>NC_090436.1:802146694-802463032 GCF_031143425.1 Pleurodeles waltl
TTTATTTCATGAGTAAATATCCAGCACCTCCAGCACAGCTCCTTCTCCTGCTACTTCTCTCCTCCTCTCCATCACCCAGACTCCCCACATTCCATCTGAAGTCACCACCTACCTCATCACATTCTAACATTGACAATTCTTTTCTTGCACAAAAATATCAAGCTATCTTCACACTTTCTCAAATACTCTTTTGGAATCAGAATAGGTTAGGGTTTAGTTTAATTGGTTGGGCAGGAGAACTTGGTTCTGGTACCTAAGGACCATATACTTTTTCTTGTTTTTTTGTACTTGTATTGTGGCAATCGAAGTCTTAGGTGGTCATTACAACCCAGGCAGTCGGTGTTAAAGCGGCGGTAAAACAGCCAACAGGCCGGCGGTAGAAAAAATTGAATTACGACCGTGGCGGAAACCGCCAACATAGACAGCCACTTTAACACTCCGACCGTCACGGCGATACAAACAAACAGCGCGCCGGTAACCGCCAACAGACAGGCGGAGGGCAATGTACCGCCCACACTATTACAACCCACCAATCCGCCACTTTTTCCGGGGCAGATTCACTGCTAACAAAAACACGGGGTAAACAGGACTTCGAAGGGAAAACGCTCACCTCTACACACCCCACGAGGAACCAGGAAGCCATGGAACCAGAGCTCCAAATTCTGCCAGCCTCTATCTTCCTGCTCCTCTATCAGGAGCACGAACGCCAGCTGCAAAGACAACGGTGAGTACTGCACCTACGACACAGGGGAGGGGGGAGGGAAAAAACAGTGACACACACACGCAACACGTAAAACCCCCACCCCCACCCTCACCCACTACAACACACACACAAGTACATGTTGATACATCACAGTTACACCCCCCCTGGAAGAATGCAAGGACAAAAGGAAATGAGTTGAATAATTGTGATATATTCAAAGACATGAATTAAAAATATATACAAATATATACATTTATACTATATACAATTATATACACCAAGAACACAAGTCCAAGGGATTCCACCATCATAGTCCGTGGATCACTGGCCCAAAAGGCAAGGGCGAGGCCCACACAAGATACCCGAACAAGACGGAGAGAACACTGCAGGGGCATTAGTTGGAAATAAAACAGGCACCTCAGGGGGAAAGGAAGGGGGGCACCTCAGCCGGTTGAGTGCACGACGCCAGATCTACGAGGGGGCTCCATGCCCACAGTGCAATCCTGGGGAGTGCAAAGCCGCAGTCTCTCAAGTCTCTGCAGTGGGTGGTTTGCCCACTGTTCAAACCTGGGGAGTGCAAAGCTGCAGTCTCTCAAGTCTCTACAGTGGGTGGTTTGCCCACTGTTCAATCCTGGGGATTGCAAAGCTGCAGTCTCTCAAGTCTCTACAGTGGGTGGTTTGCCCACTGTGCAATCCTGGGGAGTGCAAAGCCACAGTCTCTCAAGTCTCTACAGTGGGTGGTTTGCCCACTGTTCAATCCTGGGGAGTGCAAAGCCACAGTCTCTCAAGTGGATAACAGTCTCCACTGGTTCTGGAGGGGGCTTCGTGACCAGAGTGCTTCATTCTGCCAAGGACTGAGGTAGTGGATGCCTTTCTCCACTGGTTCTGGAGGGAGCTTTGTGCCCAGAGTGCTTCATCCTGCCAAGGACTGAGGTAGTGGAGGTAAATCTCCACTGGTTCTGGAGGGGGCTTTGTGCCCAGAGTGCTTCATCCTGCTCGGGCGGTCTTAGTAGTGTCAGAGCTTTTGGCGCTCATTGGCCTGCGGTGCTGGTGGCGGCGGTGTCCTGTTCAGCGGTGCTTGTGGCGGTCTTGTCCTGTTCAGCGGTGCTGGTGGCGGCGGTGTCCTTGGCAGCGGTGCTTGTGGCGGCGGTGTCCTTGGCAGTGGTTCAGCTGGTGGCGGTCTTGTCCTTGGCAGCGGTGCTTGTGGCAGCGGTGTCCTGTTCAGCTGTGCTTGTGGCGGTCTTGTCCTGTTCAGCGGTGCTGGTGGCGGCTGTGTCCTTGGCAGCGGTGCTTGTGGCAGCGTTGTCCTTTGCAGCGGTGCTTGTGGCGACGGTGTCCTTGGAAGCGGTTCAGCTGGTGGCGGACTTGTCCTTGGCAGCGTTGCTTGTGGTGGCGGTGTCCTGTTTAGCGGTGCTTGTGGCGGCGGTGTCCTGTTCAGCGGTGCTTGTGGCGGTCTTATCCTTGGCAGCGGTTCAGCTAGTGGCGGTCTTGTCCTGCTGGCGGTCGCCTCCTGGGCAGCAGGGCTGCTGCTGGCGGTCCTGTCTGTGGCAGCGGGGCTGCTGGCGGTCGCCTCCTGGGCAGCAGGGCTGCTGCTGGCGGTCCAGTCTGTGGCAGCGGGGCTGCTGGCGGTCGCCTCCTGGGCAGTGTGGCTGCTGCTGGCGGTTGCCTCCTGGGCAGCGGGGCTGCTGCTGGTGGTCCTGTCTGTGGCAGTGGGGCTGCTGGCGGTCGCCTCCTGGGCAGTATGGCTGCTGCTGGCGGTCGCCTCCTGGGCAGCGGGCTGCTGCTGGCGGTCGTGTCTGTGGCAGCGGGGCTGCTGCCGGTCGCCTCCTGGGCAGTGTGGCTGCTGCTGGCGGTCCTGTCTGTGGCAGCGGGGCTGCTGGCGGTCTGCTCCTGGGCAGCGGGGCTGCTGGCAGTCTTCTCCGCCGTGTTGATCTTCCCAGACTTGCCGGTTTTACTGTGTCCCTTCCCCACCTTGGATGGTGTCGCAGCTGTCTCCACACTCCCAAGTGGACCCCTGGGAGCGGATTTGGTGGCTGATTTCTTTCTCCTCTCCCACCGGGCACTGGCCAACTTTTGATGCTTGACGGTGGGGGACTGTCCGTGCTCTGGCTCCTTGCCACACTGGCTGCCCTGCTGCCTGGTGCACTTCATAATCCGGTGACTACTGGCTCCACTGATCCCGCTGATGTTGTGGCTGAGGTGCTAGGTTGGGACCTGGAGAGTCGGGCCCTAGGAGACTGAAGGGGTGGGGGAGGTGAGGGAAAGAGGTCAAGGTTGGACAGGAAAAGTTTTTGGGACACACTGGGACGGGTAGCTGGAGGGGGTTTGGGAGTGGAGGAAGAGGTAGTGGTTGTAGGAGGTGTTCGTTTGGTGACTTTGGGTGAAGGTGCATGGGCTGGAGGCTGTCGTGAGGTGGATGGCTGTTGGGTGGGTGTGTGGCTGCGTTTGTGTACCTTGGGAGGTGGCCTCACAGACACACTGGGAGAGGACACAGGGGATGTGTGAATGGTAGTGGGGGTGGTGACTGCACGTGAGCAGCCAAGTGTGGTGGTGTGTGTGCTGGTGATGGACGTAGTGGCTGAGGATGTAGTGCATGCAGGTGTGAGTGGAGACGAGACAGGGAGGGAGGAGGGAGACGAGGAGGAGGGGGACACAGTGGAGGCAGTGGATGTTGGTGTGTCTGCAGGTGTGTGATGCTTGCGTGAGTGCCTGTGGGATGTGTGGTGCTTATGTTTGCCAGAGCTTCCCTTGTGTGTTGAGGTGTGTGCATGCTGGTCTGATGGTGTGGTTGGGATAGGCTGAGGTACAGGGGTGTGGGTCTGGGTGGAGGAAGTTGGAGGGGGGAGCCTAGAGACAGGGACAATGGCTGCCATCAGTGCTGAGGCCAGAGTCTGAAAAGCTCGCTGAAGGGCTGCATGACCAGAGTGAATGCCCTCCAGGAATGCATTGGTTGGTTGCAACTGCCTCTCTACACCCTGGATGTCATTCAAAATGGTAGACTGCCCAACAGTGAGGTACCTGAGGATGTCAATGGCCTCCTCACTGAGGGCAACAGGGGTGACTGGGGCAGGGCCTGAGGTGCCTGGGGTTAAGGTGATGCCCACCCTCCTGGGTGAGCGGGCACGGGGCAAAAGCTGAGGGGCTGCTGGGAGGGCGGTGCTGGTAGGGGGGGTGGCGGCTGTACCTGTAGATGCGGGGGCACAGATGGGGCCACCACCGCAAGGGCGCTCCAATCAGAAGAGGAGTCTGGTTCGCTGCTGTCAGCTCCTGTCCCCGCCGTGGAGCTCCCCTTGCCCTCCGTCCCACTGGTGAATTCGGAGTCTGTAGTCTCGCCCTCCAGGGCCATGTGGGATGCACCTCCCTCCTGCTCCGGTGCCAATGCTCCTCCGCCCGATGGTGCTAATGCACACAAGAACAGGGAGACCACAAAAAGGGGGGGGGGAGACAGAAGAAAGACATGTTCAGTGCATGCAATACCGCTACCGTTGGTGGACACGAAAGACACAGAAGCCCCCTGCACTACGCCGCGCACTTGGGGGCCACTATTCAATCCCTGGGACATGGCTTACAAGGCTATAGCCGATTTCTGCACACATAGATGTCACAGGAGCTTGACTAGGTGTAGTTGGCACTGTACACAGGTAGGGTGGGGTGCCACAGGGCCTGCCTGAAGAAGGGAACTTAACTACCAAACTCGCCCTGGCCTAAGGGAACCCACAGCCCACCTCCCCCACCCAGACACCTCCAATGCGTGCTGAATCAGCAGAATGAGAGTGTACTCACCCCCTTGTGGCTGCTGTGATGCCCTCAATCGCCCATCCAACTCCGGGTACGCCACCGCCAGGATCCTGAACATCAGGGGGGTCATGGTGCGACGGGCACCCCTCCCACGTTGGGAGGCCATCCCCCAGCTGGGCCTCCGCCGTCTTCTTGCTCCAGCGGCAAATGTCCTCCCATCTTTTCGGCAGTTGTAAAGTGGTGAGGGGTGATGGTGGAGGAATTTCCATGGCAGAGTCCAGTCTATTAGTCTCACAGGTGCATTGTCCAAAGGGGCATAGGAAGTGGAGCAAGGGCAGTTTAAGTATGAACAGGGTGACAAGGTGGGACAGAAGGATGACAATCAGGGTGGACTCATTTCTTGGCGGGGGTCTTGGCATCGTTCTCTGTCTTTGTCCTGGATCTCAGGGACCGCTTGCGTGGTGGTTCTCCGTCTGCAGGGGGTGGGGTGCTGGTGTGGTGGTCCTGAGGCGGTGCCTCCTGTCCACTAGCGCCAGCAGAGGTGGTGGGCAGTTCATCGTCCAGGCTAGTGTCAGGGGCCCCTTGTAGTGCCACATTGTCCCTCCTCGTGTTGAGGAGTTCCTTCAGCACCCCTACAATGGTGACCAGGGTGGAATTAATGGATTTGAGTTCCTCCCTGAAGCCCAAATACTGCTCCTCCTGCAGCCGCTGGGTCTCCTGAAACTTGGCCAGTACAGTTGCCATCGTCTCCTGGGAATGGTGGTAGGCTCCCATGATGTTGGAGAGGGTCTTGTGGAGAGTGGGTTCCCTGGGCCTGTCCTCCCCCTGTCACACAGCAGCCCTCCCAGTTCCCCTATGTTCCTGGGCCTCTGTCCCCTGAACCGTGTGCCCACTACCACTGCCCCCAGGTCTCTGCTGTTGTTGGGGTGGGGGGTTAGCCTGGGTTCCCTGTAGTGGTGGACACACTGCTGCTTGATGTGTCCTGGGGACAGAGGTATGGGCCCGCTGGGTGGGTGTTGTGCTGGTGTTTCCAGAGGGGGGAAGCTCTGTAGTGGCCTGTGGCTGTGTGAGGGGAACCGACTGTCCCGAGGTCCCAGATGGGCCGGGCTGGTCGTCTAGATCCAGTTGGACAGAGCTGCTGTCATCACTGTGGGCCTCTTCTGTGGGTGGAGTGGACATGTCTGGACCCTCCTGTCCGGTGACGTTGGGTAGAGGTCCTGCAGGGGTGTAAAAGCATGATTATTGAGTCTGTGCCATGGTGTGCAATGGGTGGGTGACCGTGTACCCCAGTGCTTGCATTCCTGTGTAGGACCTTGTGTGATGATGGTTTAGTGGGGTGTATGGGTATGTGCAGTGGCCATGCTTTGGTGATGGGTGTCCATGCTTTGGTGTTACATGCAGGGCTTGATTTTGGGATGGGTGGTTTGTGATATTGGGACATGTGTGAGGAATAGGAGTGATGGGGGTGAGGGCGAGGGTGGGGTATGTGATGGCATGCAGGTAGGGTGGGGGATGTAATAGTAAAGATTCCTCCAGCTACTCCTGCGAGGCCCTCAGGATGCAGAATAGCCAAGACCTGCTCCTCCCATGTTGTTAGTTGTGGGGGAGGAGGTGGGGGTCCCCCGCCAGTCCTCTGTACCGCGATGTGGAGTCTTGAGACCACGGAACGCACCTTCCCCCGTAGGTCGTTCCACCTCTTCCTGATGTCATCCCTATTTCTTGGGTGCTGTCCCACTGCGTTGACCCTTTCCACAATTCTTCGCCATAGCTCCATCTTCCTAGCTATGGATGTGTGCTGCACCTGTGATCCAAATAGCTGTAGCTCTACCCGGATGATTTCCTCCACCATGACCATGAGCTCCTCCTCAGAGAACCTGGGATGTCTTAGCCGTGCCATGGGGTGGTGTGGGTGATGTGTGGGGTGGTGTGTGTTGTGATGTGTGGGGTGAGATTTAGAGGTGTGTTGTGTGAGGTGCGTGGATGTTGTGTGAGTGATGGTGTTGAGTGCCTGTGGATGCTGGTTTGTAGATGGTGGTGTCTCTCTGTGGCCTTCAGTCGCAATTCTGGTCGTAAGGGTTTGTGGGTGATGTGGGTGTGTGTTTTATATTGTATTGGGTGTGTGGGAGTGGTGTGTGTATGTGTATCAGGCGTGTGTATTTTGAATTGTCCAATGTGGTAGTGTTTTGTATATGTGTGTGTATTTTGAGCACGGCGGTGTGTACCGCCAATGGAATACCGCGGTTGAAAGACCGCCGCATGGATTAGTGGGTCGTGATAGTGTGGGCGTTTTCCTGTTGGTGTGATGGTGGATGTTTTGTTATTGCCAGTTTATCACTGAGCTTTGGTGTGGCGGACTTGTGTGGGTGTCTAGATTTTGGCAGATTCCGGCCTTTGGGTCATAATGACCGAGACGGAATTCCGCGGCCGCGGCAGTGTGTTGCCGGTCTTCTGCACTGCGGTATGCGTCTTTTACTGCCAATGTTGTAATGACCCCCTTAGTCTTGTACATGTTGGCAAAGCTTTTAATATTGTACAATGGTTTAACACTCCATTGGTGATTTTAAAAATATAGATATATGTATATATATATATATATATATATATATGCATGTAGTTCAAACCCAGTGAAAGAGAGAGTTACCGGACGGCTAAACAAAGTCCCAGGGATTGCATTAGGCTGAGAGATGGATGGAAAAATCCAAAGAGTGTCAAATGAAAATCATTTGTCCACTGTTTATTGTAAATATATAAATTAGATGTTCAGAACAAATTCACAATCATGGTGTCCTGACCATCTACGAGTTTCGACTAACGCCTTCAACTGGACATATATATAATCTCAGTACATCGCCAACTTCCAGCATCTTCCTTGCGGCGAACTTGCGGTAGGGTGGCGAACCCTATTAAATGAACGAACCAGCGTCACCTACTCCCGAAGTATATCGGCAAACATAGGCAACGTACCGCGGCTCCAATAAACACAGCGTTTAATTAAATGCAAGTGACAGCGTAATACCCAACGCATTTCGGAGCCTACATGCATATATATCTATACATATGTGTGTTAAAGCTAAGCCGACCAAAAGCGGTCGGCTCTGTCTGCTAGTACCAGTCTTAGAAAGTGACCAAAGTCCCCAGACATAATTCACCAAAGAGTAAAGACGCTGCACTCTTGAGGAGCTTAGATTCAAGTCGATGTCTTCAAAATCGTTATTCCATCACCTGCGTGTTTCAGCCATTATGGCCTTGTCCACGGTGTCAAGTCTGAACAAGGCCTTTATGGTTGAAACGCGTAGGTGGTGGAATCCGAGAAACCGAGTCGCAAGATGGCTGACAACACTTCAACAGCTTCTCTTGTTGAAGGGTTATCAGCCAATCAGATCTCAGCACGAGATCGTTAGGTGTCCCGAATCCTTTGCGTCCCTAGATATACAAATCTGTTTCCCCTTAACTTCTCAAAAACTCCTGAATGGAATTACACCAAAACAAAAAAAACACTCTTTCTGGAGCAGCACCTACCTTCCTGCCAAATTTGGTGTAATTCCGTTCAGTAGTTTTTGTGCTACCGCTGTTCAAAATCCCTTTGGAAAAATGAATGGGGAAAACTGTTGTGGGACCTGCTTTTTTCTTGGACTCCCAAGGACGGATCACCCCAAAACTTTCCAGGCAGCAGCTGACGGAACTGACAAACTTTTTTGGAAAGTTTTGTGAAGATTCGTCAAGCGATGCCAAAGATATAGGTAAGTAAAAAAATGATTTTTATATCGAAATGAAATCCTACCTATATCTACCTAGTGGCGACCGCCTCTAGGTTTTATATATATATATATATATATATATATATATACATATATATATATATATGAACAATACTTCACGATCGCGAATACGTCTGCGCCCAGCACGACAGACTACGAAAGGGTCACGAACCCTTGAAATTCACCAAAATTGCTTCTTTAAAAAAAGAAGAAAACGTTGCAGTCACTTACTTACTTCAGTCCAAAGTTTTTAATCAGGCAGACAAACATAATCGGCATAAGTACACTCCAACGCGTTTCAGGAGACTGCTCCCTTGTTCACAGAGATATTGCCCTTCTTCCATTTCCATTATAACTCAACATATAAACATGAACATAAAAAATGGACTACATTTGTTTCAAAATAGTGGCGGCCATCTTAAAATGTGTTAATGCAACTGAGAATTACTGTCCTACATATAGGGCAAAAAGATGAATAAATCCCAAATTAATTTATACAAACATGCTTGTTGTTATCAGAAACCGGTTTTCATACATTTATTTTATCCCCTCAGTCAAAAGATAATCACCTATTACCATATATTTATTTCTATATTCTGTATTCCATACAGGTATACTCACACACAGTATTTGCGGCCCATTCTTCTTATATTTATATCTTTGAGTAGTCCTGGATTTCTTATAGATTTAATAGCTCCTTTGCTTCTTACTAAACAGTCATGCCTCCTATCAACAATGGAAATGAAAAAAGAAACATTTCAACAAAGAAAAACTGAACAAATTCTATAACAATTTAAATAATAAATTCCAAATATGTGTTTCACGAATTTTGTTATTGGATTGGTGGAAATCTATTATCAATTAATACAAATGAACAGATAATTCTTCATCCTTGTTCATTCCCCCTGGCTCCATTGTATTACATCTTATAATTAATCGTGACTAATTTTCTTAAATCTAACGTCCTATTGCCTCCTCTCACATTCATTGTGACCCTGTCCAGGACCACGAATTGCAGTTTATTCACATTTTTATCATGATATTCCTTGAAATGTCTTGCCACTGGGTATGATTTATCTTCATTCTTAATTGCTCTCATATGTTCCAAAATTCACTTTTTTGCCATGTGTATTGTACTACCAATGTAAAATTTATTACAGGGGCATTTTAAAGCATAGACACAATAATCCGAACAAGATACATGTTTCCTTATTATAAAGGTTTTTTTTTTATCCCCGGAAAGTTTATCTCTTTACAATTAGAACTGTGTCTACAAGCTTTACATTTACCACAAGTAAAGAAACCTTGAATAGGTTTCACCTTTTCAGTCCTTGATATTAAACTGTGACTCAACAAGTCTTTCAAGGACCAACTCCTCCTGAAAGTAAAAGCAGGAAACTCGTCCAGTAATTTACCTATATTTTCATCTGTTTTGAGAGCTGGCCAAAAGTTTAAGAAAGCTTTCTTAAATTCCCTTATTTTATCATGATATGGAGTGATAAATCTTATTTTTATACTTTTGTTTTTTTTATCATCCATATTATCGACCAGAAGATCATCCCTTTTGATCTGTCTAACCCTCCTCACGGCTTTTTCAATTACAGCCTGAGAGTAGCCTCTTTTACTAAATCTTCTAGTCATGACTTTGACTTCATTCTCAAATGTAGCATCCAAACTACAGTTTCTTCTAGCCCGTAAGAGCTCTCCATAGGGGATACTGTGGATCAAATTTTTTGGGTGACTACTCATGGCATGAAGTAGACTGTTACCTGCAGTGTCTTTCCTATATAATTCACATTCCAATCTCTTATTGACCACCTTAATTTTCACATCCAAAAATTCCATCTCAGATGAATTCATTGTACAGCTAAACTTCAAATTCAATTGATTATCATTCAATTTTTCAACAAAATTCATAGCTGATTCCTTATTACCTTTCAAAATGCAAAAAATGTCATCAATATACCTCACCCACAGGACTGGGTGGTCTTCAAAGCCTATGATGTTCCCGACAACCTGCTGCTCCCACCAACCCAGGTATAAACTCGCATAGCTGGGAACAAAACAAGTCCCCATAGCAGTCTCCTGACGTTGACGGTATAGTGTATTATTAAAAATGAAAAAATTATAAGTCAAACACATCTGCACCATATCTTATAACATTTCAGTATGTAAAAGGTATGACAATGACCTCGCCCTCAAAAAATGTCTCACTGCCTTAATGCCATTCTCATGTGGTATACATGTATTGAGACTATTAACGTCCAAACTCAATAGAAGATAGTCCTCCTCCCATCCTATTCCATTGATTATTCTTTTATATATGAGGGTAAGGCTTCCACAAAGGGACGCAAAAAATAATCCACATACTTGGAGACATTTTCCAACAGGCTCCCTATAGGAGACACAATAGGTCTCCCGGGTGGGTCCGTAGCGTTCTTATGTATCTTAGGTAGAAAATAAATTGCCGCAGTTTTAGGGAATTCTACCTTTAAGAACTGATATTCCTCCCATTCAATTAGTCCTAATTCTTTCCATTCATCCAATTTGTCAAACACTTTCTTCTTTGCTATTAACATTTCATTTCTATCAACAACTGAATAGCTTTCTCTATCTTGCAGTTGCTTTATTCCTTCCTTTAGATAATTCTCTCTTGATAAGAATACAACATTTCCTCCTTTATCAGACTTTTTTCATATTATACTATTGTCGTTCTGTAGAGACTCAGTCGCTTTTCTGTGTTTAGTTTGTAAATTATCATATTTCAACCTTCTGATATACCTCAAAGATTTCAAAATTCCAATTACACCCTTCTCAAAAACATTAATTGCATCACAATTCACTGGTGGTGAGAAGGTCAATTTTGGTTTGAAATTACTTGGACATCTTTCATCAATTTCAATTCCTAATTGAGTTAAATTCAAAATTGGATCTCGTTCAGCTACTACATTTTCATCAAGTTCACACAAAGTGTATAACATTTCAATATCTCCAATTTCTAAATTTGAAGGTCTATTAATGGTATTTTTATCTTGATTTTCTCTTTTGTTTCAAACCACTTTTTCAACTTTAATTTTCTCACAAAATGAAAGAAATCAATATGACTTTGAGTATAATTAAATTGCATGACTGGAAAAAACGATAATCCCAATGATAATACTTCACGCTCTGTATCAGAGATTTTTCTATTGGAAAGGTTATTAACTGCCATTCTTTGTGTTACTTCATTAATGATTGACCTTTTGTCTGTACTCCCATTGAACCTTCTTTTGATTCCCTGAAACCTCTTTTTGATTTTCCTCCTCTTCCTCGTCCTTGCTGAACTTCTCTTCCTCTTCCTACTTGGCCCATTGGTCTCCCTTGGGCTATCAAGTTGAATTCCTTTAAAACATTGTCTTTTACTCCTCCCCTGTCCGACTGTGAGGAGATATCACTCTCGCTTCCCTCACTATCTCGCACTTCTTTAGTCCCTTCCGTTTGTATTTCTTGCGCTTCTTCTCTTGGTTTCAAATTCATATCACTTGTGAATTTGACAGTCAAAAAACCTTCCTTTGTCCTATTCCTAATTGCTTCATATTTCCTTCCAAACATAAGAATCTGTCCTCTCTCATAATCCTTGAGGTCTCTTAAAAACTTTTGTTGCTTCTTTGCTTTCAACACCTCCTCAGCTTTTCGTAACTTTTCATTGCATTTTTCCATTTCAATTTCAAAAATTTCAGCAGTGCAAAGTTCTTTCAGATCTTTAGTTATTGCTTCAATTTCACCACTTAATTTTACTTGATCTTTCCATGCATATTTAACTAATATTTTTAACATATTTATACTGCACTGGTGGTTGTTATCCATCCATTCCACTACCATTTCTGGATTTGGATTCTCTAAAGTTGGTGTTATAAAAATCCTTAAACCTCTAGGAATTCTTCCACAATCAATGTATTTCTGCAGGGTTACTCCCTACCACCATTTTGACTGTTCTTTTTTAGAGCTTTTCCATAATTAAAATGCCCCTGTAATACATTTTACATTAATAGTACAATACACATGGCAAAAAAGTGAATTTTGGAACATATGAGAGCAATTAAGAATGAAGATAAATCATACCCAGTGGCAAGACATTTCAAGGAATATCATGATAAAAATGTGAATAAACTGCAATTCGTGGTCCTGGACAGGGTCACAATGAATGTGAGAGGAGGCAATAGGACGTTAGATTTAAGAAAATTAGAGTCACGATTAATCTTAAGATGTAATACAATGGAGCCAGGGGGAATTTATTATTTAAATTGTTATAGAATTTGTTCAGTTTTTCTTTGTTGAAATGTTTCTTTTTTAATTTCCATTGTTGATAGGAGGCATGACTGTTTAATAAAAAGCAAAGGAGCTATTATATCTATAAGAAATCCAGGACTACTCAAAGATGTAAATACAAGAAGAATGGGCAGCAAATACTGTGTGTGAGTATAGAAATAAATATATGGTAATAGGTGATTATCTTTTGACTGAGGGGATAAAATAAATGTATGAAAACCGGTTTCTGATAAGAACAAGCATGTTTGTATAAATTAATTTGGGATTTATTAATCTTTTCGCCCTATATGTAGTACAGTAATTCTTAGTTGCAGTAACACATTTTAAGATGGCTGCCACTATTTTGAAACTAATGTAGTCCGTTTTTTATGTTCACGTTTATATGTTGAGTTATAATGGAAATGGAAGAAGGGCTCAGAATATCTCTGTGAACAAGGGAGCAGAGTCTCCTGAAACGTGTTGGAGTGTACTTATGCCGAATATGTTTGTCTGCCTGATTAAAAACTTTGGACTGAAGTAAGTAAGTGACTGCAACGTTTTCTTCTTTTTTCAAAGAAGCAATTTTGGTGAACATATATATATATATATATATATATATATATATATATATATATATATATAGTATATATACAGATATGTACTATGGTTTTGAGACTCATTTATGTAACGTTGACTTTGAGTCTGTAATAAAACCCTGGTAAATAATCTCTGAACTGACTTCGAATATTATTATGTGACATTTGGGTTGCACAGAATTTCACTGAAATGATTTAATAACTGTCTCTCTCTCCCTCAGAACTGAGAATAAAATATTAATCGGTCCCCAGAAATAGAGGTAGGGCCCCAGGCTCCATCACATGCAATTTCCTGCTTTTTTCGATTTCAAGCCAACAGCAGGATTTCTGTTATTTTTAGCCTGAAATCATGTTATCATATTAAAAATGGATGCAAGTATGCATTTCACACTAAAAAATATTGAGAAATTCTGGACTATTATTTAGCATCATGTAGTTTTGCATGTCTTTTTAGACATTTGCGTGTAATTTCATCAAAATAAATTAGGTAGTTTCAATCAGGACTAAATTTGTTGGTGACAACATTTGAGTTCTATTGAAGCACAAAAGGTCATAAAAAGCAGCACTTTAACTCATAGGACTCAGTACTGAGCTATCAATGCTTTTTGATGTGCTTCTGAGCGTTCCTCATTACAATGGAGTGTTAATGCTTGCTGCATTAATAACCCAATTCTTGACAGACAAAGCGTTTTTGCAATTTGTATTGCTGCAGTTTCCAAGGATGTTCTGCATCAGGGCGAGCTTTAGAGAGGTGCACCTGGCGCTGAACTCGGGGCGTGTATTTAGAAATAACCAGGTTTTAAAAGCACGTGCTGCAGAATTTCTTGTCCGTCTACCAGTTTTCATGCAGAAATGGAGATGTCAAGATAAGTCTGATGATTAATATTTCTGCTGGAGATAGATTGGAGTTTTGTCCAGTTGCAGTGTTGACTCACTATAAATTAGCACAGAGGATTAATATGCCTGCTGCAACAAATGGTGCCATGCAGATCTCAGAACTGTGGGCCATATGTACAAAACTCAGGTTTTGCGACTCACAATTTATGAGTCGCAAAACCTGATGTACAACAGTGTCAATGACACTGTTTGCGATTCCCAATGGGGTCGCAAATGACCTATCTCATGAATATTCATGCGGTAGGTCACAATTTGCGACCCCATTGGGAATGGCCGCCCTCACAGGGATGGTGGCCTGCTGGAGACAGCAGACCCCCATGTCTGTTACTGCTTTTTAATAAAGCAGTTTTTTTGTTTTGAAATGCAGCCCGTTTTCCTTAAAGGAAAACGAGATGCATTTCAAAATGAAAAATGAAAAGTTGTCTTTTCATTTTATCAGAGCAGGCAGTGGTCCCTGGGACCACTGCCTGCTCTGAAAAAATATTTTCGCTGCCATTCACAAAGGGGAAGGGGTCCCATGGTACCCCTTCCCCTTTGTGAATAGGTTAGCACCAGTTTGAAACTGGAGCTAACTGCGATTGTTTTGCGACCACATTCGCGGTCACAAAACAATCATCCATGGGACTGCGACTCGCAATTAGGAAGGGAACGCCCTTTCCTAATTGCGACTCGCAAACCCTTTTTGCGATTCAGTAAATAGATTACCAAATTGCAAAAACTGGTCTGTACATCCCAAATAGCATTTTTTAAATTTCAAACGGCCTGATTCGCAGTTTGCGACTTGAAAAATGCTTCGTACATCTGCCCCTGTGTCTTATGTGGATAGCCCAGGGGCCCACAGAGATCCTTTATGTTACAGCAGTTCACGTGTTACAATCGTAATACAGGACAGTTAGTTATGAACTGGCATTAAAAAAATGCATGCAAATTGCATAGTAGAGGTTAGGCCGCTATGTTTTTTAACTCCATTCTTTCTTAATCTATTCCTAATGTTACTAAAAAGGGTTCATTTGGGTAGAAAGACATTCTTATTAGTGAGCCAACCCCAACCAGAACTTTAAAACAAAGGTGTGTTTTACCTAACCATCAAATGTCACTTATTTGTTTGCACATCCTTGTGCTAGAATTATTTTGTTGCCAAACCGATTAAAAACATTCACGTGTTTTGCCGTGTTGTGTACTAACAGAGATTTTATGTTTTTTCACATGCGGCCAGACAACTATCTAGATTAGCAAAAATAATTAATGCATGCTATATCTTTATTACTAAAGAGATATGTGGATACTGAGACATGGCAATGAGAGGCAATTCGCTTGCTGGTTGATGGAATATGACCTGCAATCAACGTTTAATTGTATTTTCTTATCCAAGGAGGCGCATAAATATGTGGCAGATTAGAGAAAATGCCCAATACATTTTCTAAACACACCCCTGTGGAGATGACATTTTCTTCATATGAGCTGCTCATCCACTTTGAATTGAATAGGGCGCTCTGTTTTAGCAATAACTTACAACTTAAAAATACCTTATGCATAGTTCCTTGTGCATTCAGTTTTCAGGCAGCAATAAAAATGTCGATAACTCTTGTGATTAATGTTCCTGCTAATGTTCCTGCTAGAAAGAGAGATCGGAGTCTTGTCTAATGGGAGTTTTCACCCGCCATAAAGCATCAAAACACAGAAGGTTAATATGCCAGTTGCAAAGAACACATCTTGTGTGGATCACAGATCTGTATTTTATTTGAATGGCTGATAGGATTATTTTTTTTGTCACAGAGAATCTTTTGTTACCGCAGTTCATAAGGTACAACCCTATTACAGAACAGTGACTGTTACGAACTGTCATCAAAGAGCTGTATGCATACTGCAAAAAATAGGTTAATACGTTATGTTTTTTACCCCAGTCTTTCATTATCTATTCCTAATGTTGCTGAAAAGTTTTCATTTGGTAGATATGCATTCTTCTTAGTAAAGCCAGCCTTTATGTATGTGAGTTTGGGGGTATGGATAGATGAGGTGGTACTTTTGCTCTGTGGTAGTGAGGGAATCTGAGGAGGAGGTCATGGGATGAAAGGGGCCAAGAATGATTGTTGCACCGGGCGTCACCAGTGCTAAAGCAGGCCCTGGACATGTATGAGATTGTCCCATATCAGTGTGTAGGTAGCTGGCATAACTCAGCTTTATTCCTTTCAGTTCGGTACGCACTTCGAGTTTTACATTAAGAAGCAAAAAATGAAAAGTACAATTAGCAGATTGTATAGAGAAAACCAAGAGCAGATGAACTACTCTCACATGGCATTGGTCTATTAACAGATCTGCAAATGCCGCCTTTTTATATATGATGAATATGTTTTCTTTCTACAGAGAGAATAGTGAGGAGAGGGAGTAAGAGCACTCATCTATTCAATTTTTCCGTTTAGGAGTCCTGAATTAAATGTATCCTTTGCGCTCTTTAGAAGGCGACCTATTCGATTCGAGGAACACCATAGAATTGACAGTACACATGTTTTATTCATAATTGGATCATGACTCTAGGATGGTTTAGAGCTCCCTTATGGTTCAGCCCAAATTTTAAATCACTCACCTCATTGGCCCAATTGCAGGGCGGTGGGGTTCATATTGCTGGTTAAACTCACCTTGGGATCACTAACTTTTCACATCCTCCTATATGTCTGGCTATTATTCGACTTCATCATAATGTTTATTCTGCTGCTTTTCTATTAATGCTTCTTGGTACATCACCACCATCTCCATCTGTCACTTTGTGTCTTCTTTCAAGGATTTCCTGACTCCCTCCAACAGCTTTTTTGTTGTAAAGTATTTTATCATTTGGGCTGATACAACATTTAATATGGGCATGGCCAGTCTCCATGACTCATTTTCTATTCTCTCCCTCACCCAAATAGCGATAGGTCCCACTCACTTATTAAGTCACACTCCTGGCTTAATTTTCTCCAACACAAGCCCTTTTACAGTCAATGAGTACTTGATTCACCCTTGGAGGAATCATTTTGCTATTCCCTGCTATGTGAATCATCAGCTGTCATCTGCACACAGTTTTAGTCCTGTACACAAACATTCATATCATGCTTAATACCTCTATACATCTATGAGCCATTAGGAGCATAAACATATTGAAAACATGTACATCCTTTAACAGCAAAGAGGTTGTACAAAATTGGGTAGAGAACTAGGAGGATACTTACCTGCCACTCTGCAAAGTATAAAACAAGCACACTTGTTGGATGATGTCATCAATTATGTCATTTGAGATGTAATCAGTGACGTCATAAATGATGTCAGAGAAAATGTCACGAGTGATGTAATATGCAAGGTCATAAGTAGTGCATGGTGGGGGCCCAAGTTATAGTTAGTTCAGCTAAATTTAGCTTGTCAATTTCTGTGATTTTTTTGAGTTCAAAACATTACCTTGGTTCTGACATAGTCACCTAACTGTAAGGTCACTGTAAGCTTTATTTTTTCCATGAATTTCTAAAGCTTTTTAAAAACAAAATCAGATCTTATTATCACACTATACCGTCAGTTTAACCTTTGTTTTTTTCAGTGAATTTTGAATTTAATTTTTAATGTAAATGAAGATATAATTATAATTCCTAACTATAACAACACTTTAACCATTGTTGTTTCAGTGAATTTCTAGTTTTTTTAACATAATGTAAAATTATGTTACCATACATAAAGCCAACCCTCCACTGTGCACGGCTAGGTCCTGGGGCAACCCCTCGCAAGCAGTCAGCTCTCTGCCTGGGGAGGAAGTCTTCCGGCCGCCCTCCCCCCAAGTCACAATGGCCCCAGTGAACCCAACGCCTGGGGCCAAAAACATTTGTATTAGGGGAGTGGGTGCACTGCCCCTCATGCCTAGCCCAAATTTGCTCGAGGATCCCATCCCCCAGGGCCATACAGTAATTTTAGGGGAGGGCATGCGTGGCCCCCTCTCCCTGCCTTGATGACCCCAGGGAGCCCATCCCAGGGACGAACATATTTATACCTCCCCGAACCCCAAATGGGCCCTCGGGATCCCATCTCACAGGGCCATAAATTAACACTAGGATGGGACAAGTAGATTCCATTTCCTGGGGCCAAAAACAATTATTTTAGGGGAGGGTCCTGTGGTCCCCCCTTCACGAGCCCAGATGGGCTCCTGGGACCTCATCCCCTGGAGCCGAAAAATAATAATAGGGGAGTGGGGCACGTGTCCCCCTTCCTGAGCCTTAAGAGGCACAGGGACCCAATCCCCAGGGGCCATCCACTAATAATAGGGGATAGGGCATGCATCCCCCCTTCCCAATGCTTAATAGGCCCTGTCAACCCCGTCCCCTGGGGCAGAATGCCACAAGAAAGAGGAAGGGGCTAGCATCCCCCCCCCCCATCCCATCGAGGATCCAATCCCAGGACAGCAGGCAAGGAAACAGAAGTCTGCCCAAGGGTCAAGCAGAGTACGCTGGGAAGGTGCTTATGAATGGTGGGTCAGCATCTCCACATCGCCAGATTGTTACGTTCAAGGCAACAGCGCGGTCTAACAAGGAATGACTTTCACACAGTTAATCAAGTTATCAGCCCGTTTTTTTATTAATCCTTCTGCATCACTTCGATCCAAACCAAAAGGGCATTTCTTACAGAAGGAAAATACTGTGTAAATGATCTTGCCCCTTGTTCACATCTATGGCTATGTGGCGCATGGACATAACAGGTGGCGAGTGCATAACTTCTGGCCACACTGGCAGGACAGTAGGAGATGCAGTTCCCTGTGTAGCATAAATTGTTGGTGGCAGCATAAAGCTACTTTGAGCCACACAGGCAAGATGGCATGTAGCACAGGTCACACAGAGAGGCACACACTGTCCGATAGTGTGGAACATACATTGAGTTAGACAAGGTCCACATCAGGGCCATGACCCTTGCACTATTAGTAAGGGGTTTGGAAAAGCTGTTGAGAAGCGCCCAGACAAATGCCACTTAACCAAAATAAAACAATTAAAGCAATTGCCAAGTCACCTTCTAAAATTAAATACCAACCAATACATACCAACAAAAACAAATATCTGTCAATATAGTTTTGCCTGCAGACTCCGAACATACTTTCACCTAAGTACAAGTGTTTTCACCTAAGGGCGTGACCATTCTGAAAATTACACAAATTAAAAGGGTAATTTGAATGCATAAATACGTAGTAAATATGTTTCATCATAATATTCTCGTGTCAGGGCAAGTTGTTATTTTAATCACAGTTCTATAATATTCAACTCAATTTACAAATAAACCTTCAATGCACATTTGCTTTATGGAATACTCTTTGATTGTGTTAACTGGAAGCTTCCCTGGAGGAAATTGCAAAACTTAGGGATAGACAATTGTCGATTAGATTTGCTCAAAGAACTTCACTCCGGGACTTTGGTGACATTCGGTGAGACCCATAGCACACTGTGTAATCACTACAACGCATGGCCTCAGACTTGCATTCTTCGGGCTTCCCAGGACAGAGCAATTGAATCAGCACTAAGGGATGGGCTCCTTTGCAGCAAAATATATGGGCAGACCTGCTCTCTGGTGCAAAAATGACATTTATTTATGTAAGTGGTTTGCCTTGGGCCAGATTTACAAAGCTCTTGTGTTGTCATAGCGCAACATGAGGCAACGTAAGGCATTCAGTGAGATTTACTAAGCCATGCAAAGCCACCTTGCGTGGCTCAGCTTGGTTTAGCGAATTACTGCCTTGCGTTATTCTGCATTGGGAAAGCATTCAATAGGTGGAGCGCAGGTGTTCCCATGCATCCATCCATGGATTTTGGTGCATTCCCAGATTTTCAAAGGCAATGTGAACCTGAGAATGAGTCTAAAAGCTATGCCTTCCCCAGTGAGGTGTAACAAGCAGAAATATTTGTATTTCTCCTCTTTACTTTCCCTTTCCATGTGTGCTGCATTCTGCAATTTAGAGGTTTTTAATGTTGTGTGCCAATCACATGATTAAATTCACCAGGGCGTGCCTGGGTCCACTGTCTCTATTTCAAATGAGTGAGAAAAGTTTCTCTGTACACTTTAAGGTGTGAACTGTGAACTGCCCATGTGATCTATAGAGTAGTGGGGCATTTTGCCACTATGCAAGCTTGGCAGGGAGGGTGCAGGACTGAAGGATTGGGAGGGATGCAGAGTGGACATCAAGTAAATCACACAAAACAACCAAGACTGTGTTCCAAGGTGAGCCAGGAGCGTTGCTGGGCTTTTGGGGTTGTTAGTTACCAGGACAACCTGATATAAGGGGTGTTGGCATACTCTGTGACTTTCTGTTGCTAATACAGCTCCACCTCTGTGAGGTGTAGTACGTGAAGGGAGACTGAACTTGCTAACTAATGCAAAACCAGGAAAGAGCGGGAAAGTCACCAGCAGCAGCATTATGGCCGAGGACCAAGAAGCAGGCGATGGAGCTGGTGGTGCCCCGGTCACATCTTGCTGCTGCTTGTAAATAATGCTTTTAACTTTTTTGTTACTTTAACTGTTCCTTCATATTGTGCATTTTCATCTTTCTGTCTGTTTCTATTTCCCAACTTCCCTTGGTTTCCTTTAATGTTTATTTCTACATATTTATTTTCGTTTTCCATAGTCCCTGTTCCTTCAGATGACTTCCTCCTGTCTGCAGCTTTTATTTCTCACCGCACTGTTACATTGACAGAAACATTTACCTGACCCCTCTTGCACATATCCATGTCCCATCTCTGTGCAGTGCAGTACATAAGGGGGGGCTGACTGCGGCCACAGCTTTCAGAGAATAACAATGTCAAAACTGTATGAAGCAAGGCAAAGGAGTAATTTACTATTTTGTGTTTAGAGTTGAACAGAAGTGAAGTGAAGGATTGCTTGCTTAGTCAGGTACTAGATCTGATTGTCTTTAAAATGCACCCTTTTTTAAAGAGTACCTACTACTTTTTTCCCTCGCTTCAGGACAGTCCACCACCGCTGACCCCAGCTTGCCTGCTGACCCCAGCCAGCCTCCACACCTGCCAATCCTGCTGATGCTGCTGGTAAGTCGTGTTGAATATTTTTTGCCTCTAAACTAGTATCCCTTAGGATCTTCTGTATTTTCTCTAACTTCTGCCTATCTATTTTAGTGTCCGCTTTAACCCCGCAAACATGTCACCTTGTATTTTCTGTACTATTCCCCCAGTTTCAGCTACTGAATTCCTCCTGTCTGTCACTTTCGTTCTCTGCCTTTCTAGTAACCTTTCTCTCGCCCCCCCTTTTACATGTCTTGTGTTACCAGAAGATTGTACATAATGTATAGAGGAAGTCAGGCCTAAGTATACTATTCACACACCATTTAGGTTGACTGAAGGCTTTATTGAGCAAACAGGCCATCGTACAGGTGCAAAGATGGTTATCATGGGCCCCAACATGATGTCATGTCATACAATGTTCCATGATGTCATGAGTCATGCTAGCACAGCATGGCAATATACATGCCACCATATGTCTTTTCTACTCCCTTCCACCCAGTCATTGTTTGTTTTTGCGATACGTTCGGATACATGTCCCAACAAATATTATGTAAAAAATATATACCTTTGAATGATTGACTACTTACTTGGTCGATTAAACCTTTCAAAGTGATACCTTTGATTAGTAGATAAGATTGGGATAAACCAACAATAGTGATATATTGTTTATGTAACGTGTAAAATAGTGTGATGGCTACTTACAGCAGGTATCCTCATATGTGTATTATGTTTGTTTTTGTCTAGGACCAGAAGTACTCCAGACTCCTGTGGAGCATGGCAGAGACCACCACACAGTGGCAGAGGAGTGCTGGGGCAAGTGGTAAGGCACTTTCCTTTTTCAATGACACCTACTGCATTTGTTAAGGTATTCCTCCCTTTCTTCCAAGCTCAGTTAGCAATCCCTTTATAAATTATCCACCCTCCTGTTTGTCTTAGCCTACCTACCATTCAATTGTTAGAAGAAAAGGTATGGTGTCCAGTGCCCACTCTCCTATAATTTACCCCATTCTTCCTGAAATTCTATCTCGGTATGTGCCACATTTTTCCCACAGTTTCTGCTTAAGGCACTATTTTTCTTTCTTCAGTACTGTTTCATCTTCCACTACCCATTACCATGCAACTAAGCCTATTGGTATATGACACCCAACAGGTCAATAGTGAAACATAAATAAACCTAGCCCAAGACCTTCTGTTTATCCTACCTAACCTACCTACTCCATAGCCAAATGGAAAAAAGTATTTGTAGAGCATTATTTGGGGTGGAGGGTACAGTGTGGAACTCAATCTGGAGTCAGACTCAGGGTGGGACTCATGATGCAGTAGGAAGACTAGGAGCATGGCTATTGAAATTTAGGATGACACACCACTAGCTGTCCAAAAAACAAGCCACTCCTCCAGGATGTCCCCATTAATGTTGCATGTTACAGTTTTTATCAGTATTTTATTTATAAGTTTTCTTCATGAGAAACACATACATCAACATAACAACATTTGCCATCAATTGCGGTACATATCTTAATCTTTGTAATGGTCAAAAGGTGCATTTATCTCAACATATTCCTATGACAACATTTCAAAACATTACAGTTATACACACATGAGTTTCTTCTAGGACCGTCAATAGATAAGCAGTAAATGGTGCCCAAATAGCCTTCCGTCTCAATGCTTCCGGCAGCTACTCAGCGTATATCTCCAATTGGTCATGACAGTATGCAATGTCACAGTGCCACTGGCTTACTTTTGGAGATGACTTTTCCCCAAAGTGCATAGCCACCTTCCTCTTGCCTAGCAATAAGGCCACCACCACTATTTTATGATTCACTGGCAGCAATGCATTAAGAGAGCCCAACAAACACATCTGGGGTGCACATCCCACTGACTTCCTTTTTTACCTCAGTGAGGAGATGCGTCACTTGCACCCAGTACTGATATATCGATGCGCAACCCCAAGCCAAATGTAAAAAATCTGCCCCTGGAGATGTGCATTTTACACATGTATCATCCTGTTTGAGCCTACATTTAAATAACCTGGCAGACGTATAATATATCTGGTGTAGGAATTTGAAGTGAATAATGCAGAGATTACAATTTGATGTAAGCATCCCAGTCAAGCTGCAGGAGAAAGTCCATTCTGCTGGACTAAGTGACAGTGCAGAGTGGGTCGGCCCTCTCATTTCGCTGTGATGTTATATATAACTTTGTAATGAGATGCGGATGAACTAGTGAGAACTGTCTGTAGTGCACCTAGTCTTGGGGGCTCTGTCAAGAACTGTGGGTATAGTTTTCTAAGTGATGTGGGAAGACGCACATATGTGAAGTGCATGAGTGGGAAGCTACTGTGTTACTGGGGTAACGAAGTGAAGTTCACAAACTGCTCATCAGGGTAGACATACCCCAGTGTTTTAAGTTCTGCTCTTTCAAGTAAGGTCAATGCTCCGGTTTCAGTCACGCCTGAGATGGCAGGGTGGTACACCAGTGGAGTGCTGGTTTGTAGGGGGGCTTCTTCCGGCGCGTCTCCCCAGTGCATTCAATGCACGCAAGGTGCTATTAATAGTGTTAATCTCCCCGGGGGCGGGGGACCTCGTGTGTGTTGTATCCCGGTGCTGAGAAGCACAGGGTATGCATCGTCATGCTTGATTGCCAGATATGGGGTATATACAGGGGAGTAGAACCAGTAGTGTGCATATTGTGCCTGGGCACAAAGATAGTATAGGTTGTAGATCTGGAGCATTAAACCCACCCTGGTCATACAGCAGTGTCAGTATTTTCCTTGTAATTCTAGGTTGTTTGCCCGCCCACACAAACTGTATCATATGGGATCTTACTGTTTCAAAGAAAGTTTGCTTGAGCGGGACAGGTATATTTATAAACAGGTAAAGGAACTTTGGTAGGACTATCATTTTCATGATGGCCACCCAATCTGCCATGGACAGAGGCAGTCGAGTCCAGCGCCTCACTCGGTCCTCCGCTTCAGAGGCTGACTTGTCATAATTACACCGAATTACTAATTCTGGATCTCTATGGATCCAGATGCCTAACTATTTGACTGGGTCTGACCACCATTCTAAAGGGTATTCCAAAGAGACAGGCCAAGTAGTTGTGGTAAAGGGGATGATAAACGTCATTGCCCATTTAATACTCAAGCTGTACGTACTCTGGGATGAGTGGCGCCAGGTGGGTCTCTGGGTCACAGACATAATGCACCATATCATCCACATACAGCAATATGGCCAACAGGTGAACGCAAAATCGTAGGGCAGTTGTGGCATGATGTTGGTGTATTGCACATGCAGGGGCTCCTATTCCAACACAAAAGATATTGGTGACAAAGGACACCTCTGCCTCATGCCCCAATGGATCGTAATGGTGTCAGACATGCCATTAACTCTCACCTGCACCGCCAGGGCAGTGTATAGGAGGTGGACCCATCTGGTAAAGGCCAATGGGATCCCCATGGGGTGAAAATTACAAACATATAGGGGCACTCAATGGTGTTGTAAGCTTTGGCGAAGTCTAAGAGGACAGCCGCTGCCTTCAAAGAAGGATCTAAATAATGTAATGTTGCAAAAATGGTGCACAAGTAATGTGCCATGGAGGAGGTGGGAATAAAGCTGGATTGATCCAGCAGTATCATGTTTCTAAGGAGTGGCTGGAGCCTATTGGCGAGTAGTTTTGCTAGGATTTTAGTGTCTATATTTAGGAGGGATAGTGGCTTGTAGGAGTCACATCGATCTGCCGGTTTATCTGGTTTCAGAAGTGTGATTATGAGTGCCTTTCTGGGGGTCGGGGCAGAATTTGTTGCGTACAGGCTTATTCAAACATCTTATGTAGGTATCGGTCTAATATTTCAGAAACTTCTTTATAGAATTCGCCTGGCAGGCCATCTATCCCAGGGGATTTACCAATAGGAAATGTGCATATTGTGTCCTTAATCTCTTCCACTGTAATGGGCTATGTTAGGTAGTCCCTTTGTCCCTGCGATAGCTATGCGAAGGTGATATCACCCAAATAGGTCCCTATCTCTGCCTCTCGTGCTGTGTCTCGGGCTCTATAAAATCTGGTATAAAAAGCAGAAAACTCAGCCAGTATGGTAGGTGTGTCAAAGCAAGGCACACCATCTGTATAATGCATGTTAACTATGTGTGCATTTGCCTATGGTTCTTTCAGGTATTTTGCCAGGTTCTGCCCAGGTCTCCTCCCCTCCCCATACGATAGTGCAACATATCTATGTGATAGATGCTGGGTCTCTTGCTCCACTGCATCAATGTGTAACATTATTTGTTCACTGATGTGGCAGTGTGCGGGCCTAGGGTGGGTCTCATAGTCTCTCTCCAGTGCGGTCAGTGAGGTCTCTATCTTGTGCAGTTTTGTTCATATGTCTCTCAGAATGCCAGCCTGTGCACCTATGCACACCCCACATATAGTGGCTTTAAATGCCTACCACAATGTATGTGCAGTGTTTACCATGTCCTTATTTATTGCAAGATATTCTATAATGGCCTTATGTAGTCATCCCCTAAAGACCAGGTCTAATAGTGCTTTGGGGTGTAGCTTCCACTGAAATTGTGTAGGGGTATGTGTAGGGATGGAAATCCGCAGTCGTACTGGTGCGTGATCTGATAAGGTTTTGGGCATGTGTTTAATGTCATTTACCCATGCTTGAACATCTCCCATCACTAACCAATAGTCAAGCATTGACCACGTGCCATGAACCGACGAGGTGAAAGTGCCCTCTTTTGCCTGCGGATTACGGTGCCTCCACAGGTTAATGAGACCATACTCTGCCATGGCCTCTTGAAGAATTTGGGCTGAGTGCTTCCCCTGCTGCTCTGCTGTGGAGGAGTGGTTCAAGATCTGATCTAGGTAAGATTTAAATCTCCACCCCAGATAATGGCCGACGATTGCAGGGTATGCAGTCTGTTCCAAATTTGCCCATAAAGTTCAGGGTCAGCAATATTAGTTCCATAGATGTTAACAATGGTTACCTTGGTGCAACAGAGCTTGCCCTGCAATATAATGTAACAGCCTTGGTCATCGGTTTTGGAGTGTGCAGCTATAATTGGCATGCCCTTTTTAACCAGTATAAGTACTCATCTAAAGTATGTAGAGAAAGAAGAGGCCACTCAATATATCCTGCCCATCCTGCACCAACACAGGATGCATGCAGAGTGAAATGTGTTTCTTGCAATAGTGCTATCTGCACTTCGTGCCTGTTGAGATAAGCCAAAAGCTGTCTAGTTTTCTTGGGGTTATTACGTCCTGTGACATTCCATGTCTATAGACCCAGCTGAGCTTCACATATCCTCAATCATTTCTCCCTGATCGCATTGTGTAGTGTGCGCATGTAAGTGCTCATCAAGACAAGACACCTCCCTTGGCCATCACCTACTATGTTGTTGGCAATTGAAACAAAAACTGTGAACTTTGCCACCACCCACGTCAGCATTCCCAACTTTCTGAAGACATATCCCCAATCAACCACATTATGACAGTCAATTGTGAACACATCAAAACAGTGGAACTTGTGTAAAACCATTGTGCTAATAACAGCAGAAGGGGTGCACCAGCATGGAGGCAGCTAGAGGCCCAGCAAACCTTCAGATGGGCAGAGGTAACCAGGGGCTGTATAGCCATTGTCAGGTCGCCCGACCTTTCCATGGTAAATGAGCAGGAACATTGGCAATCAAAACTGTAAATCCCTTGCCTGGTTAGACCCCTGTAGTATTTCTGTCTCAAAATGCAGCTGTGCAGCAAGGGCTTGTTCTAAATCCCTCGGGCGTGCAGCACATGCATTATTAATAACAGTGCCCCAACTTCAATTTATGGCAGTCAAAGGGGGTAGCCTCACATGTAATAAATGTCGAAGATCTCTCAGGAGCCGCTGTTATGACTCGTGGCCCACCACACCACTGTGCTCATGATGGAGTTCAGGGATCCAATGATATCGGGCTCTTACAAGTAGAGCCTAGTATAACAAAATCCGTTGCTGCCTGTTAGTTGTGGACACCTTTCAGTTCCCTTGATAGTCAAGGTGTAATCTGGCCAGATAAACCATGGCCTATGGACTGTTCTCTTGCTGTCATTTCTCCTTTACCTGGAGGTATTCTCTGTGAGTTGCGTGCATGGTTGCCATACAATCCGGGAAGAATGTTCCCCTGGTGCTGTATAGTAATGTTCTTCCTGCAGAGACGAAGCACTGTATCCCGATCTCGATAATTCAAAAGTCATGCTATTATGGGGTGTAGGGGAGTCCCAGGGCAGCCTTGCCACGAGGGTCCGATGTGCTCTTTCCACGATCAGCACCTCCAGGAAATGCTCAGACCCATATATCTCACACAACATCTGTTCGACATATAGCTCAATCTTGCCTCTACTGGAGGCTTCCAGAATCCCAGTAATCTTCAGGTTGTTTCAGCACGCTCTTGCCTCAAGATCTTCATTTTTAGCCTGTATGAGCTCAAGGACCTTTTCCATTTTGAGATATTTCTCTCTTGTGGTTTGTAGAGTATCTTCAGCTGCATAGATTCGCTGTTCTGCCTCCATCAGATGCGTTGTTTGTTTATGTAGCTTGACAGCCATGTGATCCATTCTCAGGTTTAGCATAACTATCTTACTGTCGATGGACTGAATGCCGTACTGCCATAGCCAGTAGTGTATTTTGAAGTGCAGTTGATCCCTCGCTGAGATCTAGCAGCTCGCTTGGTCTCAAATGTGAGGCGGGCTTGGTGCTTATCTGGCTTCCCCATGGTGTATGTGTTACTCTTGACCAACATGGGAGTTGGGCCATCCCATCTTGTATTCTCTGTCGGCAGGGGTTGTACAGCTGATTAAACCATGCTGGACGTCCCTGAAGTGCCAGATCTGCTTTGCCACTACCAGGTGTTTTATAAGCAATATAGCGGGTGCCATTTACTGTCCAATGCCCAGGGGCCCTCTGTCGTCTTATCGTCTTGGGGTCGAGAGAGGCGGATGTGCTCACACCTCAGCCCCTCCAGGCAGTGCTCATGCCTAGACACTCCTCAGTATCAGCCACTCTGCATCTCGCCCACAAGTCAATCAATCCCAAAGAGTGAGGAACTAATTTAGGGTTTAAGTTGAACTTCGCCCTGCTGTCCGGCACTCATGCAGACCCTGTATGGCCAGTCAAGTCTGGTCTAGAGTGTTTCACTGCCACTGTATTGTGCAGGGAGCACTGTGAGCAAGTTTTGCTCTTTGGTATGGGGCTCACCTGCCCATCCACCGTATGCTATACTGCTCACCGGCTAGGTAATTTGCCCTCTCTGGCCTGCTAATCAGTCTCTTTGAGCTGCATGCACCCTTGGTCTTGGGCCTCACTTTCCCGACCTTGACCAGGCCATACTCAGTCAGGCCTGTTTGCACTGTTTTGGGGGGAGCGCTTCAGTCTCTGGCCGCAAAGCAGATCTTCCTGGCTATTGCTTAAGCCTGTGTATCCAAAGCCCTTGCCATTGAACTCCTGTATGCTCTGGGGAGGCAATGTATATCAGACTCCAGTCCCACACAACATTGTTTCCACTTATGCCAGCATGCGGCCAAACCCCATATGACAGCGCTCACCTCCTCATAGTCAGGAAGATTGGTAAGGGGGTGCATTTGAAATTTCACTGCCATCCGCATCATGCGCAGAGGACCCAGCAGCTCACCTCATAATGGAGGGGCCCTTCATGCACGACGCTGATGTCGCTGGCCCCGCTGGGCCGCTCGGTGTCCACAAAGCCTGTTTGGGCAGCCAGAGGGGTTAATGTGGCCTCAGACCCTCTCGTGCTGCTTGGCTAATTTTTGTTCCTCTGCTCCATGCTGAGTGGGCTTCTCAGAAGTGCCACATAGTGCTCTTGGCAGCCGCAGTCGCCGTTTTCGACGTGATGAAGGCTTCATGTAGCTTGCTATCTTGAGTCAAATTTCTGTTGTTCTGGCCCGTCAAGTCACATTTTTGCGGTCTATTTCTGTCCCCCACTACATCAAGCATTGTGTCCCTTTGTCTGCAGGGTGGATGGGCAACCCGGAGCAGGATGATGAACGGATTGCTTGTCCTGGTCTGCAGAGCAACATTTAAGTGCGGCCATCTTGCTTCAAGCACTCTAGTGCCCCCAATGTTGGATGTTACAGTTAAGTAAATTGTGCAGCATTACTTAAATGTGCCCAATTCATCACTGGCAATATCTATTTATATTTGGAAGTTCCTTCATTATTTCACACCATTAAGTGTGTGTTGCAGGTTTCACCACATAAAATAAAATCACTCCAATTTGTCATCCTTTTTACCAGTACAAATATCTATATTTGAATATGACAAAGATCAATAATCATGGAGTCACACCATGCACTGCGACTGCACTGTGAGAGGTATGTTTAGATTTTTTTTTCCTTTACTCTGACAAAGAATCACATCCAAAATCTTCCAATGGCCCTGAGGGAACAGCAGTGTTGTGATTACTGTCAAATTGGTTGAGTATTACAATTCATGTTCTTTTCTTTTTTCCTTGGATCATATAGCTACTCTTGCTGGAGAAGTTGGAAGACATGCCCAGGAAGCCGACTCCCAGTGGGAAACAGAGGTGCCTCCAGAAATTGGAAGCAATTGGGATGGAGTACTGCTGGCTAGTGGTGCTCAAGGAGGAGGAGGCAGCTGCTGCAGCCTCAGGCCACTAGCTGGATGGACACCAGCAATGCCATTGCCACCCCTGCAGGCAGCTGAGGTCCCCAGCCACACCCCCCGCCACCACTACCACCACCACCATCAATTCTGCCATCCTCAATAGGATTGTGCAGGACCTGGCTGTACTAAAGCTTGGTCAGAAGCAATTGTTATGCTGGGTGGAGGCTATTGAGGCCTATTTTTATGAGGGGTGGACTTATTGTGCGAGGGGAGGGTGGGAAGGACAGTTGAGGAAAAGGCATTTTAGGGTGTGTTGGGTTCGGGTGAGGGAGTGGGCCTGTCGTGGGAAGAGATGGTGGAACGTTTATACATTTAATTTTAGTTTAAATAAAAAGATTATTGTTTATCATGATTATTTGTCTTTGTACTAGAATAGCCTCACACACAGTTAAAGAGGAAGTGCTACCAGCACAGTGACGGCAGAGGCTGTTCTTCTCTGCACCTCTCTCATCACAAACCAATTGTCCCACAATGTCCATCACTTTCCTCTTTCAAGTTTTTAATATTTCCCTATACAATCTTTTTTTGATGTGTTGTTAACTATTCTGCTTACCTTACCTCATCCAATCCAGGATCTGCCCTACAAACAGTATTGTAAAACAGAATATGAGTTTTCTGACAATACCCAACTTTCCAATCCTTGCTTGATGAGGCTGAGCAGCAGCCCCTCTTCCAATGTCATTAATAACTACTACTGCCCTTACCCTACCATCTGAAACTGCTAATGACCGTTACTGGGGTCAGGCAACAAAAGCAACTATTTCTGTTTCCTGAGAGCTTGTCTTTTTACCTGAGCAGATAAGGCAATGTCTGCTACATCTCTGATATTTGGCCCATACTTTAATGCAGGATTTTCCAAAGGGCCTTCTTAATGCTAGTGCCGGTGAACCAACAGTGCTAACAGGGATGACATCACCAGGATTACAACAAGATATCGTAAATGATCCTGGTGAGGTGAACTAGTGCATCACAGCCACCAACAAGACTAAAAGAAAACAGCATGAGTGGAAAATCCATGGCAGAGACTTCCATGCTAAAACAACAAGTAGCAACATCGTGTTGAGTTTCTTATTAAAGTAAGCATAATTTTTGAACCTCTCAAGTCTTAGGAGAAGTCCAGGGAATTCAGTAGAAGGTTAGTTCAGTACAATACAAATACAAATACATGAGGCATAGGTTGTGGAAAAGTACACACTACCTATCCTTGGACATACATTTCTGTAATTAAGTTTCTGCACTATGATACTCCTTCAATGCCTGAGTAGGACGAGAAAGTATGGGCACATGTCAATTTTGATACTACCCCCCACCCCCGAAACAGTTGACATTGCTCTAACCACATTCACCCCACCAAGTGTGGGTTCTGTTGATGGTAGAGATTAGCATAGAACTAAACTGATCACACAACCTGGGAGAAGAGGACTACAGGTTTCATGAATCAATGGGTATGGAGTATTAGGGAAAGGTGAGATAGACAAACACAACATTTATCAAGTCGATGATCCCATCACATTTGTTGTGTAAGGAAGATGACAATTCAGTTACTGAAAGAAAAACAGTCCTTCAGCCCCCAGGCTTTAAAATCTCTAATCAATTTGTTTTACACCAGGCTTGTAAAATCCAAAATAGGGAGGACCTCCACAGTTCAAAAAATAGTTGTAGTTAGTTATGAAAAGAAAAATGATACTGGATAAAAATGGATGGTGCATCTGAATTCTGACATTGTCTGACTTGGAGGTTTCACTGAACTAAAAGATGGAGCAATATGGATCAATCTCTTACAGCAAGTTTGCCTGTGGTGTGCAAAAATGAAACGTCAATATTGGCGAGTCAAGGTAAGCATGAGCAAAAGGACATAGGCTGGTAGAATGGTGTGTGTCATTACTAAGAAGTGAAAAAAATAAATTTATACCACCAAACACAGACAACTGATTTCATGTTCCTAGCTGACCTCTTTAAAAATAACAACATTTTGCTATTTGCAGTCAAGCAGACTACAAGTCGATCAATTAATTCGATTTTGCCACTTGAGCCACTGCTCTGGATTTTTCTAACAAAAGCACCTCTCAACTTCCCTTGGGCAGGTCCCTTTGAGTCCTCTTGTTTCACATTCAAGCATATTCTAGGCAATGGTCTTCTTCTGGTCGTTGTCAACTGTTTTGAATTTATTTCAGCTGAAAGGGTTAGGCCTCTAGTGTTGATAAAGAAATGAAAATAATGTGGGGATTAGTAGTGTTAGTTTAGTCTCCTTGGTAAATAAACTGACTGGTGTCTGAAGAATCCAGGGATGTGGTACTTAAGTAAACAGAAGGGAAATGAAAGTATATATCTCATTATCTGAAAGGCAAGCAGAGATGCAGAATTAACCCGCAAGTATACATTATCAAGGGTAGTTTACCAGATCCTCGCATACACAACAACACGATGAATCTTTTATTTAGTAATACTGATTAGAGCAAGTAAGGTACGTGTTCCAAAAGTGGGGTGTGCCTATGACTTTGCCTCTCCATGGAAGTGCTACACAAATAAGGCAGTTTCAGTTAAAATCTTCATTGGCAGTCCAGCAAGGGAATGAAAGAAAGCATAGGCATGGCAAACATCTTGTTCTTTAATTTCTTTTTTAGAAACAGAGGCCCTCATTAAAACATTGCGGTAAGTGCCGCCTACCGCCATGGTGACGGCTGCCAAAGGACCGGCGCCGCGGCTTACATCCGTCCACCATAATATGACCACAGACAGATTTCTGCCACAAAAAGGGTGGAAATCCGGCTGTGGCCATACTGGCGGACGGTGTTAAAGTGGCGCTGCTATTACCAGCAGCACCACTCCAGTAGACCGCCGCCAGCTGTACTATGAAAAATAATACGGTCTGGTGGTGTTCTGCTGGTGGGCGCTGCTGGCGGTAGAAGCACCCCATCCCGTCCCCTTTCGGAAAAGCCCTGGATTCAGGTAATCCCCTGTCGGAAGACCCCCTGGATTCAGGTAAGTCGGGTTTCCAACAGGGGAGGGAGAGTCGGGGGTGTTGTGTGTGTGCATGACTGTGTGAGGGTGTGCGTGCATGAGCATAAGTGTTTAGTATTGCGTGCATGTGTGTGTGTGTGTGCATGTGTGAGACTGCATGAATGAATGGAAAAGTGAATGCATGTCTGTGTGTAAGTTTGGATGTGTGTACAGATGTGTGCGTGCATGAATGGATGCATGCGTGTAAGAATGCGTGTATGCATGAGTGAGTGTGTGAATGCGTGTGTGCGTGTATGGGGGTGGATTGGAAGGGGGAGTGTGGATGGAGGGGGGTTGCTACCACAATGGCGGTTGTTGTGGTACGTGGGCGGGTTGGCTTCAGCCAACCCGCCAATGTCATAATGTGGCGGTATGTACTGCCAGAATGTTGGCGGTACTACCGCCACATTTACACCGACCGCTGGGGTCATAATGACCCCCATAGTATTAGATATTAGGAGCCATTACTCCACTTCTAGGTGTGGCGATGAATGATGTGAAAATTAGGCACTTGTCTACACTTGTGAACCAGCTTGCTTGAGTCCTAACCAAAATTGATTCTGAGATAATTGCAATGCGAGCAATGATTATACAAAACAACTTAGTGCTAGATATCCTTCTTGCAAAGGAATGCAGAATTTGCAAGGTACTGAAGATGAAGGAGTGCTGTACCTTCATATCTGAATGCTATTAATGCATATGTACAAAATATTGCTAATATTTCTTATGAAGTACAAGCTTTAAAAGAGCATGGCATGTGGGAAAGGGTAGGTTCATGGGTTAGTAGGATAAGGAAGGGTTTTGGTAAGGTTGGTGAATGGTTTTATAGTTGGGATAGTGACGCTAAGGCTACACTTAACTACTGTAATAGTTTTAATGTTTTGTGCAATTGTCCTATTTCTCTTGTTTACATTTTCTGGATGTCTGTTTCTAAATTGTGGTTGTAAGGGTAAAAGAATGTCATTAGAGAGAAGAATAGCTCAAGATGGAGGATATCAAAGATCGTGCTACAACCAGCTAATGTTAATGAAGGAATCATCCCAAAGGAACCAAAAAGTGATGATGACTGTGTTATAATTTCTGACTAGTTTAACCTTATTATTTGTGTGTTTAATGAATATAATGTTATCAGAGAGGGGTTTATAGAAGATGTTTGTAGGTTTATATTTGTGTACAACATTAACAACATGCAGAATGCATTTCCTCACTTGATTACACATGTATACACTGATATGATACTATTGCTTTGAAACAAATTCTCTATGATGCGTAGAAATGCTGTCTCCTGCCATGTGTTAGCTAGGTCACAAATTAGGTACATATGCCATCTTTGATAAAATGGAGGTCACCTCTATTACTCATGTTTATTTCCAATGTTATTGTTTTTCTGCTCTCTGTTACCTTTCCCCAGCTGAGTCACAACCTGCAACAATACCAAGTTCTTTCCATTGGTTCACTGTGTCCTATTCATTCATATAACACGTTCTTTTAATCATATCTAGTTTTGTTTTAGCATCTCTGGACAGCATCATCATAGAGGGTGGTGAATAATTATTCATATAGTGAGATAGTGCTTAGGTGTTAAGACAATATGGCATTTATTGTTCATGTGCTTTATTTTCTGTGAAAATAATGTATAAAAACCCTTGATTTTGTGGGGCAGCCAGAATACTTGCCTGTTCTACTGGGAATGCTGCCCGTCACTCTCCCAATTTGGCTGCCCACTAGGGACTTAGAACAATTTCTGATCTTGCAATTCTCTGTATACCTGTTATATTGAGAGCCTTCATGGCAATGATTCTGTATCAGCTATTTTTGAATTTGTAATAAAACCCTTTAAAGATTATTTGATCTAGAACTCTGTTACTGAGTGGGCCCATTTACTTAATAAATTGTATTTCTTATTTTGATGCATTGGGATTAGTCCTAACGCCGGGGCAGATTGCTTCATGAAATTGAGGTTTAACTCTGTCTTTGACCCAGTGAAATGTGGGCATTCTGATTGAGGTATATTTTGAGGTATATCAAATTCTCAGGTATCACGTGCACTCAACGCAAAGTAGGCCTACGAGAACGACCCGCCAGACCCACCTTCTACCAGATCTGCATTGACGAGGATTCTAATAAAAAAATAGTTTTTTTTAAATATTGTGGACGACTTGTTTCATCCTAGTGTATGCTCTAATGCATTGCTTCCTCTAAAGAGCTGTGCTCTACTCTCTCGGACCTCATTAAAAATTTAATGGAAAACGTTCTCCAAAACTTTCAGTCAACTTTTCCCCTTAATCTCTCCACTTCCTTAGACACATTCAGCATGACCGCTATAATAACTGGTGACAATCCGCCGAGGTGCTATGATATTGCTTCCAGGCAGATGTGACTGGCACGCAGACCCTTGCCATTTTTATTACCCACTGACCCTGTAATGGAACAGCAGGAGATCGGATCTCATTCTTTCAGCAATATCGTTGAGGCTAGGTCAATCAAAATTGTTTGGATACTACAATGTGAAACATAGCTCTTAAGCAAAGTGTATTCACTTTGTCTAACCAAAGAAATTACCCTTACTAGGTAGGCTTGTTCTCCCTGTACCAGACAGGTAAAGGTATAAGGCCTGAAAAGAAGATGCACAGTTATAGAAAATAAACAATTGTCAACGCCATTACAGTGGGTGTGACTCATTCTTCTGTTTATTAAACGTAATCAGCCAACTCAAATAAACATGTCACAAACTATGCTTGAACCAAACGGTATTTGCGAAAATATTTCTTTTCCTCCTAAATACACCCTCTGTAAGGATAAATAATGTCAATATACGTTGGGTAAAATAAACAAATAAGAATGTGTTTTGAGTTTGAGAACCTGTTGTTCTTCAACGTGAAGATTATTTACCTCACTCTCCAAATTTTGTTGGCTAAACATGCCTCATCTTTCAGACTTCCTATGATTCTCTGCTTTTAACATTTATACAGAGCATGTGATCAGTCACACCGCAGCAATCAACCGATCTAATTAAGCACAAGTACATTAACTCAGAGCTGCTCAATCTTTAGAATCCTGGTAAGCTCCCTGAAATGCCATTTATCCCAGGCTCCCCCGGGCATCTGCAGTGAGCAAAATGTGGTGGGTTCACCAAAACCATTTAGGCCCAGATTGACGAACACTTTTTATCCAGTTTGTGTTACTTTTTTGATTCAAACCTGGCACAAAGTATTGTCGTGAAATTTACAATCCAACACAAATTGTGATTTGGGTTGGATTGTAACCAAAGTAACAATGCGCGTTCAAGTTACTTTGCACCAGTGGGGTGTTCCATGTGTGGCACATGGGTGTTTCCATGAAAGCACCCATAGGTTTTCACACACATCCCTGTCTGCAAAGAATTATAGAGAGGGATTTATGCCCAAATCCTGTGTCTCCTGAAGGCAGGCGTAACAAAGAGAAATGCTTTAATTTCTCCTAGCTTGTGCCACATTTCATGTGTGCTGCATTGTACAGCACACATACAAAGTGGGAAATACAATTATAGCATAGTTTTTCTACTAAAAGGGATCATTTTCTGTGTAAAACCTAAGCTTCCCTCAATGCAGACACCTCGCAAAGTGCTAGTTACTTCATGGTCTTTCTGTACAAAGGATTTTACCAGGGTTACCTGTCCGTTTGGCTCCTGACCTCTACCCCTTCTCTGCTTCACTTCTGACTCCTTTCTCTTCCATCTACTCCCAACTGCTGCACATACTTGTATACTTCAGTTTGTCACCCTAAGTGTAATGGGTATGGCCAGAAATGGGTGTTGTTTTCACTGTGTCACTGGAACCAAGCTGTACTCAGCTGATGAGCCCATAACTAGGGTGAAACTGGTCTGGGGTTGCTTCTGTTCTGGTTCAGGGAGGACCTGGGGTGGCACTTTAGGCTGGACTATTCCCACTAGAGCAGGGTCAAGGCTGATCTCCATATAGCTGGGTCCAAACTGAGGTGGCATGTTGTGCAAAATAACAATGGACTGGGATGCTGCTCGACAATTTAACAGTGGCTGTGATTAATTAAAGCATTCCATCCATCACATTTTTGTGTGCTTCAGGTAGTCACCCTAAATGGGACGTGTCGGCCCAGACGTGGGTCCCGTGCACACTGTGTCACTGGAACCAAGCTGTGCCCATCTGATGAGTCCATAACTAGGGCAAAATCGGTCCTGGGTTGCTTGTTTTCTTGTTTAGGGAGGACTTGGCTTGGCAGTTCCGACTGGACTGTTCCATTTGGAGCATGGTTAAGGCTGTTTTTCGTGTAGCTGGGTCCAAACTGAGATGGCTTGGTGTGCAAAATAAGGATGGACTGGGATATGGCTCAGTGTAATAACCAGTGGCTTAGAATAATTCAAGCATTTCAGCCAGCATTTCTTTGTATTCTTCGGTTTGTATCACTAAGAGGGACAGGTATGCCCAGAAGTGAGTCCTGAATTGTGACACCCACAAGGGCTGTAAACCTATACTGGAGACTATCCCTGATTGCTTTGTCGCAGTATTTTCTCTGATCATGCAGGCTGACATTAAATCAAAAATCCAAGCTATCAAAACTATCCTCCTATTGATTGCTGCCATGACAACAGATACAAATCTAACTTTGATTGTCACACCTTGGCCAACTCTCCTTGGCAACTGCAAGATAGGACAGTTCCTCTGACTTGGAAAAATCATTCAGCCATACGTTTTGGCCCATTCCTTTGCTTCCAAGTTAATGGAAAGCATTATTAATAGCCAGCTCTCGCTTTGTTTATTGAAAAGCAGCACATTCTGGATCAAGCCCAAGCTGGCTTTACACTTTATCACAGAACTGAGGTAGTACTGGTCTTAGTATTTAAATTTTCTTCATCTTTTTGTAGACTAATGTGTCTCTGCTGTGTTTGTGTTCTTTGACCTCTCAGTTGCGTTTAACACTTTGCCCACTTTATTCATCTCTAACACATCTGGTAAGTCAGGGGTAAGAGACACGGTTCTTAGGAGGCCAGGTCCTTAGCTGGATTGGGTCCCTGTGGTCCAATCACTCACAAGCCATGTCCTTTTCTCCATAAAGATTTGAATTCAAAAATCTTGAAGAAGAGAGCCACAGCTGAGCTAACAGAATTGTAACATTCTCATTTAATAGTGCCAAAGTGAATATAAGGCTTAGGCTCTCACAGACAAGACGGCCGGCACATCTTGGTATAACATGGAATAACATTGTAAATTGGAGCATGCAGGCCAAATCCAGGAGTGATGATTGTTGATTCCAACCCTTCTCCTGGTGACATTAGCGATACGTCCTCATGCTCTCTTCTAGCTTTTCCTATTGAAGCTTGGGCTCTATTAGATATGGACACTTTTATGTTCATTCAGAAAACCATCAAATCAGCGGTTCTCTGGAAGATCGCCTTCCTCCTGGTAAATTGGAATTACTGGATCCCAGCTTTTTAAATATTATTGTGAATGCCCTTAATGCCTCCCTGCGTGAGGCACATATATACCACCAAAGCAGAAACACGCTATGGTGCTCCAACTCCTAATAAAAAGCCCATTTGTATCCCTCTGTTTGTTCTATTACCAAAAGTTTGAAGAAACACATTCATGCGCAGCTTACTTCCTTCATAGAAGCCCACAACGTACTGCATGCCTCTCAGTTGGGTTTTCAGACTGGCTACAGCATGGAGTCCACCTTCTTGGGAGTGACAAAAGATCTGAGGCAGTGTTTGGATGATGGTCTGTTGCTCTGGTGGTGTTTGATCTGAGCGTGGCATTTGACACAGTCTCCCATGCTATTCTTTTGGATAGATTGACATCTCTAGGGCTTAAAGACTCTGCACGGGTATGGTTTAGCTCCTTTTTACAAGGACACTCATTCCAGGCTTTTTCTGCAGATGCCAAATCCTGCCCTCAAACTCTAACATCTGGTGTACCCTAATTCTCAATTTTAAGCCCACTTTTGTTTAATCTCTATGTCCGTCCTTTAGTGGAAGTAGTAGAGAGCTATGGACTAACGCTGTTAAGTTACGCAGATGATTTTCTCACTGCCTTGAACACAATCACAAGTCACCTCTGATCTTTACCTAAGCCTAAATTGTGTTGCTCACTGGTTGAACAGGAATATGCTTAAGCTTAGTGGGGAGAAGACGGAGGTGGTGATCCTGGGCAAGGACCATTCATTATGGGGCCCACAACACTGGCCGACCTCCCTCTGGCCTCTTCCCATTCCTTCCTCACAAGTAAAAAATCTAGGGTCCATATTTATACTTTTTTTGCGCCGCATTTGTGTCATATTTTGACGCAAAAGCGGCACAAATTTACAAATTACAATTATATTCTGTAAATTTGCGCTGCTTTTGCGTCAAAAAATGACACAAAGGCAGAGCTAAAAAGTATAACTATGGGCCTAAGTCTCTAACATCATGACACATTATCCATGCGGCCCCAAGTAGTCAAAGTAACCTCCCCTTGCTTTTTTGTGCTTAAATGGGCCAGGAAAATAAGCTAGATGCTACCTTTTTCTGGCCTTAGAACAGTGATTTCTGCACTGATACTGTCCCATTTAGACTACGATAACGTTTTATACCTGGGCATAGATAAGGCATCTGTGCGCTGTTTGCAATTGGTACAGAACGTGGCTGCCAGATTACTTTTTTGCTTGCCTAATTATGCTTCTGTTTCTCATATCTTTCATGAGCAGCATTGGTTTCCAATCTCTTAATGCATCACTTTCAAAGCCTTATGCTACATGTTCAAAGCTAAAGCTGGCCTCGGCCCCCACTACACTAAAAAACTGGGGGCTTCTTATCATCCCTCTCGGTCCCTGTGCTCCTCTTCTCTATCTCTTTCCGCAGTACCCAGTTTCCGCCCCTCACGCATGAAAGGATGCTCTTTCTCATATCTGGGCCTCAAATTATGGAATTCTCGCCCTGAGCACCTGACAGCTTGCACTTCACTGCTTAATTTTCGTAAAGGCCTGAAGACGTGGCTTTTTAAGCTGTAATCTCCTTCTACCCCTGCTATGCTGTTGCGCTGGAAAACCTTTTGAGGTAGCTGCTCTATTCAAATCTTTAATAATAATAATACTAATAATAATTATTCATAATAATAATGACAATAATTATTATTGAAAATGTTGTTTCAATACAACGTGTCTGATGCAAATTGCCATTCTAATAAGCTCAGCACAATTTGTATGTTATTATTATTGTTATTATTATTATTAGTAGCAGTAGTATTATTAATAATAATAATAATACCAGGGTTGGGGGAACATAGCTAATGGCTTCATGGGCCTCCTGCATGATTCTGGTTTCTCATTCTGCAAAGGTACATACCCACTAAGCATGCACGGAGGAATGCAGACACCTACAATACAAACAGCAGGCAGGGTTGACACAGAGAAAGGAGTGTACTTGGTCTTGAAATGAGTGTGGCACCTGCCTCTTCCAGTCCTCATAACATGTTTTCAGTTTAGTAGGGCTTTTGGATAAGAAAGAATACTTGTCTGGTAGGGATTTTAGAACGTCCTTCCCCATGTAGGCTTGTAAAACTTTCAATGATGAGAGACAGCTGCCTCAAATTGAACTCCGACAAAACTGAGGTACTGATATTTGGAAAGAACACCTCTTATTGGGATCACACCTGGTGGCCAGAAGAACTTGGACCCACCCCTGACACCAACTGACCAAAGAACTTGGACCCACCCCTGACACCAACTGACCACGCTCGCAACCTCGGCATAGTCCTGGGCAGCCAACTGACCATGAAACAACAAGTCAACGCAGTCGCCTCCTCCTACTTCCACACCGTCTGCATGCTCTGCAAAATCTTCAGATGGATCCCAGTAAACACCAGAAAGATTGTCGCACAAGCACTCCCCACCAGCTGCCTCAACTACAGCAACGCGCTCTACACTGGTATATCCTCCCAGCTCCTCAGAAGACCCCAGACAATACAGAACAGCGCAGCCAGACTCATCCTGGACCTCCCCAAGTGTACCCACATCTCTCCTCACCTCAGAAACTTCCTCTGGCTCGGTGTCCAGAAAAGATACTGGTTCAAGGTGCTCACACATGCCTACAAAGCCCTGCACAAAGAAGAACCTTCCTACATCAACCACCGGCTTAACATCCATCTTCCCTCTAGACACCTGCTTCCACTTCACTCGCTCATGTCCCCCGCTTCCATTGCATTTACAGTGGGGCCGCACATTCTCCTAGCTTGCCGCCAAAGCCTGCAATGGCCTCCACCTCCGAACAGCACCCTTCCTGACAGACTTCAGAAAGCAATTCAAGGCCTGGCTTTTCATCGCAGACACAGCAACCATGGTGCCCAGATACCCCTTGGGTATGGTGTTGTGCTTTAAAAAAGACTGATTGATTGAAAGAAAGTTTAGCAATAAAGCTCTTCAGTGTATCAGTCAAAAGGATGGATGAATGAGGTGAACAGGGGAATAAAGAATATAGGCCCTCATTCTGACCCTGGCGGTGTCTCACCGCCAGGGCAGAGGGCAGAGGAAGCACCGCCAACAGGCTTCCTGCCGGTTTTCCCCTGCCCCAGGGAATCCTCCATGGCGGCGCTGCATGCAGCCCCGCCATGGAGATTCCGACCCCCTTCCCGCCAGCCTGGTTCTGGCGGTTTTCACCGCCAGAACCAGGCTGGCGGGAACGGGTGTCGTGGGGACCCTGGGGGCCCCTGCAGTGCCCATGCCACTGGCATGGGCACTGCAGGGGCCCCCTAACAGGGCCCCAACAAGATTTTCAGTGTCTGCATAGCAGACACTGAAAATCGCGACGGGTGCAACTGCACCCGTCGCACCCCAGCAAATCCGCCTGCTCCATTCGGAGCCGGCTTCATCTTTGCTGGGGCTTTTTCCCGCTGGGCCGGCGGGCGATCTTTTGAAGATCGCCCGCCGGCCCAGCGGGAAAGTCAAAATGCTCCCCGCGGTGATTTGACCGCGGGGCGGTGTTTGGGCGGTTTCCGCCCGGCGGGCGGCGCCTGCCGCCCGCCGGGGTCGGAATGACCCCCATAGTGCTTAATTTACAGTGACATTTTCAGATAAGATGCCCAAAGCACAGTTATAAATGCTGTTTGCAGTTCCAACAGACAAATTTGTAAGGTTATGAAATATAATTATTATTTGAAGGCCAGAATTGTTGCATCAAATAGTTTCCGTGTTTTATTTTGTATTGCTTTAGTGTTAAATGCCTGAAATAAATAAACGTAATTCACCTAAAATCAACCTCAAACGACCCAGAAAATGTTAGAAAACCACCCAAAACATGATTTTGCATTTCCTTGTTAGAAGATTCTTTCTGATCTCTATTTGGGGGGTTTGACACTACTCTAAGATAGGGACTGGTATTTCATGTCTTCATATATTCTGCATTATCGTGCACAAGTTAGCTGTTACAAATGGAGTTGGTGTAAGATTAGCAGAACAACCCTTTCCCCATGCGGAACCTGGGTATGTAATAGAAACAATGGATCGACAAAATAATTGAAACAATCTTGTCAATAGTTTAGAAAGCGCAGTTACAACTTCCTGTACCAATTCTCAGTTGATTAGTAAATTCAAAAGACGGATAAATCTTGTTCACGAAAGGCGCACAGTATCTGCTGTATTCGTAAGCAGATGGCAATGACTGGGAAGTGTGGATGACGTAAGTGCTGAGTGGATAGGTCAAGTTCATTCCGTTGATTATTGAATACGATATTCCACTTGATAGAGTCCAGTGGGTCTAAAAAGCAAGTGGTGAAAAATCCAATTGTCTGGGATGGAATTCAACACCTACACATTAGGCTGAGTATCGGACTGAAGCTCCTGCAAATTAGGTTTTTGACTGACTGTTGGACATGGGTTCTTGCCCCAGAGACTGCTTGATGATTCCTGTAGAAGACCCTCATCACACATTACAAGTCTTTTGCAAACCACCAAGGATTTCGATGACCATGGAGAGGAACACGTTTGGGGGAAGATTTCTTTTATGAATCACATATAGAGATTAAATCAATGTTATATGCCCAACTCACCTTAGAATGTATCATTTCAAACACACATTTTCCAAACAATGCTCCGCAAGATACTGCTCGATAATGTGTCCCAAAGATTTGCAGATCATGTTTCAAGACCACTTTTTCTGGCCATTTCAGCTTCTTTTTATTTGGGTGCTCCAGGGTGTTTTCTGTCCTGGTGTAACTTAGAACTGCCCAAGCCCCTCCCCCTGCATCCTCTGTGGTCTACGTCTTTACCCTGATGGGATGTTTTGGAACAGGCATTCTGTGTGGAAGGTCGGGTTATTTTGACTGCATTTTGGACAAGGATGAGGGTTCTGTCCATTGACGATTACCTGTAAATAATCAGAGTGATATCCTGCATTCATAGTTTAAATAGCCAGGTTGCACAATTATTGAGCAGCACAATGGCGGCCCTCATTAGAAGTTGAGGAGACTGAGTGGGAACCCTCTTTCTACAATTTTGAATTTCACTGGAACACATTTTGCGGACTGGAAAATTAGAATTTGGGATTGGGCTACAAGTGGAGACTGGCCTGGGCCTCGTCCCTTGCCTCAATCCCTTCTACGCACAGGAAGAGCATGTAATTCTCCCATCTGCTGGGTTGAATCCTTCTTTTCTCTCTAAAATCATCCCCACCCCGCCATCCACAGGCTTGATCCATAATGTTGTTAACAAAGTTCCCAGAAAAACGGGTCTACATGGTTGTTCCTCATTTCATGGGGATTAACTTGTAATAGGCGTATTTAGGTGTGGAGATACTGCGAGATGCGTACATTCTAGTCATCCAGTATCTTGCCACTAAGGGGGTCATTCCGACCCCGGCGGGCGGCGGGCACCGCCCGCCGGGCGGAAACCGCCCAAACACCGCCCCGCGGTCAAATGACCGCGGGGAGCATTTTGACTTTCCCGCTGGGCTGGCGGGCGATCTTCAAAAGATCGCCCGCCGGCCCAGCGGGAAAGCCCCAGCAAAGATGAAGCCGGCTCCGAATGGAGCCGGCGGATTTGCTGGGGTGCGACGGGTGCAGTTGCACCCGTCGCGATTTTCAGTGTCTGCCATGCAGACACTGAAAATCTTGTTGGGGCCCTGTTAGGGGGCCCCTGCAGTGCCCATGCCATTGGCATGGGCACTGCAGGGGCCCCCAGGGGCCCCACGACACCCATTCCCACCAGCCTGGTTCTGGCGGTGAAAACCAGAAGGGGGTCGGAATCCCCATGGCGGCGCAGGATTCCCTGGGGCAGGGGAAAACCGGCGGGAAACCGCTGGTTCCCCTTTTCTGACCAGAATGCCCCGGAAGCACCGCCAGCCTGTTGGCGGTGCTTCCTCTGCCCTCTGCCCTGGCGGTGAGACACCGCCAGGGTCAGAATGAGGGCCTAAATCTTCCCCCCTCCTCTGCCTATCCTCATTTTCTGCATGTACATTTTATATTTAAGTTACGTTGCAAGTTTAATAATTTCCACTGAATTTGGAGTCTTTAAGCGACATAAAGAAAGATTTCACATTTTTTCTCACTAGTCTACAGTAAAGTAATCATCAGTACATGCCATTGACCTTGTAATTATCTCTTCGAGATATGCTAACAAGATAGCTGAGCACTAAAGCAGAGTCACAGTGACATTTTCTTTTATTGGTCTGAAAAATTACATCAATAAAGTATGGGACAACAAAACAGCTGTAAAAGTGCAAAGGTTTGAAAATGTCGTCCAAAGCAGGACATTGATATATACCTAGGCGGCACTGCAAGCAGGAGCCTGACTACCAGCTGTAACCAGTTGCTTATAGAATAGAGGTCCAGATGTTAAAATTGATTTTGAGGTCGCACAACCTACGTTTCACAAAATAACCAGAGCTTAATTTGTAAAAATATAATTGCCAAGGCCTGACTGAAGTTATCCCAGTCCAGTCACACTGTAGGGACAGCTTGACCCCACAGTTTTATTGTATTCTTTTAAAGTATATTGAATACTTTTTTATTTATGAGTTCTGCTCACAAATAGACAGTGCCACCATGTAGTGGGCTGTCATAATTAAATGCCAGTGTTTTGAAATTAGTGCTGGTGCCAAGCACCAGCAAACAACATGGCAAATTAAACACTGTAATTAACAGGCTTCACAGCCATATAGGCACATACCGCTGTATATTTAAAGGTACTTTGTGATTCACTCAAAATTAGAAAGAGAATGAGAGCAGGTGGTAACCATTACCAAAGTATAAAAGGAGACCCAGAAGGCATCTGGGTCACTCAAGATGGCGGACATATACCTGATAGCAGTGAGGAGGAGAGTCTACGCAGCCCAGCAGAGGAGGAGGAGGGGCCACAGACAGGAGAAGATATATAGAACAAGGCAGACCCTTTTCCAGCAAACTGAAGAGGAGATCTATGATAAATACCGCCTTAGCAGCGCTGCCATTCTAGAATTAATAGATTTACTAAAACCACAGCTAGAACACAAGACTCTGCGTGGCTGCGCCATCCCTACGCATGTGCAAGTACTATGCGCACTGCACCTCTTGGCCTCAGGGAGCTATCAGGGGGTCATTGCCGTGGCAGGTGGGGTATCCCAAAGTGCAGTGTCAAGGTTCTTCAGGGCATTCCTAGATGCCTTAGTAGCGCACAGGTCTCAGTTCATATACTTACCAAGGAATGAGGCAGAAATTAACAGCACAAAGCTGGACTTTTACCGCATTGCCCACTTCCCCCATGTAATTGGATGTGTAGATGGGACACACATTCAAATATGCCCCCCGCTAATCTGGAACATATTTTCCGCAACAGAAAGTGTACCCACTCACTCAACATACAGGTTGTTTGTGATGCCCATTACGTCATCACGGACATCGTAGCTAAGTTTCCAGGCAGTACCCATGACTCATACATTTTTAGACATAGTGGGATACATCAACGCCTGGAACGTGGGGAGTTTGGAGACGGATACCTCCTAGGTAGAGCTGCATACACCTTGCAGACATACACACAGGTCACTGTGCACGACTATCTGGACTTCCTAAGAGTGTACTTTTGTGCCCAACAGGTGACAGTGCATATGCTCTAAGGCCATGGATCATGACTCCATTTTTAATACCCAGCAATGATTCAGAGAGGCAATACAACAGTGCGCATAAGAGGACCAGGAACCTCATAGAGCGCACCTTTGGACTCCTGAAGGCAAGATTCCGATGCCTCCACCGCAGCGGAGGCGCCCTCCAATACACCCCCATTACCGCTTTCAAAATTGTGGTCGCATGCGCCATCCTCCACAACATAGCCACCCGACGTGGGCTACCTCTCACCCCTGCAGACCCAGATCCTGATGATGAAGAGCAAGAACAACCACATCGCCATCATGGGGATAGGAGTCTAGCTAATCAAGGCAGAATGAGACGGGACCACATTGCAACGCAATATTCTGGACGGTACGTGTCAACTCCCACCATACTCACCTATTAACCATTTGTTAAGTGGAACAAAAATAACTGTTTTATTAATGTCATGAAGAAACTATATACAAATTGAAATTGTCCATGGGCAGGAAAATGCCAACCAGTCATGTGGCACATTAACGCCATGTGCCACATGAATCTGTCCTGGCTGTTATCTATGATCTCCTGCCCCTCCTGCCAGCCTGGCTGGTCCCTGCTGCGTCCATGGTGCTGTGCCTACCACTCCTCAGCACGCTACTGTGAGTGGCAGAGACACTGCTCACTGTTGAGCCCTCCTCCCAGGTGTATTTGTTAACTTCCTGGCTGTGATGTCATCATCATGTGCCAGGAAGTGTTTCCAGGGTGTTCTGGTATGCTTTCTGGAGTGTTCTGCTGCATCTGCAAGCAATTTTGAAGGTATTCGCAATTTGCGACACCCACTCGCTAATTGCGAGTTCGTTTTTGCACACTCGCAAACAGCGACCTCGCAAACTGCGGACTCGCACACAGCGTTGCGAGTCCGGCTGCGAGTCGCAAAATCGGATCGCTTTTTTTTCTGGCATTCCACTTTGCGGCTCGCATTTTGCGAGTCGCATCAACTCGCAAAATGCGAGTCGCAATTTTTATTTTTGCTACATCTGGCCCCAGATGAACTATTTCAATACATTAGAACTGTGATTAGACCCAACAAAGAGGTAAATTGTGTGACAAATCTCACTGAAAGGCTTGAACCAAGAAGCATATTAGAAGAAAATTGGACTCTGGGTTCGGTGACAGCCTCCACATATTCCCAGACAACCCAGGATAATTATTGGCCCAACCTGATAGTGTCATGCTACAGGATGTTATAGGAGAAAACGAGGGTTTGAAAAGAGAATTATCAGTTTTAAAGGCTAAGGCAACAGACATGACAAGATCATTGATCGAACATCATCGCACATAAGAACAATGATTGAAACAAACTTGACATCAACTCCATGGCCATATCATCCATCAGACGTTGCTAAAGATGAATTTACAGTGCCTGGTTACCTTAAACGGTTCCTATTAGGATTTATGACAGGAGATCCAGAAAACACAAATCTGTCCAAAAGGGTCATCTTACTTATGCAATCATTCAATCAGGACATTATACATGCAGTCACAAATGGCCAGCAGAAGCCCCCCCAGCAATTGTTGCTCCCATACGCCATAAAAACTCTGACAGGCAATGTTGAAATCATTTGCATTTTAAACAGACTTGGTCATGGGATTTCATGCTCACAACTGGAAGAAATTGATACCGCCTTAGTCTTCAGAAACTTGTTGCTACCTTAAATGAGCAAATTGTTCTTCCAGCCGACAATCAGCCTCATGTCTTCACTAACTTAGCATTGGATAACATTGACAGACCGGAAGAAACTCTTACTGCTAGGGGGACAGCTCATCAAGTCAACGGTATAGCTATGCAACCCAAGTTGTTTGGGCCACAACCTTTTAAAGCTCCTGTCCCAAACATTGAGAAACAAAAGCAAAGGACATTGATCACCCCAAATACTGAAGAATTATTCATGCATGTATCTGGTGAACAAGGGGGGCGTCATCCATTGATGACAAGTACTGAAGTCATGCCGGAATGTGTTGCACAATTGAAGCTTGCACAAAATAAGAACATAATCTGTGTTTTTACAAGACAAGAAGCAAGCCTCGTACAGATAATGCCAATTTGGACAGGATTTAACATCAATACAAGAGACCTAGTTAGTGTGTCACAGGATTCCATTGGCTACTTGCCAACCATTAATGCCCCCCAACTGAGTTAACAACTGTTTCTGAAGTTTTGAAACAGCCAGAGATGATAAGGGAATCACTGCATTTGGTGAAAATTCCAAAAGCAACTGAGATTGTGTGGAAGCATAAAGCAACGTACGACAGAATCATTCTTAGAATGGGCACCTTTCACACCCTTTGCAATTTCATGTCCATTCTTGGAAAATGCTTTCAGGACACTGGCCTTCGTGGCCTTTGCATTGAAGCAGACATGATAGGAGAAGAATCAATAGCATCAGTACAAGAAGGTCATATGTACAATCGTGCAGTTTGAGTACACGAGTATGAACCTAGGTTGAGACTGGCTTGGTTGGAATTTATCCCCTGGGTAGAGAAGAATGACAAAGAGAACATTCAGGTAGTCTACTCCTTCATTGAGGATGTTAATGAGTTTGCAAAAGATCTATGCCAACAGAGATTAGGCAACCTCTTGCAGAATGCTGCCTTTGCCGAAGTAAAACAGCTTTGGGATGTATTCCTTGAACATCTTTGTCATAACAATGGAGATCGCCCGCATTTTGGATGTCGTATGTGGATATTGTTGAAAATGTCTTGCTGGCTCTGCTGCGTGCTGCTTGAGAAGGAAATTGGCGTTTACATCTTACTGCCATACGCTGTATGATTCCATGGTGTTTTGCGTATGACAGGATGAACTACTCTAGATATCTTTCGGTATACTATGCCGAAATGACATTACTTGTGGTGAAATATCCAGAGATACATCACAACTTCATCAATGGATGCTGTTCAACTATCAGATGTTAATCGGTTAGACGAATTCCGGTCGATCAAGCGATAGAAGTAAGACACACACACTCCGCCTGGTACAACAAGGTTCAACCTCAAAGTGGGCGCTGTAAAATGATATTATATGACGGCTGAACACATGAGCACCTTTTTCAGTCAGATAAGGGTAATAGTTTGTAACAACAGATCAGATCTTACTCATACAGACGTACATAAGTTACAAATTGAAAAAGACGAAGATACTGTTACGAGAACTTTTAGTCTAATAAATAAAACAACTCTTATTGCATTTCTTCTTAACGAATGGAGGAAAACATAGTATTCTGTAAAACCTGGGAATAAAACACTGATTGAGAACTGTGAAGATAAATGCTACAAAATCACATCATAAGGGAGCCATGAAGTGCCCGATCTCAACAGCATACATGAGGAAGAAGATGGTCGTTTGTTGGTGCAAGCTACAATATGCTGCTAATGAGGATTATGAGGCAGTAATGATAAGCTCAGATGACACCGATGTATTTATTATGTGTTTGGGATTCCATGACAGAATCATGGCCAGATGGTTTCTGAAATGTGGTATTAAAATAGTCATGCAAATCCTTGACATTGGGAAAATAGCTTCAACTGAAAATGTTTGTCAGGCTATGAGAGGTCTCCATACGTTTACCGGATGTGACACAGTAAGCACATTTGCGGGTAAAGGAAAAGTAAGTGCATTCAAAATCCTGTCTGCCAACAGACATACAGAGGCAAAAATTTTGCAGCTCAGAGATGAATGGGATCTCTCTGAAGAACTAATGGACAAATTGTAACAATTCTTGTGCTTGCTGTATCTACCAAAATCTTCTGTTCAACACCTGAATGACTTGAGATATCACATATTCTGCGCAAAGAAGGGTGAGATAGACAGTCCTCGATTTCCACCTTGTAGGGACTGTCTGTAGAAAATGCAATCAATTTGGTGGAATTAGATTTATTTTTACACATATTATGGTGAATATGTATGCTATTTATCAAAACTATGAAAACCATTATTGTTTTTGGCTATGGTTGATAATCCAATAATATTAGACAAAAATCAAAGAGTGATGACTTGCTGTCACATATTTTCCATCTCTAGGCATCTATACTTTGCAAACAAATCATGTTAGAACACACCCCCCTGAATGGTACCAATGTACCAATGGCCTAAATTTGGGGTCCTGGCTCATGGTCAAGCAGAGTGCCATGTTCTGAATGTGCTGTAATTTCCTGAGTTGTTTTTTAGGCAGTGTGCGATAGGCTACGCTTCTGCATCACATGTTAGTGAAACAGGAGGTTTTGCAGCCTCTAATAAATATGCATTTTTTCAAAGCAGTCACTGTGCAAATTAAAACTGAAAATTCTGGCAGATGTGTGACCTGCCCTTTGTATTTTGTAATTCCTTTTGTCTTAATGCCAAATTAATCAACTCAAGGCACCAGTTATCATTAATTTAGCAAGCTTTGCTGGTAAATTTATTCACTGTGTATCTCATGCTTGCATATCTATAAAACGTTTTATTTTCCTGGAATCTATTTAAAGTGACGAGGACTGGTATTTCACAAAGTTTTTACAGCAAATAAAAAATCTTAGTAGCGTTCTACTAATATCATGTCAGAGTGATACCAGGTATCATTCTTGTGCTGACATCACAATGCTCTGTTTATAAACATGTGAAAGAAAGTTCAATGTCTTCACTCCTACTTAAACTCTATCACAGGTTTAATATGACAGAAATATTAGAAAAACACTCAGCGAGACAGCGCGTCGCCTTTCACAATTCGTCACTTTTTCCCATAAGTAGTATTGGAAAAGATAAACGTGGCAGAAGCTGAAACTCAAGCAGTGGGTGTCTCAGCAGGTGCTGAGCCTTCTGATAAAAAGGATCAAAAGAACCTTGAAAAGATATAGATGCAATACATTTCTCAGATGCTGAAGTAGTGATTCATGATTCTTCTCTTACAAGTGCCAATGTGAAAAAGAGGCTAAGCACGTCCGAAGCAGGAGTACGGCTCATGTCTATGTATAAAATGGGCGTACAAAATGGATGTAGATAGACAATATGACGTATTCTTTAGCAGCAACATAAATCAGTATACATCAAAATGAGGTCACATACATAACCATCTGCTTTCACAATGCTCTGCTTCCTATAGACCTTTTCTTATCTCTTTCCTAGCAAGTGTTGGTAAGCTATTGGAATTAGCCCTGACCAGAATCTGGAACTTAGGTGCCTACACACCATTAATATTCCAAATGACTCATGCTGCTTTTGCAGCATTTCATTGGAGAGGTCCAGCCTCTGAAATGTATTTCGACCACCAGTGAACGTAGGCCAACTGCCTTCAGCAGAGCATCATATCTACACTCATGGGGCCAGCAGGACCATATTCATATGTTTCAGTTGAAAACTAGTAGCTTATATAAAGGCAAAGCTAGGTGTCCAGCACATACAGGTTTAGTGTTTGTAATATGAGACGTGCTTTGTGAAAACTGAGTGTACCCTTGTTTACAATAGATGTGTGTCCAGCTATTGATGAAGCACATGCTAGAGCAGATGTATTAACTAAAAGGTATTAATGAATGTTTATGTATTTTGAATAAAGATAATTGTAGAAATCGATTAATGCAGAATAATGTGAACGTTCGAAAATGTGCCCTCTGAGAATGATTACCAAGATTCACAAATGTACTAATAAAATGAATAACATATATGAAATATAAAAAAAACGTATTGAAATAATGTAGTAATATGTCATATAGAAATATATAACGTATGTTTTGCATTATATTATATTAGCAGAAGTAGTGGCTTAGGTTTGCCAGGCCTCGTGCAGAAGCCGAATATTAACTCTCACATGTAAAAATGCAGGTGAGAGAGCGTAGTTTAAATATCATATATTATAGATGTGAAACGCTTACAATTGACTAAAACACTATTAATAATTAAATCTATTAATAAATGCAAAGATTTACTCATTTATGAACACTAATGCTGAATTAATAATAATTCCTCAGTTATATGTATTATTACGATCAAAATTGTATTCATTAGAACTCGTATGTCTTAAGTTAGCATGAGTCGCGAACTAGCTGTGTATCTCTCATTTAAAAGCGTATTTTTCTGTTTCTCCAGTGTGCGGACTTGCAAATAACCATGACCCAGCTATTGTTCTTTCTGTACTAGTTTGAAACATGAAGGAATTTTCTCATCCGCATGCTAGCAGCTTTTAGTATAAAGTTATGTGCTTCGAAACATTAATGGACACTTCCAAGGACAATGAGACGAGGGGAAGAGAACTTTTGACCTGAGACGTGTGCCAAGATGGTGAAGTAACCCCGGACGTACCACCTACGAAAATGTTGATTATGAAGACCAATTGGGAGACAAATTAATATTAAGAAATGACAAATGCATTACTTAATGTATAATTTGATTGGTTACCAATTGTGAGGTGTAGTTATTAACCAATAGAATTTTGGGGGAATGTATTACAAAAAGGGGATAAAAACTCATGACAGGAGAGACGAGGGGCATTAGGTAGGGAATTATATCAATTGCATCCAGAAACTCTGTCACTCTATTTGGTGATTTGAGACTTAGACAAAATTATCCTAGCCCATAGACTGCCCTATTACACTTTCCTCCTTAAGAGGAGAGTGTCCCTTGCTTCTAATTTAGATAGATTGACGGTGAACTAACTGATGTCCTGAAGAAGAAGACTGATCCTGTATGCTGACCTATCTTGAGGAGGGTAATTATTAATGCTAACGGAATTTATTTGCCTTTCTTTCTAGGTACCAACTGCTGTATGTTTAATTAGGTATCTTAGTTAGATGTTTTCCAAATTGATGTTCTAAATTGTTTTGCATGAAGCCCAACATGCTAATGCTAATTTGAGGTTAGATGAGGTATTCATTTGACGGACGGAACTGACGTGACTGACATGTAGCTATGCTGAACTGATATTCTATGGTTTATTATGCACTATGATCTATTCTTTGCTAACGTATCTATCCTATGATTCTGATTGTTGCATTGTTGAAAGTTCAACGTAGTTGCCACTTTGTGATTATGCTCTTATGCTTCTTGGTTTTGAGATTAATACGTTTATTATTAGATTGTAATCAATAGGGAATAAATTCACAACATCTTCCTTCAAGGTGTGGTTATTTGAGTATGAGAACTAATGAATGCGCCGAAGGTTCATTGATGGTTTTTGTGAAATATATTTGATGTTTGGTAATCTCGTCTTACGGAGACTCACCACTGGGTCAAAAGGTTCATCGACCTAAAACGAGTCCTGATGTGTATAAATTGACATAGACGGACGCGTTAGCAGTTCTGGTAGCAGAGCGACGGTTTGGCCCTTGGGGCCCTAGGACGGAGTTTTCATTTTTAATTTTGTTTTCTGTGATAATGAAATTTGGCAAAACGATGAGAGGCTAGGTTCGCTATGGGCTTTCCCGGGATCTCGGAGCCTGTCTAGATGAGTTGGGAATGTTCTCAGCGCCATAGTATGTGTGGTTAGGGTCTTTGCGCTTGCTTAAAGATTATGCATCTTGCAGGAGATTGTGTAGATTTGTGTGCATTTAGGCCAAATTAAGTGTTGTTTAGCAGGAGTGGGCGTACTCCACAGTATGAGAGTAGGGAAGTCGGCGTACTTCATGTGAATGCAGCACTTATTGTTCAAAATTATCCACGTGGTTGGTTAAAGTATACGGATCTATTGAGGTCTAAGACTCCGAAGTAGGATGAAAATTATGGTTTATGTTGTAATGTGTGCGATTCAATAGGTCAATCGGGCGTGGTTGACAAGTCAAGTTTGAGTCACAACGTATGTATGAAACCTTCGATGGAGATTTGACAAGCTCTAAAGTGCACTAGAGGGAGTCATTGACAAGTCGAGAGTAGGATTTGCGGGTCGAATTCTGCTTGCACCTGTGGGATCTGAGAAAGAGAGAGTAGCGGCCGAGGCTTCAAGTGAAATCTCTGTAAAGTTCTGAAGCGAATGTGTTACCCTTCCTGTAGTAAATCGGCAGATTTGTGTTGTCATTTAAAGTGTCTGCAATAAATTGCATTAGTTTGTATGAGTTGTAAGAATTTAGCGAGGTGTGGACAAGCCGCAAGACTTTGTCAGCTGCGGTGTGTGTGGGTGTGACGTCAGTGGTGCTGCGCTGGGATAGGTCAGATGTCGAGAGGGGTCGCGCACGGATTGGCTGCCGTCCGTAAGAGGCAATAGGGTGAGCAAAAGGCAGGTGAAGAGTGTCCTGGGAACTAAGCCGTTTCTTGATTAAATATAAAATAACATGAATTTTGTTAAGGCATTCAAAAGCGCTTTGAGGGGAGATGTGTACATTGTCGCAACCGACGGGGAACCTACACCACCGAGGGTACTCCAGCCTATACAGTTATGGAGGAAAAGGGTGTTGCACCTTGTTTATGGATAAAACAATGGCGCAAGTTGACAGAAAAAGAAGGGTGTCTAGCGTTTCCGGAACATGGGACATTCAATCAAAAGGTATTAGAGAACTTGAGGTGGATGTTAAGTACGCAGAAACCACCTCCGAGACCGGCACAATACGAGGCTCTAGCGATCTGGGATCTGATGGCTCTTAAACATAGGCAGGAAAGGTTTCACAGAAGATTGACAAGAGCAGAAAAATCCTATGCAGAGGCTAGGTGGGATAATGAAAACAAAATGTGGAGACGAGGAATAGTGGATGGGTGAAAGCTGTTTCCAGCGATAACACAGGGAGAAGAGACACAGGGAAAGAAAGCTTCTTGCAAAACTAACAAAGACTCAGACAAAGTTAAAGAACAAAAAAGGTCTTGGGAAGAAGAGGATGATTCAGAGGATGAGGAGTTTATGGATAGATTGCTGCATGATCGACCACCACCTTATGTGGTGAGCGACGATGTTCTGAGCACTAGCTTGGATCCTGGGAACCAGACGCGGGAAAAGGGAGCTACTGATACAGTACAGAGTAGCGATACAGCTTTGATACAGAATGGTGAAAGTGTAACTACTGCACCTGACGTACCGATACAGTTACAACCTCCACCACAGATAAAAATAATTTACCCCGATGTTCCAGTACTCGAGACTACTACGAACTTGGTGGTGCCGCCAGACCCGACATATACAAAGCCAAGGCTGAGATAGATTGAGTCAACCCCACAGTTAGTGTAACAACCACCACGACTGATACCCGGGTATAACCCAGTAGCGGGTCCTTTGAAAGAACCTGCACCAGGATTATTAGAGCAGATTTATGGTGTTGCAGCTCCTAGAAGCCTGGGATCAGGTCTGACACCTGCCGCTATATCACTACCTATTACTGTTGGTCCCCCAGTACCATTATATGCTCAGGAGAAAACAGGGACATGCGATCAGGGAGTTATGACTAATGAAATGATAAGAGGAGGGCCTATTAGAACTCCACAAATAATGGCCCAGGCAGGACAAGTCTGCGAACAATCAAGACCCTTAATGGACCTCAGTCCAATAGGGGCGCCTCTTGAGGCAATGCGACAAGCAGGGTTGGGAGTCCTGACTCCCCAAACTTTGAGTACAAATACCTCATATACTCCAATGATACATGCAGGGAACATTTCACTGCAAGGTTTTACAGTACAACAGTTAAATGAGTGGTTAGAGAAAACTTGCACATCACAAAAGACTACAGCGACTACAGTAACCGAAGCCAATCCCGAAAAGGAAAAACAAGATGAATATCTGAATCTTGTAAGACTAGGAGCAGAAGCTGCTGAATTGGTGGAAGGAACAATGGGGGTGAATAGGTTGGAATCCTACACTGAGGCAGAATTGAGATACTTATGCCCTAAGATTACCAAAGAAGTAGGGAAAATACACCAGAAATTAACGACTTTGGCAGATAAATACAATATCGACATTGGGAACACAAAACATTTGAAACGAAGTTACAGATTAGATTTTGACACAAAAGATTTTGAACACATGAGATCCGCAGGCATGAAGACACACCTGAAAGAATTGCTGCAGAGTGCGCAAATCTGGGGAGCATTAGAAAAATGGGAAAACCGGTGGGCAAAGAAAAGAGACAAAGGGAAGAGGGATAGCCCAGGGTCTATTGAAACAGCGACTACACCCAATCTGGATTCAGTAAAAATTCTGCCCATGAGAGAAACAGCTGGTGGTGTTCTAGTCCATGTGCCTTGGTCCAGGGGAGATATTTTGTCCTTTACGAATGATTACCCAAGGTTGAGAGAAAAACCGATCGAGTGGTATCAACAGACAGATAGATTTGTGAAGCTTGCAAAATGTCTTTGGGAGGACTTAAATACTTTGTTTGAGATTATTGTTCCACCGGATTTGTGGCTTGAGTGCAAAAGAGGGGTGGATTGGCCCACAAAGGAACCGGCAAGGGATAAGGCGACTGGAGCACCTTCTGAAGAGGTGATGAAATATTATCATAAAGTCATTGAATTTTTGAAACAAAAGGTGTCACCGAAGGTGACCGATTGGCAGAAAATCGACCGGACTTCGCAAGAAGTTAAGGAATCAATACATGCCTATTATGAGAGATTGTTAAAAGCATTTAAACATTACAGTGGTATTGAGACGATCGAGCCGAAAGACATGAATCATCTTGTGTTCAGATTTGTTGAAGGGTTGAGACCAGAGGTTGGTCAGATGATTAAGAACTATTTGATTTGTTGGCAAGCTAAACCAATTGATGAGGTGTTGCAGTATGCAAAATACTGTAGTGATGAAATTGAATTAAAACAGAAAAAGCTGGAAGAGAAAGTGATGGTGATGCAGATAAGAGCTGCACAGGCTGGAATTCAGGGAAATGGTGTTCAGCAGATGATGCATCAGCAACCGCAAATGAACGGCGGGTTTCAGGTACAGCCGAGAGGTAGAGGTCGAGGTTTTGTGAATCGTAGTTTGGACATGAATAATGTTGTCGTTCAAAATGACGGGCAAGTAGTGAAGAGGATGTCACCATGTCATGCATGCGGGGGCATGGGACATTGGAAGCGGGATTGTCAAATATGGTGCATGATGGTACAGTTCAGCAAGGCATGAGTGTCGGTGCACAGCAAAATCCGCGAGGTCCAAGAATGAGACAACAGAATCAGAACTATCAGAATAATTTGGTGCAAATGTCAGGGGTGCAACCCATGCAGCAAATGCAAATGCCACGTTTCCAAACTGTGTCAGTACAACCAATGCAACAGCAGATTCCTATGGTGCCTAGACAGCAAATGCAGTTACCCCTAGCCCCGATGGGTCAGCAACAGGTGATTCTTCCTCAGCAGGTCACAGGTCAGGTGACGAGTCAAAACAATACTGTACAACAATTCCCATTACGAGGTGAAAATGAAATGAATGAAGAATGGTCAGATGACAGTTCAGACAGTGAAGAGTGCAGGCTTGCAGCCTCATTAGAAGTAGATCAGAGAGGCTCATATGTAGAGGGAAAAGTAATGGGCTATAAAGTTTCATTTTTGGTTGACACAGGAGCTACACGCTCTACAGTCCGCAGTGTGGAAGTACCGAGATTACCCTTATAGGGACGCACTATACGAGTGGTTGGTGTGGCTAATCAGTATTTGACAAATCCAATTACTGACCCAGTACAGGTTGAAATTGGAAATTTCCAAGGCCTGCATAGGTTTGTAGTATGCGACTCAAGTCCAGTATCCCTACTGGGAAGGGACTTACTATGTAAAACTAAATGTTCAATTACCTGTTCCAACGATGGAATAGAAGTTCAGACAAACAGTGATGATGAAGGAGATGAGGGCCACCTCATAGAAGGAAGGGAATTGAGCGAAGATTACCCTCTAATTACTTTATTCCCAGTATTCACTCTAATTGACTTACCTGCTGACCTACAAGGGTCCGTAACGGAGAGAGTGTGGGACTTGACAGGAAAAGAGGTTGGATTAATTAAAGGAGTCAAACCAGTCAAAGTGCAAATAAGACCAAATGCAGTATTCCCACAAGTACCACAATATCACATGACTCAAGACATACTCATTGAAGTGACACAGATAATTGCAGATTTTCTCAGGCAAGGAGTTTTTAAAGAAGTTTTGAGCAGTCCGTGTAACTTACCTATTATGGGTTTAAGAAAGCCCTGTGGGAAAGTTCGAATTGTGCAGGATTTGAGAAAAATAAATGAAATCGTGATAAAATGCTGCCCTGTGGTTCCTAACCCAGCGGTAATAATGTTCCAAGTTCCTTGCGATGCCGAATGGTTTACCGTAGTAGACCTATCACAAGCATTTTTCTCAATACCACTGCATGAGGACAGCCAATTTTTGTTCAGTTTCAAATTCCTGGATAAGGTGTACAGTTGGTGCAGAATCCCTCAAGGGTTTTCTGAGTCACCATCCATCTTTAATCAGATACTAAAGAAGGATTTGGAACCCCTTGTGCTGCCTTTTAATTCAACTCTTGTGCAGTACATTGATGACCTGTTGATTGCATCCAAAACCAGAGACAGTTGTAAATATGATACCATTGCATTGTTGAACCATTTGGGAAGGAACGGGCATAAGGTGTCACCTAAGAAACTGCAATACTGCCAGAAAGAAGTAAAATATTTGGGGCATCTAATTGAGAAAGGATCCCGAAGGATATCAAAGGAAAGAATAACAGCTGTCATACAAATGAATCCCCCAACAACAAAAAGAGATGTCAGGATGTTTTTGGGAATGGTGGGGTATTGCCGTCAATGGATACCCAATTTCTCAATCATTGCAAAGCCCCTAATAAAATTGACAGGGAAAGATGTCAAAGATGAACCATACACAATCACTTTGACAAAAGAAAAACTTGAGTCATTCTTAGAACTGAAGGAATGCATGTGCAGGGCCCCAGCATTAGGAATGCCTGATTATGAGAAACCTTTTCTGTTGTTTTGTCATGAACGTGATGCTTGTTCTTTGTCTGTTTTAACACAGGTCCACGGAGATGCAAATCGCCCTGTAGCATATTTTTCAGCTACCTTGGACCCTGTCGCAGCAGCCCTACCGGGTTGTTTGCGAGCAGTTGCAGCAGTTGGTCAAAGCCTTTCCCAATGTGAGGGCTTAGTCATGGGATACCCTTTGACAGTTTTGGTTCCACATTCTGTTGAAATCCTGTTGACAAGAACGAAAACACAACACATGACAAATGCACGACTTACCAAATATGAGACGATTATTTTGGGATCACCAAATGTTACACTGAAAAGATGCACAGTACTGAACCCGGCAACTCTACTTCCCAATGAGAATATAGAAATCAAAGAGGGGGAAGAATTTGAGCATGATTGTCTTGAGGTGACTGACCTCTGTACCAAACCTCGCCCAGACATACAGGACACCCAATTAAAAGAAAACAATTGCATTATGTTCGTGGATGGGTCCTGTTTAAGAGATTCAACAGGGACATTGAGAGCAGGCTACACAGTATGTACAATATCTGGCATAATTGAGGCCTCTTGGGTTGAAAAGGTATTTTCTGCACAAGTGGCAGAATTAATAGCTCTTACAAAGGCCTGCCATGCTGCTGTGAATTTGAAAGTTACAATTTATACTGACAGCAGGTACGGATTTGGAATTGTACATGATTTTGGTCAGATCTGGTCACAAAGGGGTTTTATGACTTCCTCCGGATCACCAGTGAAAAATGGAGAACAAATAAGAGATTTGTTACATGCAATTCAGTTACCTCTTTAAATTGCCGTGGTAAAGTGCAGTGCTCACACCAGATCACAAGACTTTGTGTCTATGGGGAATGGTTATGCAGATCAGGTTGCAAGATTTTGTGCATTGAATTGTATATCATTCAAAGAGCAGTGGGAATTGCTACCTCAACCTGAAAATGATACAACTTTGAATCTAGCATTACAAGTGGTTGATACCTTAGATGAGTTAAAGACACTACAAAACCGTGCTAACAAAGAAGAAAAACGTTCCTGGCAGAAAATGCAATGTGTACAAAGAGCAGATGATATATGGGTCTCAGATGATGGGAAGTTGGTCTTACCTAATAGGCTTCTGTCACAATTTGCCCGATTATATCATGGGCAAGCACATTTAGGAAGAGACGCCATGATCAGATCTTTTAAAATTGACTGGTTTAATCCAAAATTCAGACATGCCGCAGAAATTACTTGTCACAGGTGCATCATCTGTCAACAGATGAATGCTGGAAAAGGAACAGTGGTAAATTTGAGCCACATTGGAAGAGCTGGAGGTCCATTTAATAGAATACAAATGGATTTCATTGAAATGCCTGTTTGTGGAGGATTGAAGTACGTGTTGGTGATTGTGTGTGTTTTCAGTCATTGGATTGAGGCATACCCTACACGTAGAAATGACAGTCTCACAGTTGCAAAACTATTACTGAGGGAATTAATACCACGATTCGGGTTCCCGGTTTCTATAGAATCAGATAGGGGAAGACACTTCGACAATGAGGTGATCAAGCTTCTGTGTGCAGCACTCAACATCGAGCAGAAGTTACACTGTAGCTATCGCCCTGAAGCATCAGGACTAGTTGAACAGATGAATGGTACCTTAAAATCAAGAATAGCGAAAATGTGTGCAGCAACAAACATGAAGTGGCCAGATGCATTACCACTAGTATTGATGTCCATGAGAAACACACCAGATAAGAAAACAGGACTGTCCCCCCATGAAATCCTCATGGGTAGAGCAATGAGGTTGCCAGCGGTACCTGCAAATGCTCTAGTGAATATTACAGATGATATGCTGTTGGATTACTGCAAAAGTTTAGCTGATGTGATACGCTCTTTCTCTCACCAGGTGTAAGCTAACACGTTACCACCAATCGGCGAACCAGGACACTCTCTGCAAGCTGGAGATTGGGTGGTTGTCAAGAAGCACGTAAGAAAATCGTGTCTTGAGCCACGTTGAAAAGGGCCATATCAAGTGATATTGACGACCACTACTGCTGTGAAGTGTGCCGGGGTTCCCAACTGGATACATGCCAGCCATACAAAAAAGATAACGTGTCCTGTTGAAGAGGAACTTGAAAATTCCGGTACAGCAACTTCGAGAGGAGAAGTCTCAGAGTCCGAGATCAGCCAAGAAAGATCTGAGACTACAGGAGAGCCCGCTGAGAACAGCTGCGTTCCTCACACTATCAGAGAGTTCGAGAGAGGTGACGGAGTGCCAATCTCAGTGGAGGCAGCAGGAGAACAAAGGCAAGAAGAGGTTCTCCCAGAAGCAGACGAATACAATTCAGAGCCTGAAAACAGTATCGAACAGGAAGAAGAGAGAGACGGAGAAGTGGTAAATCTAAATCAGAACGAATCAGAATCCTCTGATCAAGTTCCAAGCCTATCAGGAGAAAACACCATATCACAAGAGGAGGGTGCTGTCCAGCGTCCTGAAGGAAAACACCGAAATAAGACACATAGGGGTGATACATGGCCGGAAAAGTCACCTTTTAGAATAAGAGAATTAACAAACAAGACAATATTAGAAGAAAGCGATACCTCACAGGTGGATGATCTGAGTGAAGGGGAACAGCAAGGTGAACGAAGATTAAAAAGAAAGAGAATAGCAAACCAAAGGTACACAGGTCCTGAATGGGCATACGCTACAACCTCTGAATGGCAACAAGAATTCTTAGCATTTTGTTTTGATCGAGAAGTGCCAGGCCAATACTACGGTACCTGAAGGAAAACAACAACAGAAAATCTTGGAAAAATATATTAAAAGGAAAGAGACTTTATTAACCTACCGGAAAGAGACAATTAAACCTGGATTTGACTTATAGAAACCTGATTGCGACAAGCTGCTAACCTGAACTGACGAAAAGAGGTCCTGGAGTGAGAGAAGACGCTGTAAATACGCAGAAAGAGTTTGCCATCTTAAGTTGATTGCCGATCTACTATTCTGATTCTATACAAACATGGCTTATAGTAACAAAGGAAGTAAGGTGTGTGGTTGGTTAGGACTTATGATAGGTGTTGTATGCGCAATAATGATTGTGGGAGTGATTGTGGGAATGCCATGGAGAGAGAGTGAAACTATTAATGCAACTTTAAAACCTGAAACTACCACTACAACTAATAAACAATCACCATGGGAGAAATTTGAACAGGATGCTAGACATCTTCATGAGGGAACTGATACAAAAGGGGAACTTTCTACTGATGTTTTCTATCGCTTATTAAATGAGTATGTGGAAACTATGGATACGAAAGATTGTTATGTGTGTACTAAAATTCCTTCATCTGTGCAGGAGGGGGTTACTTATCATAGCCTCCCTCTTACTTATGGGATTAGCTGCAGCTTGCTACTAACAAGATTTTATAATCAAGAGCATGTACAATACTTTTATTCAAATCTGGATGTTGTATTTTCTTTTGTGCCTGTAATTGAATTCTTAAATAAACTAGCTAAAGAGCATGATATAAAATTAGTTAGAGGATTCTTTGAGCCAACACTAACATTTGGAACTGCTTATGCACACCGCAATAATTTAACATGCTTACTGTCTCCTGTGGAAAAAAACTTTTTAGATCATACAGATGATAGACGCAAAGCATTAAAGGAAAAGTTAGAAAAAGGTTTAGAAAAACGCACTTATGCAAATGATTACGCTTATACTGCAATTAAAACACAAGGCAAATTAGCTATAGATGCATTACACGTAGGTAGACTATGTATATACAGACCAAAATCTGATCAAGACAATTTGTTTGTGGGTACGAGTGAATGTAGACATGTGTTTTTGTTTCAGAGTAAATGGACCTTCATGTTAAATGGACAAGACCCAGCGATTCCTGGAATCTATTAAATCTGTGGGTTAAATGCATATTATCGTCTCCCGAAGGGATGGTGTGGGACATGTTGTTTGGGAATAGTTTTCCCAAAGATATACCAGATTGATGACTTAAAACAAATACCTAAATCTTCTGAAATACAACATTCTAGACAGAAACGAGAATCAGTGGCTGCTGTCATTGGTGACATATTTGAAGCAATAATCCCATCAGTTGGGGTTATCTTAAATTCTATGAAAATTCAAAAGTTGTCTACTATTGTGGATAACATGCTGACAAATTTTACAGGAGCAATATTATTGATGGATACTGAACTTGCTGCAGAAAGAGCTATGACTCTTCAAAATCGGCTTGCTTTAGACATTCTTTTAGCAAAGAATGGAGGTGTGTGCAAAATGCTTAATGAACGTCACTGCTGTTCTTATATACCTGATAACAGTAAGAAAATTAGAAGCATGCTTACTAACCTGACTAGAGATAGTACAGATTTGAAGGATCTAAAAGAACCTGGAGTTTGGGAAAAATTTGGAAAAGGAATTGCCCGAGTAGGAAACTGGTTTACCAACATTTGGAATAGAGTTCTTGCGAAAATCATGTTAGGCTTACTAATTGTTTTGATTTGCCTATTAGGATTATGGGGAGCATGCAAAATTAATGACAAAATTAAAAGAAACCTGTCCAAAAGAGCAAGGCAGAATGAAGAAAGTGAAAGAGAGAAAATGTTCAATGAAATATGGGAAAGTTCACATAAAGGGCAAGATGTTGAAATGCGCATTATGCGCAAGGTGAAAAATTGAAGATAAAAAATTGTGTGATAACGTTCGTCATCAGAGGAGGGACTGAGAGAGCGTAGTTTAAATATCATATATTATAGACGTGAAACGCTTACAATTGACTAAAACACTATTAGTAATTAAATGTATTAATAAATGCAAAGATTTACTCATTTATGAACACTAATGCTGAATTAATAATAATTCTTCAGTTATATGTATTATTACGATCAAAATTGTATTCATTAGAACTCGTATGTCTTAAGTTAGCATGAGTCGCGAACTAGCTGTGTATCTCTCATTTAAAAGCGTATTTTTCTGTTTCTCCAGTGTGCGGACTTGCAAATAACCATGACCCAGCTATTGTTCTTTCTGTACTAGTTTGAAACATGAAGGAATTTTCTCATCCGCATGCTAGCAGCTTTTAGTATAAAGTTATGTGCTTCGAAACATTAATGGACACTTCCAAGGACAATGAGACGAGGGGAAGAGAACTTTTGACCTGAGACGTGTGCCAAGATGGTGAAGTAACCCCGGACGTACCACCTACGAAAATGCTGATTATGAAGACCAATTGGGAGACAAATTAATATCAAGAAATGACAAATGCATTACTTAATGTATAATTTGATTGGTTACCAATTGTGAGGTGTAGTTATTAACCAATAGAATTTGGGGGAATGTATTACAAAAAGGGGATAAAAACTCATGACAGGAGAGACGAGGGGCATTAGGTAGGGAATGATATCAATTGCATCCAGAAACTCTGTCACTCTATTTGGTGATTTGAGACTTAGACAAAATTATCCTAGCCCATAGACTGCCCTATTACACTTTCCTCCTTAAGAGGAGAGTGTCCCTTGCTTCTAATTTAGATAGATTGACGGTGAACTAACTGATGTCCTGAAGACGAAGACTGATCCTGTATGCCGACCTATCTTGAGGAGGGTAATTATTAATGCTAACGGAATTTATTTGCCTTTCTTTCTAGGTACCAACTGCTGTATGTTTAATTAGGTATCTTAGTTAGATGTTTTCCAAATTGATGTTCTAAATTGTTTTGCATGAAGCCCAACATGCTAATGCTAATTTGAGGTTAGATGAGGTATTCATTTGACGGACGGAACTGACGTGACTGACATGTAGCTATGCTGAACTGATATTCTATGGTTTATCATGCACTATGATCTATTCTTTGCTAACGTATCTATCCTATGATTCTGATCGTTGCATTGTTGAAAGTTCAACGTAGTTGCCACTTTGTGATTATGCTCTTATGCTTCTTGGTTTTGAGATTAATACGTTTATTATTAGATTGTAATCAATAGGGAATAAATTCACAAAATCTTCCTTCAAGGTGTGGTTATTTGGGTCTGAGAACTAATGAATGCGCCGAAGGTTCATTGATGGTTTTTGTGAAATATATTTGATGTTTGGTAATCTCATCTTACGGAGACTCACCACTGGGTCAAAAAGTTCATCGACCTAAAACGAGTCCTGATGTGTATAAATTGACATAGACGGACGCGTTAGCACAGGTGTGGTGAACTGACCATGAACCGCTTGTTGTTTAATAAAATCTGCTCAGCTAAAATCCTATGCGTGAACCGACGGACAGGAGATGAGGGAATCAAAATTTGTATCAAGGACTGTGTAAAGCATTCAGAGCGTACTTTCCCAGGACTTGAACAATGGAGACACTAACTGGAGAAGAAGATGCAACATTTTTGCTACCTGACGACCCGGATGATGAGGACACTGCAAAGTGAACAAATCAACAATCTGAGAACTGTACAATATTAAAATGTATAGATTTGGAGTAAAAATTAAATTTGACAGAGTCATAACTGGTGATTAATTGACCAATTAGGAATTGGGGGATAGTCTGGGTGACTTTGATATAATGCTGTGACAAAGGGGGAAAACTTCAGATGATGATGATGATGAGACGGTTGGAGAGAGATGTCAAGGCGATTCAAGATTCTTTCATTGGGCTCATGCTCTTGAGAGCCTAATGTGATGCTGATCGTTTGATGACGTGAAGATGAAGACTAACTTTGTTGCTGATCGATATCGTGGATAGGTAGCTATGACAATGTAACTGAATTAATTTTTGTGCCTTTTCTTTCTAGTTACCAACTGCGCTGTTTTAAATAGTTTATTAGCTAGATGTTTTTCCAAATTTATGTTCTAAAACTGTTTTTCACATGAAGTCCCACATGCTAATGCTAATTTGGGGTAGGTGAGGTTCCTCCTTTATGACATTGACAAAAACAGAGACAAATGGTTGATGGACTGATTTGCTGAACTCTGCTACTTATGTTGACATATTCGCCTTTGACCCATATGTTGGCTTATGCTGAGGAGTTAGAATGTATTCTAACTCAAGTTCTGATTAGATTATGTTATTGGTTGTTACTAAGGAAGTAATTTTTGATTTTGATTGAATAAAGTTTGAATTAATCTCATGACTTAGAATTGTAACTAACAGGGGAATTATATTGAGTTGTGCTTATTCATGACTGAAAGTCATGGTGCGATGTTATTAACTGCTGATTAATGTTTTGCTTAATGGTTATTAAAATAAAATATCATTAAAAAAAAACGCTTACCTTAATGCTGCGTGCCGCTCTGCTCCTCTGTCTCCTCGCTGCAGGCACAGGCTCCCCTCAGAGCAGCATCAGGATTGGCCGGGGGCGCCCAGCCAGGGTACTCCCAAGCAGACTGGGAGCCTGTGCAGGCTCTCTCGGGCTGGAGAGAGCCTACTGCACATGTGTGTTTGGCCGGCCTGAGGCGGCCGGCCAAACATACATGCACAGTGAGTGCTGTGCACTCCCCCTCACTGCTCATCACCCCTGTGTCCCTGCCCCTTTAAAAGAAAACAATAATAAACAACGTTTATGACGGTTTTCTTTTAAAGGTTTTGCAGCTTCTGCTGCTGGCTGGGGGGCGACACTCCTCCGCCCTAATGGAGAATCCACCCCAGCATAAATGTGCTATTTGTAAGAATCTAGTTATGCTTTGAATTTCTAGCCCGCCCTTTGTTATGGCAGCATCAGATTAAGGATTTGGGATTTGGAAATGGTCACCTTGAAATTTTAGGATTATCAGTCATCAATAAGATCCACCTTCACCTTACTCTGTGATGGTGGCTTGTATGATGGGAGTGCCCATGGGTAATTCGAGCTTGCCCTGTCCAGTGTTCATGTCTGAGAATCCATGGGCCCAGACAAATCATTGCATCATCATTAGAATGAATAAGAGGAGGGTACTGGGACGATGATGAGCAGTAAAAAAGCCAGTCTCCTTGAATCAGCTACACCCACTAGGGCCCCTATGTGCAGTGTATTGTTAAAACAGAGGTTTGTCCATAAGGCCTAGTTCTACATGCCTTATCAGTGGCTAATACATACATCACTTAAAATTCTGCGTCAGATGAATCCTTTATCAGACACATCTTATTAAGGTAAATAATGACCAAACACTTTTTGGTTGAGTGATCAAGTTGCTGATCACATGAATGTCTACAGAGCTATTTCATTTCTTATGCACTTGAAGAACAGTAAAAAAGAGCATAATATCTGCTAAATGCAGGTGATTCCACAGATATAGTTCATGTCCTTCATATTGTGAAAAAATATTCTCATTGTCTTTAGAGAGCTGAAAGAAAATTGGGTCTAGGTATAACCTGCCGACTACTTTCCAGCACAAAAACCATATAGCAAACTGTTACAGTCATTCAAGGTTGTCATGAGTGATGTCATTATTGGTGTTTTTTAACATGTCATGAGGAATTAAATAAGTGAGGTCATAAGCAGTGCATGACACTGTAAGATCTTATTACCATGCCTACCTGTAACCTCACTTTACCCTTTATTCTTTTCAGTGAATTTCAAGGTTTTGTTTTACCTATGGTAAGGCCTTCGTTCACACCCAACTATAACATTACTTTAACCCTTTATCTTTTTCAGTGAATTTACAAGTTTTTTTTACATAAGTTAAAGTCTTTTTCCATACCTAACTATAACTTCACTTTAACCTTTGCTTTTTTCCAGTGCATTTCTGAGTATTTAAAAAATGTGAGTTAAGTTGTGTCCCATACCTAACTAAAGCATTTCTTTAACCTTGTTTATTTCAGTAAACTTATGTTTTTTTTTATCATACTAAAACAAGAAAGGCGGCAGAGGGGAAATCTCTAACTCGATCTGACACACATCCTCCCCAACGAGATAATCTGTAAAAGGTTCTTGCTTGCTGTTCTGCTACATCCCCAAAAAGCCAAATCGACTGGTGGATCTGAGAGAGCGCAGCTTATATAGTCTATATTAACATGAAATGTTCATGAACTAATGTATAATAATGCCGCATAGAAATTGTATTAATATGTTTTGCTGAAAACGTGCACTTGAAATGTGCCCACGGGGAGTGTCCGTCAATATATACAGGAACTAATGAAAATGACTAATGTTGATGAATTCCCATATTAGAAGATAGCTTTATACTAATTATTAATGATTATGTTATTAAAGTTTTGCTAAATAAATCTTTTAGGCTTAGTAACATGAGTCGGGCCTAGCTGCCTGACTCTCATAATAAATGTGTTTTTCTACCGTGCACTGTGCTGACTTGCTAAAGGACATGAACACTTGTTTTTCCAAACTAGAAGCTGAATGTAACTATAGTAGATCCGTTCTTATGAAGTTCATCGTGCTTGTAGAAATGTAATAGCTAAATGCAACAGTGTAGATTAATGTTAAATACAAGGTCGCCCAAACCGGTACAGACAATGGAGCTACTGACTGAAGATGCGCAAAGAATTACAAAAGGATGAAATAATACCGGACATTCTACCTCTAAAGACGTCAATCATATGGACCAATAAAAGGCCTGAGAACTGATGTGGGGTAAAAGATTCAACGACATAATGTAAATTTAATTGGCTAAAGATAGTGGGGTGCAACCTTTGCCCAATCAAATCTTAGGGGAATGTACAACGAAAAAGGGATTAAAACCTATGACATGGGGAGTCATTGAGATTGGTTAGGGAAATGCTATTGATTTTGATCCAGAAACTTTGTCACTCTGCTCGGTGACTTGCTAGTTTTACTTAGACCATCCTTGTCCTTAGACTGCCCGTTTATACTTTACCTCCTTCTGAGGGAAGTACCCCTTTGCCCTTCCTGCTGAGCTGAGTTCCTGACTGATGACGAATCAACTGATGTCCTGAAGACGAAGACAGAACCTGAGTGCTGACCCCAAGTAGAGGGTAACTATGACAATGAAATTGTAATTGTCTGTTTTCTTTTCCTTTCTAGGTACCAACTGCTTATTTTTGACAGAGACCATAGCTAGATGTTTTTCAAATTGGTGTCACTAAATTGTTTTGCATGAAGCCCAACATGCTAATGCTAATTCGAGGTTAGTTAAGGGGTTCACTAATGACGCAAATAGACAAATGACTGAATCTATGTTTTTTGAACGGACGCGTTAATGACACTCTGCTGAAGTTAATGTTAATGTTAACGCCGTGTTATATTCTAATAATTGTGTTTCTTGCTTTGATGAAGTCTTATTCAAGTTGCCAAATTATGACAATGTTGATGAGCGTTTTGCTAATGAGATTAATACATTTGCTATTAGAATTGTAACCAATAGGGAATAAATATCATAAATTTCTACTAAACTGGTGTGGTTATTCATGACTGAAAGGTCATGGTGGTTTCTGAGTTTTATTAATGTCTTTGACTAAAGTGAATTGCATTGTTATAGTAAATATTGATGACATTATTGACATATTGATTGACATGCTAATTAGCTATCTCATCCTATGGTGTCTCTCAACTGGGTCAAAAGATTCATTGGCCTAAAACGAGTCCCAATTTATTATAAAGGGACGCATTAACAGTTCTGGTAGCAGACCGACGGTTTGGACCTTTGGGGCCCTAGGACGGAGAATCATTGTTTATTTTTGTTTTTCGAGATAATGCAAATTGGAGGTATGATGTGTCTCTAAATTCCCAATGACTTTCCCGGGATCTCGGAAGCCTGCCTAAGTGAGTTGGGTATGTTCTCGGCGTCTTAGCATGCGTGGTATAGAATTTGCGCTTGCTCAGCTTCTGCATATTGCAGACGTTTTGTAAAGTTTGTGTGTTTAGGCCAGATAATGATGTTTTAGTAGGAGTGGGCGTACTCCACAGTATGAGAGTAGGGAAGTCGGCGTACTTCATATGAGTGTAGCGCTTTGTGCTAAAAAATTATCCACGTGGTTGGTTGGTAATGTACGGACTCGTCGTGGTCTAAGACTCCCGGAGTATATTGACAAGTGTAGGAGACACTTGGGTTTATGTTGTAATTTGTGCGGTTTAATAGGTCAATCGGGCGTGGTTGACAAGTCAAGTTTGAGTCAAAGTGTATGAGTGAAACCTTCGATGGAGATTTGGCAAGTTCTAAAGTGCACTAGGAAAAACCATTGACAAGTCAAGAGTAGGATTTGCGGGTCGAATCCTACTTGGGTATGCGGGAGCTGAGAAGGAGAGAGTAGCGGCAGAGGCTTCAAGTGAAATCTCTGTAAAGTTCTGAAGCAATTGTGTACCCTTCCTGTAGTAAACCAGCAAATATGAGTTGTTGTTGTTGTTAAAGGTGCTCGCAGTAATTTTGCATTAGTTTGGTGTGAATCCAGTGTGAGGAGGACAAGCCGCAAGACTTTGTCACCTGCAGTGTGTGTGAGTGTGACGTCACTGGGATAGGTCAGTTGCCGAGAGGGGTCGCACACGGATTGGCAGCCGTCCGTGAGAGGCAATAGGTTGAGTAAGGTGGGTGAAGTGTGTCCTGGGAATTAAAGTCACTTCCTGATTAGATTCAAACAAAATAAAAGATGTAAAAATGAATTTCTTCAAGGCTTTAAGGAGCGCCCTAAAAGGAGACACATATATTAAGGTGAGTGAAGGGGAGCCTACACCGCCTGAGGGTACTCCAGCTTACATAGTAATGGAGGAAAAGGGAGTCGCGCCTTGCCTATGGATGAAGCAGTGGCGCAAATTGACAGAGAAGGAGGGATGTTTGGCGTTTCCGGAGCACGGAACTTTCAATACAAGAATTTTAGAGAACTTGAGGTGGATGTTAAGTGTACAAAAGCCGCCTCTGGGGCCAGCTCAGTATGAAGCATTAGCAGTCTGGGATTTAATGGCCATACGACAAAGACAGCAAAAATTTGAGAGGAGGATGAAAAGGGCAGAGAAGACTTTAGCCGAGGCTAGATGGGACAACAAGAGCAAAATGTGGAGAAGGGGAATAGTTGACGGACTCAAATTGTTCCCAGCAATAACGCAGGAAGACGAGACACAGGGAAAGAAATCCACCTGTAAGACAGATAAGGGCTCTAGTAAGCCAAAAGAGAATAAGAGGTCTTGGATAGATGAAGATGATTTGGACGATGAAGAGTTCCTTAACCAGTTGTTGCATGATCGCCCGCCACCTTTCTGCAATAAATGACAATGCCCTGAGCACTAGTGCGGGTCCTGGGAACCAGACGCAGAGCAAGGAAGTAACAAATACAGTGCAGACTGGTGATACGGTTTTGATACAGAATGGTGTCAGTGTACCCACTGCGCCAGACATGCAGACACAGTTGCAACCTCCGCCACAGATACAGAGGATTTATCCAGATGTCCCAGTACTGGAGTCTACTACGAGTCTGATGGTGCCACCTGATCCGATATATGCAAAATCAAGGTTAGTGCAGATTGAGCCAACTCCGCAATTGCTGCCCCAGCCGCAGCAACAGCTGATTCCGGGCTATAGTCCAGCGGCAGGACCTCCGTTTGTACCTGCACCAGCTACAGTGAGTCAAGCTTTAGGAGTTACTGCTCCACAGAGTTTGGGACCAGGTCAGACACCAGCTGCCATATCATTACCAATTACGGTGGGTCCCCTGGTACCATTGTATGCGCAGGGTAAGCCTGGTGTGTGTGATCAGGGAGTGATGACCCAAGAGGCAATAAGAGGAGGGTCCATAGGAACTCCCCAATTAATGGCACCAAGAGAACAATCAGTTGAAGGACCCAGGTCCTTGATAGACCTTAGTCCGATTGGAGCATCTTTGGAGGCAATGAGACAAGCAGGGTTAAGTGTGCTAACCCCACAGACAATAAGTACAAATACCTCTCAGTCACCAATTGTGCATGCAGGGAACATTTCACTGCAAGGTTTTTCTGTGCAACACTTGAATGAGTGGTTAGAAAAGACTTATGCTTCACAAAATACTGCGGTAACTGCAGATAAGCCAGAAAAAGGAGAATACCTGAATTTTGTGAGACTGGGAGTAGAAGCTGCGGAACTAGTAGAAGGAACAATCGGGGTAGACAGATTAAAGTCATACACAGAAGCCGAATTGAGGTATCTGTGCCCCAAAATCACTAAAGAAGTGGGCAAGGTGCATCAGAGGTTGGCGAACCTGGCAGACAAATACAATATAGACATTGAGAACACTAAACATTTGAAAAGAAGCTACAGATTAGACTTTGATTCTAAAGATTTTGAGCACATGAGGTCTTCCGGAATGAGGGCGCCTCTTAAAGAGATACTGCAAAGCGCGCAAATCTGGGGAGCCTTAGAAAAGTGGAAAGGCAGATGGACAAAGAAAAGAGATAAGGAGAAAAGTGACAGCCCAGAATCAAATCGGGCTAAAGCTTCACCGGACACGGGTACAGTAAAGATGTTACCAATGAGAGAAACAGCTGGAGGGGTGCTAGTCCATGTACCATGGTCTAGGGGAGACATTCTGTCATTCACAAACGATTATCCCAGGTTGAGGGAAAAGCCGATAGAATGGTACCAGCAGACAGACAGGTTTGTGAAGCTTGCGAAATGTCTCTGGGAGGACTTGAATACCCTGTTTGAGATTATTGTTCCACCTGACTTATGGCTTGAGTGCAAGAGGGGGTGTGGACTGGCCGACACAGGAACCGGCAAGGGATAAGGTGACTGGAGCATCATCTGAGGAGGTGATGAAGTACTATCATAAAGTGATTGAGTTTTTGAAGCAGAAAGTGTTGCCGAAAGTGACTGATTGGCAGAAAATAGATCAGACCTCACAGGAGGTCAAAGAGTCGATCCATGCTTATTATGAGAGGCTGTTGAAAGCGTTCAAGCATTACAGTGGCACTGAGACTATTGAGCCGAAAGACATGAACCATCCTGTGTTCAGGTTTGTTGAAGGACTAAGACCAGAGGTTAGCCAGATGATTAAGAATCATTTGATCTGTTGGCAGGCAAAGCCGATTGATGAGGTGTTGCAGTATGCGAAATACTGCAGTGATGAGATTGAGTTGAAGCAGAGAAAGTTGAAGGAGAAAGTGATGGTGATGCAGATTAAGGCAACGCAGGTAGGTATACAGGGAAACGGAATTCAGCAGATGGTACAGCAGCAACCGCAAGGGAATGGCATGTTTCAGGCACAGCCGAGAGGTCGAGGTTTTGTGAATCGCGGTCCAGACTTGAATACTGTTGTGGTTCAAAATGATGCGCAAGGGATGAAAAAGATGTCACCATGTTACGCGTGCGGTGGCGTGGGGCATTGGAAGCGGGAATGCCCAAATGTGGTGCAGGATGGTGTCGTTCAACAAAACACTGATGTCGGTACTTTTCAAAATGTGCGGGGTCCAAAAATGAGGGGACAAAATCAGAACTTCCAGAATAACATGGTTCAGATGCAGGGGTTACAACCCATGCAGCAAATGCAAATGCTGCGTGTTTAACCAGCACAAATACAGCAGGTACAACAGCAGGTTCCCATGGTACCTAGACAGCAAATGCAATTACCACTAGCACCAATGGGACAACAACAGGTGATGCTTCCTCAGCAGGTCACAGGCCAAATCATGAGTCAAAATAATACAGTGCAACAGTTCCCATTGCGTGGTGAGGATGGAATAAACGATGAATGATCAGATGACAGTTCAGACAGTGAGGAATGCAGGCTTGCAGCGTCCCTAGAAGTAGATCAGAGGGGTCCCTATGTAGAGGGGAAGGTGATGGGACATATGGTTTCATTCCTGGTGGATACAGGAGCTACACGTTCTACAGTCAGAAGTGCAAAGGTTCCGAAATTGCCACTCTCAGGACATACCATAAGGGTGGTAGTAGTAGCAAACCAGTATTTGACAAACCCGAATACAGACCCAGTTCAAGTTGAAATTGACAACTTCCAGGGGTTACACAAATTTGTGGTCTGTGATTCTAGTCCAGTATCCCTACTGGGAAGAGATTTACTGGGCAAGACAAAGTGTTTGATTACCTGTTCTAATGAAGGGATTGAAGTGCAGACAAACAGTGATGATGAGGGGGATGATGGGCAGTTTTCAGAATTAGAATCGGAGACCGCAAATGAAGACTACCCTCTAATAACTCTATTCCCGATGCTTACAGTGACTGATTTGCCAGCCAAGTTGCAGGGAACAGTGACAGAGAAGGTGTGGGACCTGACAGGAAAAGAAGTAGGGCTGATAAAAGGAGTAGAACCGGTTAAGGTACAGGTAAAGCCGAATGCAGTATTTCCCCAGGTGCCGCAGTACCACATGGCACAAGACGTCCTCATCCAGGTATCACAGAAAATTGCAGACTTTGTAAAACAAGGAGTTCTGAAAGAAGTGATGAGCAGCCTGTGTAACTCACCAATAATGGGCCTGAAAAAGCCTTGTGGGAAGGTTCGAATTGTTCAGGACTTGAGAAAAATAAATGAGATTGTGGTAAAATGTTGCCCCATAGTGCCAAATCCAGTAGTGATCATGTTTCAGGTTCCGTGTGATGCAGAGTGGTTCACAGTTGTAGACCTGTCACAATCGTTCTTTTCGGTGCCTCTTCATGAGGACAGCCAATTTCTTTTCATTTTCAAATTCCTGGACAAGGTGTACAGTTGGTGCAGAATTCCTCAAGGGTTTTCGGAATCACCTTCCATCTTCAATCAGATATTGAAGAAGGACTTAGAGTCGTTAGAGCTGCCTTTCAGTTCGACTCTGGTACAGTACATTGATTATTTGTTGATTGCGTCCAGAACAAAAGACGACTGCAGGTATGACACAATTGCCTTACTGAACCATTTGGGAAAGAACGGACATAAAGGGGGTCATTCTGACCTCGGCGGTAAAAGCCGCTTACCGCCGGTCAGAAGGCCGCCACAATACCGCCGCGGTCAGCCGCCACGGACATTCTGACCCACAACTGCAAAACCTCCAAAAATCCGCCCTCCACTGCAGTCCGCCACATCAGCGGCCAGCGGTAAACTGGAGAAGACCAAACCTCCACCGCCACGCCAACAGAAATACGCCCATCCCATTATGACCCGCAAATCCACGCGGCGGTCATTCAACCGCGGTATTCCATTGGCGGTACACACCGCCGCGGTCAAAATACACACACCTTTACAAACCCCTACCACATTGGACAATTTGAAAGGCACACACCTGAAACACATACACACACCACTCCCACACATCCAATACCATATAAAACACACACCCACATCACCCACAAACCCCTACCAACAAAAACCAGACGAAGGAGAGAGAGACACATCAGAGAATAGAGAGCCAGACACACAGAGGCACACCACAACATCACACACACCACATAGAAGCACAAAGCACCACACACCAACACACACATCATCACATACACCACCCCACACCTCATACACACCACCCCATGGCACCACAAAGGCACCCACGCTTTTCGGACCAAGAACTCCGGGTCATGGTGGAGGAAATTATAAGAGTTGAACCCCAGCTCTTCGGCACACAGGTGCAGCACACCACGATAGCTAGGAAGGCGGAGCTCTGGCAGCGGATCGTGGACAGGGTCAACGCGGTGGGACAGCATCCCACAAATAGGGACGACATCCGCAAACGATGGAACGACCTACGGGGGAAGGTGCGATCGATGGTCTCGCGACACAACATCGCAGTGCAGAAGACTGGCGGGGGACCCCCACCCACTCCACCCGAATTCACAGCATGGGAGCAAGAGGTACTAAACATCCTGCATCCTGATGGCCTCGCTGGAGTACACGGAGGAATGGACTCTGGTAAGTACAAGGCCAACCACTTCACCCCCCACCCCCAGCATGCTAACCCCCACCCTCACCCCCAACCCCCCAGCACACATCCTCCCTGAGAATGTCTCTCCAGCACAACCCACCCAACACCAACCCCTGCATGCCATCCCCAAACTAAGGACACCCATCACCTAAGCATGACCACTGCACATACCCATCCCCCCCCCACAAAACACCCTCACAACACCTCCCCCAAGGGAATGCCAGCACTGGGGGACAAGGGCACCCATAAAACGCAAGCTAATGCACACACAGAAACAATAACCATACCCTCTTACCCCATGCAGGACCCGAACGACAACACACCGGTCAGGAGGGACCAGAAATGTCCATCCCACCCCCGGAACAGGCCCTTAGTGATGACAGCAGCTCTGTCGACCTGGACCCTGATGACCAGCCCGGACCATCGGGGACCTCTGGGCAGTCGGTTCCCCTCATCCAGACACAGGCCACTGCAGACCCAACCCCCTCTAGGAACAACAGCACAGCTCCCACCCAGCGGGCCCATGCCTCTGTCTCTAGGACAGGTCAAGCAGCGGTGTGTCTACCACTACAGGGCACCCAGGGTAACCCACCAACCCAACAACAACAGGGACCTGGGGGCAGTGGGAGTGGGCACACCGTCCAGGGGACAGAGGCCCAGGGAAACAGGGCAACTCGGAGGGCTGCTGTGCGACAGGGGGGGGAGGAGAGGCCCAGGGAACCCACTCTCCAAGAGGCCCTCACCACCATCATGGCAGCCTACCACCACTCACAAGAGACGATGGCGACGGTACTGGCCAGGTTCCAGGAGATCCAGGCACAGCAGGAGCAACGCTACATGGGGTTCAGCGACCAACTCACCAACATCTCAACCGCTATGGGGAGCATAGTCCAGGCCCTGAACCGTATAGAGGACACGTTTCGGGACCATGTGGCATCACACAGGGCCCCTGTCACTAGCCAGGAACAGGAACAGCCTACCACCTCCGCCGGCGCTAGTGGACAGGAGGCCCCACCACAACGACAGCCCACCAGAACCCCACCTCCTGCTGAACAACAACCACCCCGCAAAAGGAGCCTGAGATCAAAAAAACCGACAGAGTAGGATGTCAAGACCCCCGCCAGCATCACATACCCCCTGAAGTCCTCCCACTGTTCAACATTGCCACCCTGTCAAACCTTGAACTGCCCCTGCTCCATCCTGCCACAGGCATATGGACAATGCACCTGTCAGACTGAGAACTGGACTCTGCCATGGACATTACTCCACCCCCACCCATCACTGTTTCACTATCATGTACCAATATCTATGCACTAATAATAAATCACACATTGCACTGAAATCAATCAGGACTCAGCCTGTCTTATTTACAAATGTATGACACATTACATATCAATTACGTATTTTTAACATTGTGAATTACACATACCGAGGTAACTTAGCATTAGTCCATGGGCCAACCAAGCCGAGGTCACGCAGTGGCTCATACAGCACAGAAAAGGGAAGGGAAAATCAAACATCATGTTTATAGTTCTGGGGGGAAATCGACAAAGTTGAGATGCAGGAGGCTTTCAGGAAATGTAAAATGGCATGGGTGATTATTACCTGTGTGCTACTGAAAATACTGTTCTATTACTCTGTCCCTGTTGTCTGTGTCGTCCTCTGAGTCTTCCTCCTCTTCACTCTCCGCAGGCTCCACAGCTGCTTCAACACCACCATCTGCACCATCCTCCTGCAGGAAAGGAACCTGACGTCGCAATGCCAGATTGTGAAGCATACAGCAGGCCACGATGATATGGCACACCTTCTTTGGTGAGTACATCAGGGATCCCCCTGTCATATGCAGGCACCTAAACCTGGCCTTCAGGAGGCCAAAGGTCCTTTCGATGATCCTCCTAGTTCGCCCATGGGCCTCATTGTACCGTTCCTCTGCCCTGGTCCGGGGATTCCTCACTGGGGTCAGTAGCCAAGGCAGGTTGGGGTAACCAGAGTCACCAATTAGCCACACACGTTGTCTCTGTAGCTGCTCCATCACATAGGGGATGCTGCTATTTCGCATAACATACGCGTCATGCACTGACCCTGGGAACTTGGCATTTACATGGGAGATGTACTGGTCAGCCAAACAGACCACCTGCACATTCATCGAATGATAATTTTTCCTGTTTCTGTACACCTGCTCATCGTCTTTTGGGGGTACCAAAGCCACATGGGTCCCATCAATGGCACCAATGATGTTGGGGATATGCCCAAGGGCATAGAAATCACCCTTCACTGTAGGCAAGTCACCCTCCTCTGGGAAAATGATGTAGCTCCGCATGAGTTTCATCAGGGCAGACAACACTCTGCTCAAAATCTTTGAAAACATAGGCTGAGACATTCCAGATGACATGGCCACTGTTGTCTGGAATGACCCACTTGCCAAAAAATGGAGGACTGACAAAACCTGCACCAGAGGGGGAATCCCTGTGGGTTGGCGGATGGGGGACATCAGGGCTGGCTCCAGCTGGGCACACAGTTCATGGATAGTGGCACGGTCAAGTCTGTATCGAAGTATTATATGGCGTTCTTCCATTGTCGACAGGTCCACCAGCGGTCGGTACACGCGAGGATTCGTCCTTCTCCTCGCAAGTCCCAGCGGACGGTGCCTAGGAAGGACAACATGGAGCACAGAGTCAGGCAAACCACAGGTACGTACAGACAGCTTGCACAGTTAAAGAATGGCAATGGGTTGAAAGGCGTGTATGTGTGGCAATGCAAGGCCTAGGCCTGTGTGTCGCAGTCAAAATTAAGCCATGTAGGCCCTTGAAATGGCGGCTGCCTGACCTGTGAAGTGGGACAATGGGATGTGAGGTCAATGCGCTGGCGGGGCACACCGTGGCGGTAGGCGGTCGAAGACCGCGGCGCAAAGCCGCATTGGTTAACATTGAACCCTATGGGTTTCAGGAGCCAATGACGATGTGCGCCGGCGGTCGCGGTACGCACCGCCGCGGTACGCACCGCCGCGGGCGTGACCGCCATTTCCTAGCTGATTGATCACTCGAGACCTGATCATCCACAGGAGAGGACCTATACTGCAAGTGCTGCTGTGACCTCGGTCTGGAAGTGACAATGGCTGCTGCGACTGGGGAAAGGGCCCCTGCCTTCACGTCTGAAGAGTTGGAGAAGCTCGTGGATGGGGTCCTCCCCCAGTATGCGCTACTCTACGGTCCTCCAGACCAACAAGTGAGTACACCGGGTGCACATGGAATGGGCTATGCCTGTGTGGATTGGGGTGGATGTAAGTTGGTGGGGTGGGGGGCGAATGAGGAGTGCAACGCACGACAGATGAGAGCATGTGCCATATGGCAAAGTTGGTGGGGGGGGGGCAATCACATCTAACATGCAGGTCATTGATGATTTCCTCCTTTCCACCCTGTACATGTCAAATAGGTCAGCGCCCATCAGAAGATCGAGATTTGGCATGCCATCGCCAAGGAAGTCCGGAACTTGGGGGTCCACAACAGACGGGGCACCCACTGCCGCAAGAGGTGGGAGGACATCCGCCGCGGAACAAGGAAGACCGCAGAAACACTGCTGGGGATGGCCTCATAACCTAGGAGGGGTGCCAGTCGCACCATGACCCCCCTGATGTCCCGGATCCTGGCGGTGGCCTACCCTGAATTGGATGGGCGCTTTAAGACATCACAGCAGACACAAGGGGGTGAGTATCAGCACATTCTCCTATCTTTCTGCGCAGTGGAGGCGTCTGGGTGGGGGAGGAGGGCTGTGGGTGACATTAGGCCAGGGCGCTTTCTGTAGTGTAGTCCTCTCCCTTAGGCATGGCCCTGTGCCCCCGGCCCCCACCTCTGTAGGGTGACAAGTACAGCCATTGATGGTCCAGCATCACCCATGTGCGCGTTTGACGTCTCTTGGCCTGTTGTCCTAGTCAGTAGTACTGAGTAGTGTACCACGAATGCGCGGCTTAGTGCATGAGGCTCCTGTGTCTGTCCTCTCCGCCAACGGTGTTGACATTGCATGCACTCAACCTGGTCTTCTTTTTTCTCCCCCCACCCTTTCTCTTCATCTTCTTGTGCATGTGTGCATTAGCATCATCAGGCGGAGGAGATTTGGCATCGGAGCACGAGGGAGCTGCAGGACACAAGGCCCCGGTGGGCCCAGGAACAGACACCGAGGGCACCAGTGATCCGGAGGGCGAGGGGAGCACCACAACGGGGACCGGTGGTGAGACCAGCGACTCAGACATGTCCTCGGATGGGTGCTCCCTAGCGGTGGCGGCAACATCCGGGCCCCCCGCCTCTACAGGTACAGCCGCCACCCAGCGCACCAGCACCGCCCTCCCAGCAGCCCCTCAGCCTACGCTCCGTGCCCGCTCGCCCAGGAAGGCGCGCGTCTCCTTCGCCCCAGGCACCTCAGCCCCTGCCCCTGTTGCCCCTGCTGCCCTCAGTGCGGAGCTCATTGACCTGGTGAGGACGCTCATTGTTGGGCAGACTACCCTTTTGAATGCCATCCAGGGTGTGCAAAGGGAGGTGCAACAGAGCAATGCGTACCTGGAGGGCATTCATTCGGGTCAGGCTGCCCATCAACGAGCGTTCACTGCTCTGGCCTCAGCACTGACGGCAGCCATTGTCCCTGTTTCCAGCCTCCCTCTTCTGACTGCCTCCAGCCTGTCTCTGTCTCCTGTTCCTCAGCCTATCCCATCCACACCATCAGACCAGCCTGCACACACCTCAACACCCAAGAGCAGCTCATCCAGACACAAGCACCACAGATCCCACAAACACTCACTCAAGCAACACACAGATGCAGGCATTCCAGCAGTCACAACCACCTCTGTGTCCCCCTCCTCCTCGTCTCCCTCCTCCCTCCCTGTGACGTCTACACTCACACCTGCATGCACCCCAACATCAGCCAGTGCTTCCATCACCACCTCACCCTCCAGTACAGTCCACACTCGTGCAGTCACCACCCCCACTGCCATTTACACGTCCCATGTGTCCTCTCCCACTGTGTCTGTCACCCCCTCTTCCAAGACACACAAACGCAGGCAGCCACCCACCCAACAGCCATCCACCTCACGTCAGCCTACAGCACCTTCACCCAATGACAGCACACCTGACTCTCCTACAACCACATCCTCTTCCTCCACTCCCATCACCACTTCTCCTACCCTTTACCTTGGACCTAAAAAGCTTTTCCTGGCTAATCTTAACCTCTTTCCCTCCGATGAGCTCCCCCCTCCATCCGCAAAGAGTCCCAAGAGCACGGCAGCCACCACCAGCCCAGCTTCGAGTGTCACTGTTGTGCATGGGTTCTGGAGTCCACCCTTTGCCAGCAGTGACACATCGATCAGCAGCAAGGACACGTCCAGCCCACCCCCCCGGCAAGAGGACCTGCAAAAACAAGGGCCGCCGTGCGAGGACTGACAGGGCTGCCCCCAAGGAGCAATGTGCGGCCACTTCACCAGCCACACCATCTAGGGGAGGCAAGGGCCCGAGAGCCCCATCAAAGGAGCGGAAGGGCAGCAGGAGCGCAGAGAAGGTGGACCCCACATGTCACATCCCAGCTGGGAAGGAGGACACTAAAGAGGCCAGGAGTCCGTCCCCGAAGGGTCCAGAAACGTCACGGTCCGAGGGCGACTGAGCAGGGAGTGCAGCACAGGTCTGGCTCTCTTGACCTGCTGGATGAGCACCGCTGAAGAGGGCCGGCGGTGCAGAAGAGCACTGCTGAACAGGGCCCGCGGTGCAGAAGAGCACCGCTGAAGAGGGACCGCCGTGCAGAAGAGCACCGCTGAACAGGGCCCGCCGTGCAGAAGAGCACCGCTGAAGAGGGCCCCGCCGTGCAGTAGAGCATCGCTGAAGAGGGCCCCGACGTGAAGATAGGCACCGCTGAAGAGGGCCCGCGGTGCAGAAGAGCACCGCTGAACAGGGCCCGCGGTGCAGAAGAGCACCGCTGAAGAGGGCCCCGCCGTGCAGTAGAGCACCGCTGAAGAGGGCCCCGCCGTGAAGATAGGCACCGCTGAAGAGGGCCCGCGGTGCAGAAGAGCACCGCTGAACAGGGCCCGCCGTGCAGTAGAGCACCGCTGAACAGGGCCCCGCCGTGAAGATAGGCACCGCTGAAGAGGGCCCCGCCATCTCAAGCACCGCTCCGCTGGGCCCTTCATCTCAAGCACCGCTCCACTGGGCACCGCCGTCTCAAGCACCGCTCCGCTGGGCCCTTCTTCTCAAGCACCGCTCCGCTGGGCACCGCCGTCTCAAGCACCGCTCCGCTGGGCCCTTCATCTCAAGCACCGCTCCGCTGGGCACCGCCGTCTGAAGCACCGCTCCGCTGGGCCCTTCATCTCAAGCACCGCTCCGCTGGGCACCGCCGTCTCAAGCACCGCTCCGCTGGGCCCTTCATCTCAAGCACCGCTCCGCTGGGCACCGCCGTCTCAAGCACCGCTCCGCTGGGCCCTTCATCTCAAGCACCGCTCCGCTGGGCACCGCCGTCTCAAGCACCGCTCCGCTGGGCCCTTCTTCTCAAGCACCGCTCCGCTGGGCACCGCTGGGCACCGCCATCTCAAGCACCGCTCCGCTGGGCCCTTCATCTCAAGCACCGCTCCGCTGGGCACCGCCATCTCAAGCACCGCTCCGCTGGGCCCTTCTTCTCAAGCACCGCTCTGCTGGGCACCGCCATCTCAAGCACCGCTCCGCTGGGCCCTTCTTCTCAAGCACCGCTCCGCTGGGCACCGCCGTCTCAAGCACTGTTTATGGTTCACTGTGCCCACCATGCCTCCTCCTTGACCAGTGGAGACTGTCATCCACCTGATGGACTGTGGCTTTGCACTCCCCAGGATGGTACAGTGGGCAGCCCACCCACTGTAGAGACATTGAGAGACTGTGGCTTTGCACTCCCCAGGATGGTACAGTGGGCAGCCCACCCACTGTAGAGACATTGAGAGACTGTGGCTTGGCACTCCCCAGGATGGTACAGTGGGCAGCCCACCCACTGTAGAGACATTGAGAGACTGTGGCTTTGCACTCCCCAGGATGGTACAGTGGGCATGGTGGCTCCTCGTGGATCTGGCGTCGTGGACTCATGTGGCTGTGGTGCCCCCCCCTTCCCTTCCCCCTGAGGTGCCTGTAGTTTTGACATCTGATGCCCCTGCAGTGTTCTCTCCAAAGGACTCAGGTCTCCTGTGTGGGCTTTGCCCTTGTTTCTCAAAACTTTGGCCCACGGACATGATGAATTCGTAGGATGTGCAGGACTTGTTACTTCAGTTATACAATGATGTGTATATCATTTGTTTTCTTGTAAATATCTTTCATGGTTGTACGATAATTTTCAGGAGCTTTTTTGTACATAAATATTAATTCCAAATTTGATTATGTCATAGCATTTTTCAGGGGTGTTTGGGTGGTGTCACTGTGACTTGTTGCTCTGCATTGGTGTGTACATAGTTGGGGGGGGGGGGGGTCGCATATGTGTGTGGCCGTTACCTTTCGTCCTCCCCCTCCCGTGTGTCGTAGGTGCAGTACTCACCGTTGTCGTCTGCGCCGGACTTCGTACTCGTGGTAGATGAGAAGGTAGACGAGAGCAGGTAGGATGTTTAATTCGGGTTCCATGCTGTCCTCCTTCCTCCTGGAGTTCGTAGTGGTGTGCGTTTTCCCGTTCGTAGTCTGTTTCCGCTGTGTTTTTATCGGCGGTGCTCCCGCCCCGGAAAAGGTGTCGGATTGGTGAGTTGTGATAGTGTGGGCGGTACATTGTCTGCCGCCTGCCTGTTGGCGGTGACCGCCACGCTGTTTGTTTGTACCGCCGTGGCGGTCGGAGTGTTAAAGTGGCTGTCTGTGTTGGCGGTTCCCGCCAGGGTCAGAATTCCATTTTTTTGACCGCCAGCCTGTTGGCGGGTTGGCCGCCGCTTTAACACCGACCGCCAGGGTTAGAATCACCCCCAAAGTGTCCCCAAAGAAGCTGCAGTACTGTCAGAAAGAGGTGAAGTACTTAGGGCACTTGATTGAGAAGGGCTCCAGGAGAATATCAAAAGAAAGGGTGACAGCTATACTACAGATGAATCCCCCGACAACAAAGGATGTCAGGATGTTTTTGGGAATGGTGGGCTACTGTCGTCAGTGGATTCCCTACTTTTAGATTATCTCCAAACCATTAGTGAAACTGACCGGCAAGGAAGTTAAGGATGACCCGGGTATCATAATCTTGTCTGAGGAAGAAATTGAGGCATTTATGGAATTGAGGGAGTGCATGTGCAGGGCACCAGCTTTGGGTATGCCTGATTACACAAAGCCTTTTCTACTGTTTTGTCATGAACGTGATGCTTGTTCTTTGTCTGTCTTAACACAGGTCAATGGAGGTGCAAACCGCCCAGTAGCATATTTTTCAGCTACTTTGGACCCAGTCGCAGCAGCCTTACCAGTTTGTTTGCGTGCAGTTGCAGCAGTTGGTCAGAGCCTCACGCAGTGTGAAGGCATAGTGATGGGACATCCCCTAACAGTAATGGTTCCACATTCAGTTGAAATTCTGTTAACTCGAACTAAGACTCAGCACATGACAAATGCTAGGCTAACAAGATATGAGACCATTATACTGGGGTCTCCAAATATGTCTTTGAAACGATGTACTGTATTGAACCTGGCAACTCTACTTCCTGTTGAAAATGCTGAGATTAATAATGCTGAGGAAGTGGAACACGATTGTCTTGAGGTAACAGACCTATGCACCAAACCCAGACCTGATATTAAAGATACACAGTTAGAATAAAATGATTACATTATGTTTGTCGATGGATCATGCTTAAGAGACTCAATAGGAGTACTGAGAGCTGGATATGCCGTGTGTACCATCACCAGTATTTTAGAAGCTTCCTGGCTCGAAAGAGTGTACTCTGCACAAGTGGCTGAATTAATATTAATTGCCCTTATTAAGGCATGCCACGCAGTTGCAAACCTGAAAGCCACTATCTATACTGACAGCAGATACAGATTCGGAATTGTACATGATTTTGGTCAATTGTGGTCACAGAGGGGTTTCATGACCTTTTCAGGCTCACCAGTGAAAAATGGTGAAAATATTAAGGACTTGTTGCATGCGATTCAGTTACCTCTTGAAATTGCCGTGGTAAAATGCAATGCTCATGTTAAGTCACAAGACTTTGTGTCACTGGGAAACAGCTATGCTGATCAAGTCGCAAGGTTTTGCGCATTGAACTGTATATCGTTCAAGGATCAGTGGGAATTGTTACCAGAAACTGAAAATGAAACATGCTTGAACTTTGCATTAAAAGTAGTTGATACATTTGACAAGCTAAAATCACTACAGGGCTGTGCTAGTAGAGAGGAAAAACGCTCCTGGCAAAGAATGCAATGTGTACATAGAGCTGACGACTTGGGGGTTTCAGAAGAGGGGAAGTTGGTTTTGCCAAACAGTCTTTTGTCCCAGTTTTCAAGGCTTTACCATAGTCAGGCACATCTTGGGAGAGATGCAATGAACAGATTGTTCAAAATTGATTGGTTCAATCCGAAATTCAGACAAGCCGCAGAGGTTATATGTCACAGGTGCATCATCTGTCAACAGATGAATGCAGGAAAAGGGACTGTGGTGACTTTGAGCCACATAGGGAGAGCTGGAGGTCCGTTTAGCAAGATGCAGATGGATTTCATTGAGATGCCTGTGTGTGGAGGCTTGAGGTACGTGTTGTTGATTGTGTGTGTTTTCAGTCACTGGATTGAAGCTTACCCTACACGTAGAAGTGACTGTCTCGCAGTAGCAAAGCTGTTGCTTAGAGTGTTAATACCACGGTTCGGATTCTTGGTCTCTTTAGAATCAGATAGGGGCAGACACTTCGACAATGAGGTGATAAAGCTCTTGTGTGCCGCATTAGACATTGAACAGAAGCTGCATTGTTGCTACCGCCCTGAAGCATCAGGACTAGTGGAACAGATGAATGGTACTTTGAAGTCGAGAATGGCAAAAATGTGCGCAGCTACCAATATGAAATGGCCAGATGCATTGCCCTTAATGTTGATTTCAATGAGAAACACACCTGATAAGAAGACAGGACAATCCCCCCATGAGATTCTCATGGGCAGAGCTATGAGGTTGCCCGCAGTACCTGCAAACGCACTTGTGAATATCACAGATGATATGGTGTTGGACTACTGCAAGGGTCTGGCTGATGTGGTCCGCTCTTTTTCTCACCAGGTGGAGGCAAATACCTTGCCACCGATCAGTGATCCAGGTCACACCCTGAAAGCCGGTGACTGGGTGGTTGTCAAGAAACACGTGAGGAAGTTGTGTTTGGAGACGCGCTGGAAGGGGCCAAATCAATCAATACTGACAACAACCACTGCTGTGAAATGTGCAGGAGTTCCAAACTGGATAAATGCCAGTCACACAAAGAAGGTGACATGTCCGACTGATGAAGAACTTGAAGTGTCCGGAACAACTGCAGAAAAGGAAGTCTCATGGCCGGAGAGTATTCATAGGGGAACTGAGACTGAAGGAGAGCCCACTGAGGACGGCTTAGTCACTCAAAGTGAGTTCCAGAGAAATGACAGTGAGCCTATCTCAGTTGAGGCAGCAGGGGAACCGACGCAAAGAGAGGTTCTCCCAGAAGCAGACGGATTCGGGTTTGAACTTGAGCCCGTAACAGACCCTGAAGGTGAGGGGGAAGAAGTTGAGGGAGGTCAGAGTACATCAACTCCTCCTGAGCCGCTTGCAGGTCCCTCAAGAGAAAACACCATAGCACAAGAGGAGGGTGCTATTCAACGTCCTGAAAGGCCAGAGAGAAAGAAAACGCATGAAGGTGATAACTGGCAAAGAAAACAAGCTGCTAGAGAGAAAGTCGTCCCTTGTGACACAATAGAGGAAGAAGTTGACACAACCAGAAGGGAGGATCTTAGTAAAGGAGAGTTGCAGAGTGAACGCAGATTGAAAAGGAAAACAGTTGCAAACAAAAGGTACGCAGGTCCTGAATGGGCATATGCAACGACATCTGAATGGCAACAAGAATTCTTAGCCTTCTGTTTTGATCGAGAGGTACCAGGCCAATATTACGGCACCTGAATTAAAGTTCAGAAAGAGACTGTGTTGATATTAAAATGAAAAATTGAAAGCTGAGAAGCTGAGAAAAGAGGCTGATAAACTACCGGATGTGACACTGAAAACCTGATTTGACTCTGAAAACCCGATTATGGCAAGCTGCTAAACCTGATTAGACAAAAGGGTCCTGGGGTGAGTGAAACACTGTAAATATACGCAGAGAGAAAGAGAGACTTTGCTTTAAAAAAAAAAAAAAGGCTTTTATATCATCTCAAATTGATTGTTTGTCTATATTATTCTGCTTTCTGATTCTTTACAGATCATGGCTTACACTAAGAGTAAGAAAGGTAGGATGTGTGGTTGGTTGAGTGTTGTCTTAGCTATTGTGTGTGCAATAATAATTATGGGTGTGATTGTGGGAATGCCATGGACTGACAAGAAAGTGACTAACAATGCTTCAAAACCTGAGACTGCGACATTAACACCGTGGGAGAAATTTGAGCAGGATGCGAAATACTTGCATGAGGGAACTAATCCAAAAGGGGAACTTTCTACTAATGTCTTCTATCGCTTGCTGAATGAGTATGTTGACACAATGGATGCAAAGAATTGTTATGTGTGCTCAAAGATTCCTTCATCAGTACAGGAAGGGGTTACTTACCATAGCTTGCCTCTAACATACGGGATAAGCTGAAGTTTGCTACTAACAAGATTCTATGACCAAGAACATGTGCAGTATTTTTATTCTAATTTAGATGTAGTGTTTTCCTTTGTGCCTGTGATTGAGTTTCTGAACAAGTTAGCTAAAGAGCACAGCATAAAATTAGTTAGGGGTTTCTTTGAGCCGACACTAACATTTGGGACAGCTTATGCGCACCACAATAATCTAACCTGCTTGCTAACGCCGGTAGAAAAAAGCTTCTTAGATCACACTGATGATAGACGCAAAGCATTGAAAGAAAGGTTAGAAAAAGGGCTAGAAAAATGCACATATGCAAATGATTATGCTTACACCGCAATAAAGACGCAGGGCAAATTAGCTATAGATGCATTACATGTAGGTAGGCTTTGTATACATAGGCCAAAATCTGAGCATGACACTTTATTTGTGGGAATGAGTGAGTGCAGAAATGCTTTTTTGTTTCAGAGTAAGTGGACGTTCATGTTAAATGGACAGGATCCAGCGATCCCTGGGATCTATTATATTTGTGGGCTTAATGCTTATTACCGTCTCCCTAAGGGATGGTATGGGACATGCTATTTGGGGATAGTTTTCCCAAAGATCTACCAGATTGATGACTTAAAGCAAATACCTAAAATGTCTGAATTACAACATGGTAGACAAAAGAGAGAGACAGTGGCTGCTGTCGTTGGTGACATATTTGGAGCCATAATTCCTTCAGTAGGGGTTATTTTAAGCTCCATAAAGATTCAAAAGCTGTCTACTATTCTGGATAACATGCTGACAAACTTTACAGGGGCCATACTCCTGATGGATACTGAACTGGCTGCGAAAAGAGCTATGACTCTTCAAAACCGGCTTGCTTTAGACATTCCTTTAGCGAAGAGCGGCGGAGTCTGTAAGATGCTTAACGAGCGCCATTGTTGCTTGTTCATTCCTGATAATAGCAAAAAGATTAGAAGTATGCTTACTAACCTAACAAGAGATAGCGCAGATTTGAAGGAGCTGAAGGAACCTGGAGTTTGGGAGAAGGTTGGGAAAGGAATTGCCAGAGTAGGGAATTGGTTTAGTAATATTTGGAACGGGGTGCTTGCTAAAATATTAGGGAGTCTATTAATTGCCATGATTTGTTTATTGGGTTTATGGGGAGCATGCAAAATTAATGAAAGAATCAAAAGAAATCTGGCAAAACGAAGCAAAAGAAATGTATTAATATGTTTTGCTGAAAACGTGCACTTGAAATGTGCCCACGGGGAGTGGCCGCCAATATATAAGGGAACTAATGAAAATGACTAATGTTGATGAATTCTCATATTAGAAGATAGCTTTATACTAATTATTTATGATTATGTTATTAAAGTTTTGCTAAATAAATCTTTTAGGCTTTGTTAGCATGAGTCGGGGCTACCTGCCTGACTCTCATAATAAATGTGTTTTTCTAACGTGCACTGTGCTGACTTGCTAAAGGACATGAACTCTTGTTTTTCCAAACTAGAAGCTGAATGTAACTATAGTAGATCCGTTCTCATGAAGTTCATCGCGCTTGTAGAAATGTAATAGCTAAATGCAACTGTGTAGATCAATGTTACAAAAGGATGAAATCATATCGGACATTCTACCTCTAAAGACGGCAATCATATGGACCAATAAAAGGCCTGAGAACTGATGTGGGGTAAAAGATTCAATGACATAATGCAAATTTAATTGGCTAAAGATAGTGGGGTGCAACCTTTGCCCAATCAAATCTTAGGGGAATGTACAATGAAAAAGGGATAAAAACCTATGACACGGGGAGTCATTGAGATTGGTTAGGGAAATGCTATTGATTTTGATCCAGAAACTTTGCCACTCTGCTCAGTGACTTGCTAGTTTTACTTAGACCATCCTTGTCCTTAGACTGCCCTTTATACTTTACCTCCTTATGAGTGAAGTACCTCTTTGCCCTTCCTGCTGAGCTGAGTTCCTGACTGATGACGAATCAACTGATGTCCTGAAGACGAAGACAGAACCTGAGTGCTGACCCCAAGTAGAGGGTAACTATGACAATGAAATTGTAATTGTCTGTTTGCGTTTCCTTTCTAGGTACCAACTGCTTATTGTTGACAGAGACCATAGCTAGATGTTTTCCAAATTGGTGTTACTAAATTGTTTTGCATGAAGCCCAACATGCTAATGCTAATTCGAGGTTAGTTAAGGGGTTCACTAATGACGCAAATAGACAAATGACTGAATCTGTGTTTTGTTGAACGGACATGTTAATGACACTCTGCTGAAGTTAATCTATGTTTACGCCATGTTATATTCTATAATTGTGTTTCTTGCTTTGATGAAATCTTATTCAAGTTGCCAATTTATGACAATGTTGATGAGCGTTTGGCTAATAAGATTAATAAATTTGCTATTAGAATTGTAACCAATAGGGAATAAATAGCATAAAATTCTACTAAACTGGTGTGGTTATTCATGACTGAAAGGTCATGGTGGTTTCTGAGTTTTATTAATGTCTTTGACTAAAGTGAATTGCATTGTTATAGTAAATATTGATGACATTATTGACCTATTGATTGACCTATTGATTGACATGCTAATTAGCTATCTCATCCTAAGGTGTCTCTCAACTGGGTCAAAAGATTCATTGGTCTAAAACAAGTCCCAATGTGTAATAATTTATTATAAAGGGACGCGCTAACAGATCCAATGTCATCAATTCATCATGGTGAGTCCTGTGTAAAGGATGCAATAGCCCTGACCCGGCAGGTCTTTGTGTTCTGTTTGGAGGTGGTGTTTCATGGCCCCTGAATGTATTCTTTTGTTAACTTCCTCAACAGCTACTTCTTTGTGACAGTGCATGCAGTATATGCCAATACACTGCATGTTATCATTTTGTTCCTCTTCTTGTTCGAGCACTTCCTGCAGAACCTCTAATTATCTTTTGACTGCTTGCATCCTCTGCATGGCTGCTTAAACTATGCTGTTGGGTGCATAGCTCTCTGGGGCATCCACATTCCACTGGTTCTCATGGAGTATTCTCCAGGCTTTCTTCCATGCAGCACCTATTTGCATATAGTACGTGTAACCTCCTGCACGCTTATTTTTTTCCACCAGTTGGAAGTGTGAAAAATGCCACACTAATAAGTCCCTCACTGGTCTTGCTTGTTGCGATGCGACATGAGTGGATGGGACAATAGTGTTGTCATCATCTTTAAATGGTTCACCTTGCATGGGCCTAGTGGATGATACATTTTGTGTTTGCTGGTGTTCACTTTTGTCTGAGGCCATAGTGGCTTCATATCAGATCACAACCACCACTTGGAAGCAAGATTCAATTCAAATCTGTACTCCTCTTGATCTCTGCCTCAGATGATCCTCGGCACCTGGTAAGGCAGGCTCCCCATCTGAGAATTTCTTCATCTAATATAGTGGATCCTGTGAACACAAACCAATGACAACCAACTATACTAAAAAAAAGTCTATGCAAGCAACCTAAGCATTATCACTGCTCCAGTAGACTAACTAACTGTAGCTCAAGCTCCTTTCCTGCCCTGAGCGAGTACAAATATGTTGAAAGTTCTCCCCTAATTCACGGAGATGCCCATGCCGACACAACAACCACTCCTTCTAGTGCCTGGATTGACTACCTAGAGACGGAACCTTTCCTTCCAGACCCCATGAATTGTGCTGAGCTTTTCCAGAACAATAATACTCTTCCTATCCAGTGTGAAGAACCAGAACCACCACTTCGAGATAACCTGGATATTGTTTTTTGGAACATACTGGACTGAAGCCAAAATTATTGGAAAATGATTGAAGTTCTTTGTTTGATAATTATCACATTTGTATGTTTCAGGAAACCTGGATGACTACCCACACTTTTCAGGCCAGGATATAGATGTTACCAGGTTATTGCAAAATGTGCATCGGCGGCCCAGGATGTGGGAGGATTGTGCCTCTGGGTTAACACTTCTCTCCAGGATTTAGTGAAAGTAATCCCTTGTTTGTGTCAAGAAATTTAAATTTTAAATATAGTTTTATGTAATGGCAAGAATTGCTAGTGATTAATGTGTACAACAGACCCATTAGAATTAGCAGAGACTCCCCAACCTTGGTTTTTCTGACTAACTTCTTGAATTCATCAAAAAAATAAGTACATTGCATTGGGTAGTGATTCTGATATCCATTTTGAACCCGCTTCCTCACTTGATAGCATCAGTAAAGAGGAGGATGGACAGTGGGGTGTTCCGGTAATTGATACCAATCCAGTTAGGCATCTCTCAAAGGTAGCCCATCAAGTGATTGATGTCACTTTATCACATCGAATAACAGCATGTTATGGGTTCTCTTAGGCTGACAGAAGACCTCTCCCTACATTTAGAGGTGGCTTCTACGGTAGTCATTTGGATTATCTTTTTATTAACCTTTAATTTTAGCCCGAGATGATTGACGTCTATGTCACTCCATGACTAGAAAGTGACTACAACCCATTACCCCTTCTTTTGAAGGGGTCAATATTGAATTCCCTAGTCTCTGTATTGGACAAAGGAACTAATGATTTAGTTTTAACTAACAATAATAGAACTGTCAGGTGGCACTCCTTAGAGGCCAATGTCTTTGCACTAGACTCTGTTAGAACCATTGCCCTTTGAACTTTTGATTCTTTCTGGTTTTCCTCTCAAAGTGCAAGTGATATTCTAGAAGCCAATAAGGTTCTCATCGAGGAAATTGGAAATCATTTTACAAAAAGTAGGTGCGGTATGGCTGGTGATTTTAAGTATATTGAGTGGTTTAATTCTAACTGCTGAATCAATAAATCAGACCTTCTAGAAGCTGTTAGAGTGGGAGATAGAGGGCAGATTAGAGTTGCCACAAACTGCTATGGATGGCCAAACACTATGGGCTGCCAAGAGGGCATGGTACAAATCAATCATAAATAACCTCCTCAAAGCAGCTAGAGGCAAAGCTGTAGAATGGGGTTTGTCAGATGGCATGACTTCTTGCTGATTTTGTAAATAAAAAGAATTGAACAGCTTCTATACCTTTCCTTTGTTCAATGCTGGTGTAGCTCTAAGAAATAATGTTGGTTCCACAACTAGGAAGCTCAAAGAATGAGAGCATATCAGAGCTATTAAAAACATTTCCAAAATGAGCATTTGGGAGATTCTACTTCTGATATTTGATTTGTGGGTTTAGAACATATAGGGGGTCATTACAACATTGGCGGTAAAAGCCACTTACAGCCGTGCAGAAGACCGCCAACACACCACCGCAGCCACGGAATTCCGCCATGGTCATTGTGACCCACAGCTCGGAATCTGCCAAAATCCAGACACCCACACAAGTCCGCCACACCAAAGGTCAGTGATAAACTGGCGATAACAAAACCTCCACCGTCACACCAACAGGAATACGCCCACACTATCACGACCCACGAATCCACACTGCGGTCTTTCAACCATTGGCGGTACACACCGCAGCGCTCAAGATACACACACATTTACAAAACACAACCACATTGGACAATTCCAAATACACATACCTGATACACATACACACACCACTCCCACACACCCAATCCAATATAAAACACACACCCACATCAAAGCCTTATGACCACAATTGCAACAGAAGGCTAGAGAGAGACACCACCTGAAAGAACAATAGCATCCACAGGCACCCTACACCATCACTCACACAACATCCACGCACCTCACACAACACACCTCTAAATATCACCCCACACATCACAACACACGCCACCCCAAACATCACCCACACCACCACATGGTCCCGCAAAGACACCCCAGGTTCTCTGAGGAGGAGCTCAGGGTCATGGTGGAGGAAATCATCCGGGTAGAGCCACAGCTATTCGGATCACAGGTGCAGCACACCACCATAGCTGGGAATATGGAGCTATGGTGCAGAATCGTGGACAGGGTCAACGCAGTGGGACAGCACCCAAGAACTAGGGATGACATCAGGAAGAGGTGGAACGACCTACGGGGGAAGGTGCGTTCCGTGGTCTCAAGACACGACATCGCGGTACAGAGGACTCGCGGCGGACCCCCACCTCCTCCCCCAGAACTAACAACATGGGAGGAGCAGGTCTTGGCTATACTGCATCCTGAGGGCCTCGCAGGAGTAGCTGGAGGAATGGACTCTGGTAAGTCAAATCTTTCACTACTTCATCCCCCACCCACCTGCATGCTATCACATTCCCCCACCCTCGCCCTTACCCCCATCATTCCAACTCCTCATGTATGTCCCAATATCACAAACCACACATCCCAAACCCAAGCCCTGCATGTAACACCAAAGCATGGACACCCATCACCAAAGCATGACCACTGCACATACCCATACGTCCCCCTAAACCATTATCACACAAGGTCCTACACAGGAATGCAAGCACTGGGGTACAGGGTCACCCACCCATTGCACACCATGGCACACACCGATGCAATAATTATGCCTTTACACCCCTGCAGGACCCCTACCCAACATCACCGGACAGGAGGGTCCTGACATGTCCATTCCACCCACAGAAGAGGCCCACAGTGATGACAGCAGCTCTGTCCAACTGGATCTAGATGACCAGCCTGGCCCATCTGGGACCTCGGGAGAGTCGGTTCCCCTCACCCTGGCCAAGGCCACCACAGAGCCTCCCCCCTATGGAAACACCAGCACAGCACCCACCCAGCGGGCCCATACCTCTGTCCCCAGGACAAGTCAATCAGCAGTGTGTCCACCACTACAGGTAACCCAGGCTAACCCACCACCCCAACAACACCAGGGACCTGGGGGCAGTGGCAGTGGGCACACGGTTCAGGGGACGGAGGCCCAGGGAAACAGGGGAACTGGAAGGGCTGTTGTGCGACAGGGGGAGGACAGGCCCAGGGAACCCACTCTTCACGAGGCCCTCTCCAACATCATGGGAGCCTACCACCATTCCTAGGGGACGATGACAACGGTACTGGGCAAGTTTCAGGAGACCCAACGGCTGCAGGAGGAACATTGGGGGTTCAGGGAGGAACTAAAATCCATCAATTCCGCCCTGGGCACCATTGTAGGGGTGCTGAAGGAACTCGTCAACACCAGGAGGGACACTGTGGCACAACAAGGGGCAACTGACACTAGCCTGGATGATGAACTGCCCACCACCTCCGCCGGCGCTAGTGGACAGGAGGCACCGCCACAGGACCACCACACCAGCACCCCACCCCCTGCAGATGGAGAACCACCCCGCAAGCGGTCCCTGAGATCCAGGACAAAGACAGAGAACAATGCCAAAACCCCCGCCAAGAAATGAGACCACCCTGATTGTCATCCTTCTGTCCCACTTTGTCACCCTGTCCATCCTTAAACTGCCCCAGCTCCACTTCCTATGCCCCTTTGGACAATGAACCTGTGAGACTAATAGACTGGACTCTGCCATAGACATTCCTCCACCATCACCCCTGACCATTTTACAACCCCCTCCACTATTTAGCACTTAAATAAACACCCTTAAATCACAAAACTATCTGGAGTCAGTCTGTGCTTTCGAAAATGTGTATTTGCAATAACTGTGGAAAAATGCTATATCCATTGTATTGTCAACATACCTATGTCACACAGCTCTAGTCCATGAGGAAACAAAGCAGATGTCACACAGTGGGACCCACATCTGTGAAATCGAAAGGGAAAGTGACAACTCAGGGTTCGTACACTGTGCAAATATGACAGACAGATGAGAGGCAGAAGGATCAAAAAGATGTAGCAGGCAGTGTTGTCTTCTTACCTGTGTCTTACTGGAAGTATTGTTGGATCACTGTGTTCCTGTTGTCTATGTCCTCTTCTTCTGCTTCCTCATCTCGCCAGACACCTAGTCACACTGTATTGGGTCCATGTCCTCACCTAATAGCCACACACGATGCTTCTGGAGTTGCCCCATCACAAAAGGGATGCTGCTATTCCTCAGAATGTAAGCGTCATGCACTGAGCCAGGAAATTTGGCATTCACATGGGAGATGTACTGGTCTGCCAAACACACCATCTGCACATTCCTCGAATGGTAGCTCTTCCAGTTTCTGTACACCTGTTCACTCCTGCGTGGGGAGACCAAGGCCACATGTGTCCCATCAATGGCACCTATGATGTTGGGGATATGTCCCAGGGCATAGAAGTCACCTTTCACAGTAGGCAAATCCTCCACCTGAGGGAAAACGATGTAGCTCCTCATGTGTTTCAGCAGGGCAGAAACACTCTGGCCAACACGTTGGAAAACATAGGCTGGGACATCCCTGATGCTATGGCCACTGTTGTTTGAAAAGACCCACTTGCCAGGAAATGGAGTACTGTCAGCCCCCGCCCTAGAGGGGGGATTCCTGTGGGATGGCGGATAGCTGACATCAGGTCTGGCTCCAACTGGCTACACAGTTCCTGGATTGTGGCACGATCAAGTCTGTAGGTGATGATCACATGTCGCTCCTCCATTGTCGACAGGTCCACCAGCGGTCTGTACACCGGAGGATGCTGCCATCTCCTCACCTGCCCCAGCGGATGTGCTCTATGGAGGAGAACAGCGAGCAGAGAGTCAACCAACACTGAGGTACGTAAACACAACTTTATATGAAAATTTTTCAAAATCGACATATGGCTGTCTTAGTGTATGATCAAGGCCTATATATGTGTGACGCATTTAAAATTAATGCCATGTGGTCCCCTGAAATGGCGGCTGCCTGGCCTGTAAGGTGGGACAAGGGGATATGAGGTAATTGCGATGGCGTTGTACACCGTCGCGGTAAGTGGTCAAAGACCGCGTCGCAAACCTGCATTGGTTAACATTGGACCCTATGGGGTCCCAGGAGCCAATGACGATGTACGCCAGTGGTGATGGTACGCACCGCGCGGACGTGACCGCCATTTTCTCTCTGTTCAATCACTTGATACCTGATCTTCGACAGGAGAGGACCTACACTGCAAGTGCTGCTGTGACCTCAGTCTGGAAGAGACAATGGCTCGTGTCTGGGGAAAGGGCCCCTGCCTTCAGCATGGAGGAGTTGGAGAAACTAGTGGATGGGGTCCTCCCCCAGTACACGGTACTCTATGGTCCTCCAGACAAACAGGTGAGTACACTCTGAGCATGCTATATGGGCAATGGCTGTTTTGAGTGGTGTGGATGAAAAATGGTGGGGGGGAGAATGAGGCGTGCTTGAAACGACGGTGAGTGCATGTGCGACATGGCAAGGGTAGGGATGCGGGCCAATGACTGTGACGGTGCAGGCGCTTATATCTTCTCCTTTTCCCCTATACTATTCGTGTAGGTCAGCGCCCACCAGAAGAAGGATATTTGGCATGCCAGCGCCAAGGAAGTTCGGACCCTGGCGGTCTACCACAGACGGAGCACCTACTGCCGGAAAAGATGGGAGGACATTCGCCGCTGGAGCAAGAAGACGGCGGAGGCCCAGCTGGGGATGGCCTCCCAACGTGGGAGGGGTGCCCGTCGCACCATGACCCCCCTGATGTTCTGGATCCTGGCGGTGGCGTACCCGGAGTTGGATGGGCGCTTGAGGGCATCACAGCAGCCACAAGGGGGTGAGTACACTCTCATTCAGCTGATTCAGTGCACAGTGGAGGTGTCTGAGTGGGGGAGGTGGGGTGTGGGTTCCCCATAGGCCAGGGCGAGTTTAGTAGGCAGGGTCCCTTCTTAAGGCAGGTCCTGTGGCACCCCACCCCCGTGTACAGAGCCAACTAAACCTAGTCAGGCTCCTGTGACATCCATGTGTGCAGCCATCGGGCATAGCCTTGTAAATCATGTCCCTGGGATTGATTAGGGAACTCCAAGTGCACGGCGTAGTGCAGGGGGCTTCTGTCTCTATAGTGTCCACCAACGGTAGCAGTATTGCATGCACTCAACATGTCTTTCTTCTGTTTCCCCTCCTTTTTGTGGTCTCCCTGTGCTTGTGTGCATTAGCACCATCAGGCGGAGGAGCAGTGGCACCGGAGCAGGAGGGAGCTGCATCCCATATGGCCATGGAGGGAGAGACAACGGACTCAGAAGCCACCAGTGGGACGAAGGGTGAGGGGAGCTCCACGGCGGGGACAGGAGCTGAGACCAGCGATACAGACTCCTCCTCTGATGGGAGCTCCATTGTGGTGGTGGGCCCCTCTGTGCCCCCGCATCTACAGGTACAGCCACCACCCCCCCACCAGCACCGCCCTCCCAGCAGTCCCTCAGCATTTGCCCCGTGGCTACTCACCCAGAAGGGTGAGCATCTCCTTCACCCCAGGCACCTCAGCCCCTGCCCCTGTCACCCCTGCTGAGCTCAGTGAGGAGGCCATTGAACTCCTCAGGTCAATCACTGTTGGGCAGTCTACCATTTTGAATGCCATTCAGGGTGTAGAGAGGCAGTTGCAACAAACCAATGCATACCTGGAGAGCATTCATTCTGGTCAGGCAGCCCATCAGCAAGCTTTTCAGACTCTGGCCTCTGCACTGATGGCAGCCATTGTCCTTGTCTCTAGCCTCCCCCCTCATACTTCCTCCACCCAGACCCAAACCCCTGTACCTCAGCCTATCCCAAGCACACCCTCAGACCAGCATGCACACACCTCAACACACAAGGGAAGCTCAGGCAAACATAAGCACCACACATCCCACAGGCACTCACGCAAGCATCATACACATGCAGACATACCAACAGCCACTGCCTCCACTGTGTCCCCCTCCTCCTCGTCTCCCTCCTCCCTCCCAGTCTCGTCTCCATTCACACCTGCATATACTACATCGTCAGCCACTACCTCCATCACCAGCACACCCACCACCACACCCGGCTCACGTGCGGTCACCACCCCCACTACCGTTCACACATCCCCTGTGTCCTCTACCAGTGTGTCTGTGAGCCCACCTCCCAAGGTACACAAATGCAGCCACACACCCACCCAACAGCCATCCACCTCACGACAGCCTCCAGCCCATGCACCTTCACCCAAAGTCACCAAACGTACACCTCCTACAACCACTACCTCTTCCTCCACTCCCAAACTCCCTCCATCTACCTGTCCCAGTGTGACCAAACCACCCACTGTAGAGACTTGGGAGACTGTGGCTTTGCACTCCCCAGGATGCAGCAGTGGGCAAACCACCCACTGTAGAGACTTGAGAGACTGTGGCTTTGCACTCCCCAGGATGCAGCAGTGGGCAAACCACCCACTGTAGAGACTTGAGAGACTGTGGCTTTGCACTCCCCAGGATAAAGCAGTGGGCAACCCACCCACTGTAGAGACTTGAGAGACTGTGGCTTAGCACTCCCTATGATACATCAGTGGGCATGGAGCCCCCTCTGGGATCTGGTGTCGTCCACTCATCCGTCTGTGGTGCCCCCCTTCCTTTCCCTCTGAGGTCCCTGTTTTATTTCTATCTGATGCCCCAGCAATGTTCTCTCCGTCTTGTTCAGGTATCTTGTGTGGGCCTTGCCCATGGATTTTGGGCCCAGTGGTCCACGGATTATAATGGTGGAATTCCTTGGACTTGTATTCTTGGTGTATTTATTTGTTTATAGTGTGAATATCTTTATATATGTATATATTTTTGATTCATGTCTTTGAGTATATTACAATCATTCGACTCATTTCCTTTTGTCCTTGCATTCTTCCAGTGGGTTGGGGGGTGTAACTGTAATGTATCATGATGTATTAGTGTGTGTGTTGTAGTGGGTGAGGGTGGGGGTGGGAGTGTTGCATGTTGCATGAGAGTGTCACTCTCTTTTCCCTCCCTCCTCCCCTGTGTTGTAGGTGCAGTACACACCGTGGTCTTCGCCGCCGGCGTTCGTGCTCCTGGTAGAGGAGCAGGAAGACAAAGGCAGGGAGAATCTGAAATTCCGGTTCCATGACGTCCTGGTTCCTCGTGGGGTGTGTAGCGATGAGCGTTTTCCCTTCCAAGTCCTGTTTCCGCCGTGTTTTTGTTCGCGGTGAATCCACCCTGGAAAAGGTGGTGGATTGGACTGTTGTAATTCTGTGGGCGGTACATTGTCCTCCGCCTGTCTGTTGGCGGTTACCGCCGCCATGTTTGTTTGTACCGCCTTGGCGGTCGGAGTGTTAAAGTGGCTCTCTATGTTGGCGGTTTACGCCACGGTCGTGATTCCAAAAATGTTTCCGTCGGCCTGTTGGCGGTTTTACCGCCGCTTTAACACCGACCGCCAGGGTTGTAATGAACACCATAATCCCCAGAAGAAGGGTGGAAATATTGAGAAGCTGATCAGAAAAAGAGAAACGTACTGGATTGATAAACTAAAGACAGTGTGGTTAGGATTGAAATCTGACAGGGAATTGTTGACATTATTGTAGGTTAAATAATTATTTGTGATTTAGTTTAGGTAGAAATAAGACACCAACAACTGAAAATGTGCTGTATTTTGCTTACATTTTTTATTGTATTGTCTATTTTTCATTTTATTTTTGATTCATATTGAATTATGGAATGAGAATGATGTATAACTTTGATGATATATTGCAAGTTGTTGTGTTAGGATATGTCATCTCACTGTACATTATATTATTTGGAAAGAAGTAGAGTCCTTTTTTCACAGCCAATATGACTGATTTGAGTTTTTAATCAGATGTATGAAAATTATAACTGTGTTCCAATCAGGTTGCTTGTGAGTCGCTGAGATGCATGCAGAGTGTAATTACATTAGACAAACAAAATTGAAATGTATTAAATCATATATTAAAATTCATGTCCAAATATCTAAGTTAGTTTGGTATGGAGGGGAGAGCAGTGGCATGATCCATAAGTATTTGTAAAAGAAGAATCTATGATCTGCAGGATGAATTTATGACTTAATGATTAATGTTAGGAGAATGACATTTACGAAATATGAACTTGCTTTATGTAAATAGATTGATAAGATTTTATCTGGATATTTAGGAAATGGCGAAGGTGATGTCATGGATTGTAATCTTGGCTTCTGTTTTATTGGGGGGATGATTTTAACTACAGAGATAAGGGAGAGACAACTGAATTGAAACCAATGGTTTTGATGTCTGGGTTGGAGCCCAACCATGGGGTGACTTTTCAAGGATGAGGGTTATAAAGACACTTGAATTTTGGATGATATGAATTGTAGAATTTTGGAGAAAATGTGGAGAGTTAATTTTTATACTGAGAATACAAGATTTCAGTAGGAGATAGGTTCAAGTATCATTTTGGTTGGAGTAACTATCAGTATTTAACAGCGCTGAGGAAGCGACAAGATCGCAAAAGACGTGTTGGCTGTTTAGCTCAATTTGGAAATCTGAGATGTTTCTGAGATGATTTGTATAATTAAAAGATATAGCAACATGGTGAAACAGATTAGTCTAAATTTTAAAAGGTTAAAATCATTTTATTATAGTTAAATAAATGTGGCAGAAGGATCTGTTTTTTAAAGGTTAAAGTAAATTTACAGTTAGGTGAATTTGTCAGTGACAACATTATGTTTTGAACTAAAAAAACACAGAAATTCCTAAGTTATAGATAGCTGCACTAACTAACTTTAACTTGCACCCCCGCCATGCACTGCTTATAAACTCACATATAACATCACTCATGACATGTTCTATGATGTAATTTATGACATCTCTCCTGACATCTCTGATGACATCATCCAAGCTTCGTTTTCCAACACATTGTTCTATAAATTACTATGACATTAGACACCTGGCAATAAGTACAAAATAGCTCAGGAGAATATCAACTATAGTGACTGCCATCACAGATACAACTCTCTTAGGTGTTGCAAACAAGCATTATATGCAACATTGAGCCTATAGCATACACTTTACAGCTAACATACATCATTTAACAATCAACCAAAGGTATGTGATAAACCCTTATTGAGTATAGTGTACAATCTGTATATAAATGTTCAGAGAAAGCCAAGTCCCTGAGATAATAAATGTCAGTTCCAAAACAAATGACCTACGACAGACAAGCCTCTATCAAACAGCTGAAACTTATCAAACCTACATTGAGGAATGCTGTTGATATCAGTAGAGAACTGGGTATGGTAAAGAGTGTTTATTCTATGGAGAGTGTATAATGTATTCTACACTGTTTGCAAACAGTTAAACTTTCTTACGCAACACACCACAGAGAATTAAAAAGCATCTACTAAGAACAGTGGGGCATATTTATGAGAACGACACGCAGTGCAGTGCAGCAAGTCATCTTGCTGTGCTGAACTTCGTGACAGGGAAAGGACAGGAATACACTGTATTTAAGTCAATATGGCACATTTCTGCATTTTGACTCTCTGCTGGCGCCCTTTTGGCTGCCTTTTGCCAGTGCAGGTACCCTTGCACCGTGGTGCAAGATTGCCTCTGTTGCATGCAAGATTGTTTTTGTGCTGGAAGGGGCACATTCCTGCACAGAAACTACCCCCTGACTAATACATCGAAAGAGGAAGTCACAAGGAGAAATAAAGATATTTCTCCTCATTACACCTCCACAGAAGCACTCACATACCCATTCACACCCCTATACAACCTCTCATACACCCACTCACACTCACAAACAACTACTCACCAACCCATTCACAGATCCAGACAAATACTCACGCAACCACTCACTCATCCATAGAGCCACTCACACATCGACTCACTCACTCAAACAAACACTCACACAAACACTCACTCACTGTTAGAAATGGGGTCTTTGGTTGGCAGTCAGGTTACCCCCGTCCAAGCAAGGACCCTCACTCTAGGCAGGGTAAGTCACACACAATCCAAATGATCCTGTGCCCTCCCACTGGTAGCTTGCCACTGAGCAGTCAGGCTTAACTTAGAAGGCAATGTTTAAAGTATTTGAGCAATAAATCATACAATACCACCATATAGCACCACAAAAATACACCAAACCGTGTACAGAAAAATATATAATATTTATCTGGATAAATGCATGTCAAAATGATCAAAGATGCAATAAGTGAAGAGATATCACTGAAAAGTGATAGAAAGTGTCTTAAGTCTTTTAGAAGCAAACAAAGTCTTTTTCAAGCACAAATTACCTTGTTTGTGTGAAAAATCTCTGCAAAGAACCGCAGAGGAGGAGATGCGTGGAAACAAAGGGGTGTGCACCAATTTCTTGGGCCGCACACGGAGATGCGTCATTTAGTTTTCGCGAAGGGATGGCTGTGAGTCGATTTCCAGCGCTCAGTCGTGGATCCTCTTCGGGTTGCGAGGTTTTCAGACGCCCCGGGGTCTGTGCATGGAATCCTGGGCTTGCGGAGCAAAGTCACAAGCGCTGCGTGGATCCGGTGGGGGTTGCGTGGAATTTTCTCCCACACTGCAGGCGCTGCGTCGATTCCTCTCTGGAAGTCTGGCTGCATCGTCCCAGGACAACTGTGCGTCGATCCGGTGGGCCGTGCGTCGAAGTTCCGGTCGCAACGCAAGTGCCGCGTCAATCTTCTCCTTGCGAAGTTGCGCTGCATGGTTCCGGTTCGGCGTGCAGTGAATTTCTCAACGCGGGGCAGGCTGTGCATCGTTTTTAGCTGGCTGTGCGTCGAATTTTCACCGCACAAGGAGTCCAGTTGCAGGAGTGAAGTCTTTTTGGTCCTGAGACTTCAGGGAACAGGAGGCAAGCTCTATCCAAGCCCTTGGAGAGCACTTCTTCACCGCAGCCAGAGAGCAGCAAGGCAGCAGGGCAACAGCAACACAGCAGTCCTTCACAGAAAGCAGTCAGGTGAGTCCTTTGGGCAGCCAGGCAGTTCTTCTTGGCAAGATGCAGGTCCTGGTTCCAGTTTTCTTCTCCAGGAAGTGTCTGTGAGGTAGAGTGTCTACCCCAAGAAATGTCTAAAGTCTGTGGTTTTGGGTCCTCTTCTTATACCCATTTTGGCCTTTGAAGTAGGCTTACTTCAAAGAAAAGTCTTGCTTGTTTGTGAAATCCTGCCTTGCCCAGGCAAGGCCTCAGACACACACCAGGGGGTTGGAGTCTGCATTGTGTGAGGGAGGGCACAGTGCTTTCAGGTGCGAGTGATCACCCCTCCCCTCTCTTGTAGTACAGATGGCTCATCAGGAAATGCAGGCTACAACCTAGCTCCCTTTGTGTCACTGTCTGGAGAGAGGTGCAAACAGCCCAACTGTCAAACTAACCCAGACAGGGAATCCACAAACAGGCAGAGTCACATAAATGATTCAGGCAAGAAAATGCCCACTTTCTAAAAGTGGCATTTTCAAACACACAATCTTAAAACCAACTTTACTAACATAAGTATTTTTAAATTGTGAGTTCAGAGGTCCCAAACTCCACATCTATCTGCTCCCAAAGGGAAGCTACGCTTTTTATCATGTTTAAAGGCAGCCCCCAGGTTAACCTATGAGAGAGATGGGCCTTGCAACAGTGAAAACCGAATTTGGCAGTATTTCACTGTCAGGACATGTAAAACACATAAGTATATGTCCTACCTTAACCATACACTGCACCCTGCCGATGGGGCTATCTAGGGCCTACCTTAGGGGTGTCTTACATGTAGGAAAAGGGAAGGGTTAGGCCTGGCAAGTGGGTACACTTGCCAAGTCGAATTTTACAGTTTAAAACTGCACACACAGACACTGCAGTGGCAGGTCTGAGACATGATTACAAGGCTACCTATGTGGGTAGCACAAGCGGTGCTGTAGGCCCACTAGTAGCATTTGATTTACATGCCCTGGGCACCTTTAGTGCACTTTACTAGGGACCTACCAGTAAATCAAATATGCCAATCATAAATAAACCAATCAACAGTACAATTTACACAGAGAGCATATGCACTTTAGCACTGGTTAGCAGTGGTGAAGTGCTCAGAGTTCAAAAGCCAACAAAAACAGGTCAGGAAAAATAGGAGGAAGGAGGCAAAAGGTTTGGGGATGACCCTGCAAAAAGGGCCAGGTCCAACACTCACCCATACAGTTACTCATACAACCAGTCACTTACCCATACAGCCACTCACAGAGCCACACACACTCTCAAACAGCTACTTACACATCCACATACTCACCTACGCAACCACACACACCCATTCACTCATCCATACAGCCTCTCAAGACAGTCACTCACTCACCCATACAAACACTCACACACCCACACAACCACTTACATACCCATTCACACATCCATACAAGCACTCACACATCAGCTCACTCAACCATACATACATTTAAAAAGACACTTACTCTACAGTACACTCACTCACACACCAACTCACATAACTAAAAAGCCACTCAAACAGCCACTCACTCTCACATACAGCTACTTACATAGCCAGTCATTCACTCACACAGCCATTCAGACAATCACCCACTCATCCTAACAGCCATATATACAACCACCCATACAGCCACTGACTCACCCACATAGTCATTGACACACCCACTCCCTCACCAATATAGTCACTCACACAGCGACTCACTCACCCACACAGCTACTCACGTATCTACTTATACACCCATACAGGCACTCACACACACAGACACTCAAATACACATACAGGAACTCAGACACCTACTCACACAGTCACACAGCCACTCACATAATATATGTTAGAAATAGTATCACTCATTAGTAGCACAGGAAGTATACTATTTTGACTTTTGTAGTACCTTGGTATCTATGCTTAACACTCATAAACCTTCAGAAAGCACTCACACTCACTGGATGATGTCATCAGTGATGTCATTTGAGATGTCATCAGAGATGTCTTCAGTGATGTCAATGACCATGTCATGAGTGATGTATTATGTGAGGTCATCAGCAGTGCATTGTGGGCCGTAAGTTATAGTTAGCTGAGGTAACTATAACTGTTGCATTTCAATGGTTTTGTACGAGTGAAATGTGAGCCTAATTATAACATCCCTGTAACCTTTTTTTTCAGTGAATATAGATAGATATATGTATATATATATATATATATATATGTATATATATATATATATATATATATTCACTGAAAAACAAAAGAATACAGGGATGTTATAGTTATGTTCAGATTTTACATACACAAAACCATAGAAATTCAGCAGTTATAGTTAGAGTTATCTCAAGTAACTATAAATCCGCCCTAAGGCAACTTTTTTCATGTGTCCCTGTAACCTTCGTTTTTTTAGTACATCCTGCCTGTAATGTGCCAATCCAATCTGGTATGTGATATCCCATACTGCACCCGCCGGTTGCCATGATATGGGGTGCCCTACACTGCCCAAAGTCTAAGGCACCCTAGACTGCATGCCACTGTACATGCTATTGTAAGCTGCGAAAAGGGGCCTGCCACATTTAACCCATATGTAGACTATGCTGCAAGGCACTGAACACTGCACCCTTATTCTGAGCTTTTGTAAAGGGCACTTCACTGTATGGTACACAACAGGCCACTTGAAGCCTGAAACTGCACTCTGTAGTATTTCCTTGTTACGGGGGGATGGTAAGATAAGAAACAGATTCCCATACTGCACTCCACCCTTCTGCCCCCACTATGTACCACAGTACAGGGCTGACCAAAACCCTACTTTGCTACAGTAGAGGTTGCTCTTCAAAGCCCCCTCTTGTAGGCCACACCACTTCCTTTCATCTTATGAAAGTTGTTTTGTTTTACAATAGTACCTGCAGCATTCAAGGGAGACAACAAAGAAGAATAAAAACCTATGACTCCTAACAACATCTCCTGGGCCCTCCAGCGGCACCTGCCTTTGAGTGAGAGATCTATCCTTTCCCTTCCCTTCCCTTCCCCCATTTACGGTTTACAAAACAAACCTACATTGATATTGTTGTGTTTGCCAAAATCCAACCAAGGGCTGGATTTAAGAAAAGTGGCGCTGCACCCAGTGCACTATGGTGATATTTAGGGAACTAGCATCAGAATTTTTGACACTAGTTCGGAGCTTTGCAGGATTAGCATAAAAAATGTTGCCACTAATCCTGCAAAGCCCATTGAAAACAATGGTGTGCCTCCTTTTAACGCCTATGCTGAGAAGGTGTTAAAAGTGCCCAATAAAATGACGCTTAGAAATCTCTTTGATTTCTTTGCGCCATTTTTTCAGCCCCCCCTTAAAGGGGGAATGCCCCCTTGGCATACATTATGCCTGGTGCAGGCATAATGTAGCGCAAAGGGTTACAAAGTGGCGCAATGCATGCATTGAGCCTCTGTAAATGTGGCGCTGCGATTTTGGCCTTGGTGGGCCGCATTAGCATTAAAAATTAATATCTCTAATATGGCTCAAGGAGGCGCTAGGGGCTCTTAAATCTGCCCCCAAATATCATCAAAGACCCTTTTTTGGAAGTGGTTGTTGATGAATGATGTAAGACTGGGTACAAGGATAAATGTTTTTCTTTTCACCAAGTGAACTCTTAAACTACCGGAGATGGGCCACGTTAGGAAGTTGTTGGAGGAGCTGAGTAGTTGCTTGCATGTAATTTGTCAGTATTATGATTCCATCTTTTTGCTTTGCGACAAAGGCTTCCGAATAGGGTATTTTTTATTTTCTACAAGAATCTCTGGTGGATTCTTCTATCCATAAAGTAAACGTAATTAAATGGGAGGACCAGTCACAACCAGAGGAACTTTGATAGTGGCAGGTTTAGCAAAAGCCATTCTTAAATGTGCTGTGGATGGACACTAATCCCAGGGTGCCTAGAGGCAACAGTTGTCACTTTGCACTATACTTGCTGATTTCAAGTGGTTCAGATCAGTGACGCCACTAGCTGATAATAGCAAATCTCAAGCGGAGGGGCAGGCAGGAGGGGGGGTGGAGTAGGGGACGGGGAATATATAAAAAAAATATTTAAAAAACACAGCCTTTCTCTCACGGATACCACCAGCCGCCTCGCACTCCTCTTCTCTTCTGGTGTCCCAGCATTCAGTGAGACACCAGCAAAGGCACCCCAGCAATCCTGGCACTGCTTTCATGTTAAATATATCATGAAAGCAGTGGCAGGATTGATCTGAGTGGCTTGCACTGCTGCTCAGACTCAACCCTTGGGTCTGTGCAGTTTCTCCAGCCCGACTGTTCAACACAGCCAGGGTGGAGAAACCTAATTGCGCATTTGTGTTTGGCCGCCTTATCCCGCCAGCCAAATACACATGCGCACTAAGCTGCGCTCTCTCCTCCTCCCCTATCCCCTCCCGTGGTCCAGCCTCGCCCCTCCCTGCACATGCTGCTGGCTGAGCCAGCAGTTTTAAAATAAAATGGCAATTAAATATAATTTTATTTACAGCTCCTGGCTCTTAGCCAGGGGGGTGACATTCCTTGACCATTGTGAAGGAGCCACCCCTGGACAATAGAGCCACGTACAACCAAAATGCTAGTATGAATTGTTATTGTTTCAAAATCTGGGTGTAGATAGTGTGAACACGGTAATGTGGTTGGTAACTTAGGTTTAGATGCTGGAATTGGCCATTAACCTCACTAGGTCTTCTTTGGACTTAACTTTTGACCTTCAAATTACAGATATCAGTAGCAACAGGTGTATTCATTCCCAAGCTATTTTACTAGGACTAGAACCAGTAAATCACAGGACTCCCTCCAGCAATATCCTCAGGAGCAAAGGGCACCTTGTAAGTGTCACAAATGGCAGATGGATTACACAAATGGGTAAACATGCTACCCCCGACAATTTTGCACTACTATCAGTCTAAACTAAGCCTACCTACAGTCACTGAACCGTGATCTCCATGGGGATAAGCAGTCACAAAATAAACCATGTCGGCAGGGCACCTTGTTTTAAGTCACTGAACTGTGATCTCCATGGGGATAAGCAGTCACAAAACAAACCATACCGGCAGGGCACCATGTTTTAAGACCTCTACGGATTTTGACAGTAGTGGTCTTGTTTGTGAAAACGAATTCAAATTGATTACCTCTGCTGAAAACAATGATTTGAAAAACCGTGTGCCCTCCTCCTTCCATTTATCATTAATAATCCACCCTCTTGGGACCTGCCCCACCTGGGGGCATATACGAAACAAGCACGGGTGCCTTTGCTTGTTTTTTGCAGTTTTGCCACAGACTTGAAGATCCTCTGTGAAATTCTGGCAAAATAAAAATAAAAAAAATGTGTCCCTGGTGGGGCCACTTTGGGACCCCATCACCAGGCATAGGGGTTAGGGTATTCCTGCCCTGACCCTTCTTTTTTTTTTTTTTGCAGGGAACGGCTGCCAAAACTTCCTGTTTGAAGTGTTGACAGCCAATTAGATCTCACAATTGAACCTGTTGGATCCGCAGAGGATCCGCATCCCTAGATATCTGTATAGTGGAATAGCCTGATTATCAGCTGTGCCCCCACAATAGGATATGAAAAAGGCTATCTTAGCTGTGTCTGTAGGAAATACTCTGGGTTTTACCAGAAATTGAAACTGGCACTGACTCCAGTACGCATCAAATGTCTTACAATCACCAAAGAACCTTTCCAGCTGGGCCAGAGGCATTGGGGTTGGAGTGGTTACAGTGACATGAACAGGATTGACAGACCCAGTGGTGGACATACTAGTGGAGGTTTTCATTTCACCAAAGTGTGAGGGTTGTAGAACAGGCCAGGTATCTTTAGGAGTCACCCTGGCCCCTATATCAGATAACCAGGGTGAGTGGCGTGGGCAATATCATACTAACTCATCCTTAAACAACAGATTTTCCTGTTGCATGGATTGAACTTGACTTTGTACATCAAATAATGCATGAGCTAAATCGTTAACATGTAATTAGTCGTCCATGTTGTTTGAGCAGTGGCTTGGCCTTCTGTCATGCACTCACCTGGTTCCAACCGCAGGGACGATGCTGGAACTCCAGTTCTGGCTGGAGCACCTTTGTGAAACAAGTAACAACTACCTAATTTCATCAACTGCCCCCACAGGGGAAGGAAGGATGGGATAAAACAAGAAAAGATTAACTTGCGTCACTGGGAGCTGCTCTTGAGCCACTGCCTGGTAGGGTCAGAACTCCCTGGGCCTCGTTAGTATTGATGTAGGTTCCAAGCACTAGAAACACAAGAGGTGTTTACCACCAGTTCTCACATCAGAATGTTTTAGCAATTATTTACAAAATAATGTACACTTGCAGAATTCCTTATAAGTATTGCCTTAGAGAGAATGAACAATTTCAAGAACAAACTGGAGTTTTCTGACACTCCGTAACACACAATGTTCAGATCAAAACATAAATACAAATTTACTGTCTAGAAGTTTCTTCAAAAATATTTGTTTGAAACAATTAACAACATGGAATGGAACCCAAGTGCATGATGGTAAACATGTGCTTGCGTAGCAACAGTACAGGAGGTTCAATGGTTCAAGCTTCCTGGAAGGGGGATCATGGAGTGCTGTAGACAGAGAGGCATCACAAGGGAAGGATTACCTGAGCCCAGTGTGTAAAATCCACAGTACAAAAGGCACAAGATGGAGTCGTGACAGTGTTGAAGAGTCTTCACAGTTTACCCGATTGGAAGACAGACAGGATTGTCTCCCCATGACATTCTTATGGGCAGTGCTATGAGATTGCCAGCCTTACCTGTGAATGCTCTTGTGAACATTACAGATGATATGAACCTTGATTACTGCAAAGGGCTAGCTGATGTGGTGCATTCTGTGTCACATCAAGTCAGAGGAGCTACAGCCCCACCTCATCAAGAAGAGTGTCATGACCCCGGACCCAACAACTGGGTCCTGGTGAAGAAACACTTAAGAAAGATGTGTTTGGAGTCTGGTTGGTGTGGTATATACCAAATCATATTGGTGACAGGAACAGCTGTTAGATGTGGAGTTCTCCCTAAATGGATACATGCTTCTCATACTAGCAGAGTTGAGTGTCCACTTAATGTGACAGTACCTGTCCCAGAAGTACCAGTGGTGACAGAAAGACAATGGGAATAGGTTAGTCAAGCTATTGGGTATCAAACAAAGCCTGGAACAGCAGGTTCTTGATTTGGGGGGGCCTTGAGAGATATGCAGCTGAAGCTGAGGTGGAAGAGTGGTGAGAGATTTGAATTCAGATTCAGACCCTGACGAAGGACCTAGTGCTGTAAGAAAGCAAGTCGAAGCTGGAAACCACTGGCCCAGAAGACTAGAAAGACAGAAACCGAACATGCCTAGAGAGTGTGCCTCAGACAATCCCAGAGGAAAACTGAGAACTCTGATCTAAGTGAAAGTGAGAATTAAGTATTGGCACTGAGAAGATCTAAAAGAACTAGAGTGTCCTGTTGGAAGTACTTTTCAACTGAATGGACATAGTTTTCTGCAGATGACAGAGAAACAACGTTTTGGGAGTTTGGGGATAACACTGCAGGTTCAACTAAACATTTTTCAATTGAATAATGTCCTCAAATACCATTTTAAGTTTCCTGTGCTGTTGGATGGAGTGACACATATCATTCTGGATGTGATTATTAGCGACTTTGAACTGTGTCTGATTTAGAGACTTTCCATTGACTTCGTTAGAAAATTAAGAAGAATACCAAGCCTTGAGTCTGCAGAAGATGAGAGAACAGCCCTTTTGAAAAATATGGAGTAGGGCTAAGGAAGACCTACAAATGCCTTGTAAATACATCTGTTGCTACTTATTATTTGGACTTTTTTTGCCACCTTTACACAGGTGGAACTTGACAGAGGACCCTCTGCTGCTGTTGCATTCCACCCTAAAGATCTGATTTTAGAGAAGCCATGGAAACTAACCAAACCCGTTGATGCAAATATATGTCAGGTGCAGTTTTGATTGTTTCCCTTGTAGTATTAATCTTTTTATTGGTACGAGCATTTTCCTGTACACCTTCTGTAGAAAATTAGTTATTATCTAGTGTTCCCCTGCAAATGGTTAGTTGTAGAGATAGTGGCTTATATGGATCAGATGACAAGGCTTTGCAAATAGATGATTCTAGAGGGGAATATCCTGCAAATGTATATTTTAGACTGCTTTATGAGTACATTGACACTATGGACACAAGGGATTAGTATGTCTGTACACAATGACATGCCTCTGTTTCAGAAGGCATCAATACCATTACATTCCTTTGACCTATGGAGTTTCTTGTAGTCTTTTTTGATCATATTCTATGGAGAGGGTAGCTTCCAATATTATGTTTCGAAGTATTGTTTAGTTATTTTCAGAAGTTCCTATGTTCAAACAATTGAATAAGAATCCTTATTTTAAAGTTGCAGAAATAGCAGGCAAATAGTTTGCATCTCTTAAGCCACTTTACACTGCATGTGCAAATAACCATCATTTAACTTGTCCAATGAAAGATGTAGAGAAGAAACTTTTGAATCCAGTGAAAGACAGAAGGAGAGATATAGGGGGTTATTCTAACTTTGGAGGAGGTGTTAATCCGTCCCAAAAGTGACGGAAAAGTGACGGATTTACCACCAGCCGTATTACGAGTCCATTATATCCTATGGAACTCGTAATACGGCTGGTGGTATATCCGTCACTTTACCGTCACTTTTGGGACGGATTAACACTCCTCCAAAGTTAGAATAACCCCCATAGAGTCTAAATCTGAGACAGATAAAGACCTTAAGAAACAACACAGGTGGAATAGAGATGAAATTTAACATCAAGTGAAGGTAAACCAACCAGTATTAGCTCTTGATTGTCAGCATAAGGGAGAGTTGTGCATACACTTTGGCCAAAGTTAATTGGACCTATTATTTATAGGAAAGAGTGAATAAGAACACACCTTTGGTTTTAGAGGAAAGAATGAATTCTTTTTAGATAGGAAAGATCCTGTGATTCCTGGAGTATACTTTATATGTGGGCAGTGTCCTTATCTTAAATTGCCTAAGGGATGACATTGCACGTGTCATTTCGGTATAGTCTTCCGGAAGATTTACTATGTGGAACATTTCACTGATCTTGCATGGGAAACAAGGCCAAGAATGAAAAGAGGTGTTTGTGCTAGAGAAGTGGTGGGAGATATTTTTGGTGCTTTGATTCGGTCTGTAGGTGTGATTCTGAATGATTGGAAGATTAGGAAGCTGTCTCCAATAGTGGATAAACTGGCAACTAGTACAGCAAATTCCTTGTTGCTTGTAAATATGGATATGGTTGCAATAAGATCTACAGTTTTGAAGAAAGGCTTGCATTAGACCTTCTTTTCACAAAGGAGTGAAGAATATCCCAGATGCTAAAAGTTCAGCACCGCTATACTTACATCCCAGCCAAATGTAAGGATCTGGAGAAATATATTCAGAATATTCCTGGTTTGACAAAGGATTTGATGGAGTAGGATGCAACAGGCACCAGGGAGGCTATTGGAAATAGTTATGCTACTGTAAACAGGTGGTTTGCAAATTTGGAAAATAGAGTTGTAGGTTTTGTTCTGAAGCAATTGTTGGCTTTGTTGGCTTGTGCCACTTGTGCAATAGTTATAGTTGTGGGCTTTAAAGTCAATCAGAGAATGAAGGTTTAACGGGCAAAGAAGAGAAAGAGAGAGGATGTTGAGCTGGAGGAGAATCAATGTAAATATGATGATGACATGAAGTGTCTAGAGGAGTCTAGATGGAAACTGGTGAAAACTGAAAAGTTCTTGTCGGTCCCCTTGGAGGATTTTCTCATGATTGTGATGATTTAATTCATCATCAGCTAGGTGATTCGGAAAGCATAATTTCAGTTGCACCATCCTGTGCTATGGAAATTACATTATCATGCAATAAATATATTGTGTGCTTTACCATTACTAATGTAAAGTGAAGCATTGAGATCATATTACTGAAGATGCATCCACAGTAGAAGAGTGTTACTTTACATATATGTGTGTGGTCCAATGTCTGAATTTAACATGCTGAGTTTAGGACATGTGCACATTTATACTTGTGCATTTTGGTTATGGTATCATGGTGTGACTGCATATAAACAAATCTCATTTATAACGTTTATTTCATGTATAATTGTAAAACGCTCTTATAATCCTGTAGTTTGAATGTGATTGAAATGTCATATTAAGTTACTTTAACTAAAGGCCCGAAATGTTGATTTTAGGTGTCTAACCTTCAATGTGGAGTTTTTCTTGCCTTGCAATATTCTTTATTTGCAAGTGCACCTGTCTGAGTCTACAGTTAATGAAAGGCAAATTGTGTATATAAGATAGTGGGGGTATGGGAGAATATTTTGTCAAGGATGTAGGAATGCTAACAAAGTTAGAAGAAAGGGTTCCTGTTTGTGTACCATGTTCCTAGGAGCTCTCATGGTCGTCCTGATGTTTGACTTGTGGGATGAGATCTTGATGGGAGTTGCCAACTTCAACTGTGCAAGGAAGATGGAAAACTACTGGTGTTGATGAAGTAGACTTCTCGAGGGTTCTGTATGTTTAATTGGTATTCACTTAGTGAGGCAAGAGCAGATTCTCTTTAATCTTGGATGAGAGCAGATTCCCCAAGATACTTGGAGAGGTACAGACCTTTTTGTGGCTTTGTGCTATACATCACCTCTAAATATGGGAACTTCTACTGAGGTTTCTGTTATGCTGACACTTTCTTATATTTCCCTTACATTTTTCTTTAGTTTAGTTTCGGCTACCTAGATTAATTAGGTTCTTCAATGGTTAGAAAAGAAGACCACTATTTGTATAATGATAAATTATTATTCCTTATCTTTTGTATTGCTGCAACAGAGATGCTTGAATGCCTTATGCTTGTAAGATTTAATCTTATGCAGCACTTTACTTCACCTTTGTTGATTCTGTATTTATACAGCATGTTTTGAGATTCATTTACATAAGTTTGGCTCTAAATTGTAACAAACTCTCTAACTTTATGTCTGGGATTTAATGTGTGACCAAATAGGTTACACTGTTAAGTGATTTGAAAAAATTACTTTAACTTACTTTTACCCCTCAGACTCCTAATAAGGTCTGTCAGAAGAAGAGAAGTAAAGATATGGGCCCGAGCATCATCAAAGGTGATCAGTCAGTGGGACAGATTTACAAGGCCCTAGCGCCACTGAAGCATCACTTTTAGTGATGCTCTGGTGACGCTATTCACTGCACCATATTTACAAGGAGGCGTTAAGCCACTTTTTGTGGCTTAACGCCTCCTTGTAAATATCGGTCCCTCTGACGCAGTTTTCTGAGGCAGAGGAGTGTGCAATGGGTGTTGCTGTGGGCGTTCCACCGCAACACCCAGTGCTTTTGACGCTGCCCCAGATTAACGAGAAATCTTACATCTTTGGCAATACTAAAACTAAGGCACATATTTATACTTTTTTAGCGCCGCATTTGCGTCATTTTTTGATGCAAAAACGACGCACATTTTCAAAATACAATTGTATTTTGTAATACAATTGTATTGTAATACAGAGTGGCTTTTTCTGTGTGTGCTGCATTCTGCAGCACACATAGAAAGAGCAGTAGGCCATGAATAATTGTTTCTGTGCAGGAAGGAGTACCTTCCTGCACAGAAACAATCACACCCCTCAAAGCAGACACCCTTGCACTATGGTTGAAGGATGCCTGTGTTGGCTGCTAAATTTAGTGCCGGTGCAAGGGGAAACACAGGGGTGCGCTGTATTTGTGTAAATATGGGACATTTCTGTGTTTCTAAAGTGGCGCTGCCAGAGCTGCAGGTTTTGGTGGGCACCGTGCTGCACCACTTTTTTGTAAATCTGGGCCTCTGTCCTTTAAGAATATGCACTCTTAGCCTCTCCTGCAACCTGATCCCCACCATAGACTCACCCATCCACTCCTATGAAGCATCCTGCTATACAGCGCTTGCTGCCTTGTAGTTAGCTGCGCGGTATAATAATCCAGAGAAGACAGCCATATACTTACATTCAGGATGAAAGGAAAAAAAGTAAACTTCCTGCATGTCTTCTTACGTAGACACGCTCTCAATCATTCCTACTTTTCTGGGGACCTTCATTTCTTGTCAAACCAATCCAATGAAACGTCAAGAAGTCACTGTTTATAGGGGAATTGTTATTCGCTGATAAGTTATGATATATCATTTTACAATAACACTTCTCCAACAGCATTCGTGTAAACAGTTTCGATATTAAATGTGAAATACCAAACTGATCGGTGGTATGAATAGTGAACAGAAATGTGCGCAGCATCAATGACTGAACGCTAAAGCATTAAACTTGTTGTAGAGTATTAATGGCTGGGTTCTTTTTTAAAAACATGGACATCGTCTTTTTGCATAACTTCAGCAATGCTGCCATCGTGTGACTTTTCTACTAAGTGCAATATGCATTTAGATTTCGTAATTCCCTTCCAGAGTAATTGATCGTTTGGGGAAATATGTAACACTTTGTGCCCGATTGGTGCAAAGTGTTGTGTTGGGATTTGTGCACATGGGCGTTCCCAGGCAAACACTCATGGGTTTGATGCAAAGCCCTATCTGCTTAAAAAACATATGGACAGGATATTGTCCCAAAGATTTACGTTTATTCGAAGTAGGTTCTCAAAACTTCAAACTTTGCTTGTGTGCTGCACCATACAGCACACTACAAAGTGGTAGAAGGTATTAACGATGTCAAAACATAGGGGCATATTTACAAGCACCTTGCGCCTCCTTGCACCACATTAGAGACACTTTTGTTTTACGCTAATGTGCTGTTAAAGGGGCCTTTTTGCCTTGCCATATTTACAAAGTGGCGCAATGCAAGCATTGCACCACTTTGCAACCCCTTGCGCCACATTATGCCTGAGCGAGGAAAATGTATGCAAGGTGGGCGTTTTCCCATTAGGAGTCCCAGAAAAATGGCACACTGGAATCTACAAGATTTCACTGCACCATTTTTAGCACCATTTTTAACTCCTGCCATAGGCATGTGTTAAAATGGTGCTTACATTGTATTCAATGTGCCTCTCTTGACTTAAGTGGATTAGCGGCATCATTTTTGGCCCTAATCCACCAAAGCACCACAGTAACATCAACATTCTTGACGCTATTGGCCTAACGTGCACCTTTTCTGTCTCTCTTTGAAGCAATGCAGTGCAGCAGCTTGGTTGCTGCACTACGTTGCATCACATTTTAGTAGATTTCTTCCTTTGAAGCCTATTCACAAACTGCACTTTGTAGTGTGTACAAGTGCAATAGTACTACTCATGTACTACTAAATGCTATTCATACACCTAAGTGCAGAGACGACTGCCTGTCAAATCTGTCGATGAGAAGTTCTCCAACACAGCTGCAGTGATTTCTGCACACATAGGTATAGATTTTAGTAGAAAATGTGGGAGGAACATGGGAAGTGGGTGGAAAATGGGAAACATTTACTACTAAAAGGATGGGGATAAAGGAGGTGTAAGGCAGACTTAGGTAAGGGTGAGGATGGGTTTAGGGAGGAACATTAAATACAAATCCCCACTCACAAAAAAGTAAGATAAATGATATTCATAAAGTGCACTTCTAAAGGCACTACAGTTAAAAAGTGCACAAAACAGAGGTATATGTACTCCAGTCAAGCGTCAGGGTGCAGCTCCACGTGGCCACTCACAGGCACTGCAGCACACTTCCATGGAAAATAATGAAGGCTCCAAATAACAATAAAAATATATCAGACAGTAGTGGGGATATTTTTATTTTTATTTGTTTTGTTTTTTTAAGCTCCAATGTATTTTTATTTTAAAATGTACAATTTCAAAGGCCTACAACACTTGTAAACTACCCGGTAATGCAAGGAGTGATAGCTGTGGACTCCACCACCCATGTACAGCTAAAACACATTTCAACATCAACCAATCACAAACCTGCTCACCACATAAGAAATGAACTCCAACAGCCAAACAGCTTTTTCTATCTTCACTATGTCGGTGAATGGGTTTGTTCCTTTGTACTCATTTTGAGGAACGATTTTTCAAAGAGGAGATAGAGGGTTTATGTTCGAAGGATAAACATCTTTGGAATGTTGTGAGAAGCAATCATTACCAGATACCGCTTCTCACCTGAAGTGGTCATTGGCATTGTCACAGACAAGGAGTAGCAGCTTGATTTGCCTACAGCCCACTCTCAGGATATCCCTGCCTATGACAAAATATTGGCTGAACTCCACTTCATGGCACTGAGGGGCATATTTTGAAGCTATTGTGCTAACGACCACCATGGTGCGCCATATTATAAATATAGCACAATCATGGTGCCATTACGTGGCGGTAGGGGGATGCAAGAAAAGTGGGGCATCGGTCTGATGTGGCACTTTCTTGTAAATCTGCCACTGAATCTTTTCAGGGGGTCAACTCTGACAATGAAGGTGTCTGACAGGCAAGCCATTCTGGATGCTTGCATCAGGTACTTAGACACATCAACAGAAGATTGCAGCTATCTTTTTGTCATGCCACAGTCACTGGCAGAAAGGCACAGGGTTACAATAGAATTTTAGGCCTTTGCCCACTTCCCTTATATTGCTAGTGCCACTGATTGCATCCATGTGGTATGTCAGCCACCTCATCGGTCAGCACACCTCTTCCACAACAAGCATCACAGCCATTCCTTCAGTCTGCAGGTTGTCTGTGAAGACACGGGTTGCTTCACCAATGTCTATGTTGCCTTTCTTGAAAGCACACAGCTACATCTTTCATCAGTCACCTTGTGCACGTTGGTCGGTTACTGGTGATTTAGGCAACATGTGACTCATTGGTAAGAAAGAACATCACACTGGGGCTACATGTCCATCTGGGGGCAGTGACCTCCCCATCATACTCACTCGTTACTCACTACAACATAATAGACACACATAACTCTGACAGTCAATGCATGTATGTAGGCATGATGTAATGCATTTAGAAACATTTACTATGCTCTCTGCCCCTATCTCCTCACATCCTACAGATGTCCAAAGACAGAAGCTTAATAGAGGTACAATGGGGCACACATACGTACAGAAACCATTATTGAATGAATGCCCCTGTGACATCCTTATGTCACAATTCAGATAGGTTAGCCATACAGGAAGGTTCTGGTGTACTCCCAGAAGTTGTATGCAGGATTATTGCAGTCTGTTCTGTGTTGCAAAGCATCACCATGCAACGGGACTTATATATCAAAATAACCTTGACACCTACATCCAGGTAACTGGGGTGGGGTAAAGAATAGAGGGCAGGGTACACTGGTGCTGGAACTAGTTGAATAATTTTCCACTTGAGCTGCTTGTTTGGTTTCTGCATTTATGTGAATGAACTGTCTCGTCAATGATGAATGGTGGTCTACCACCCTGTCCATATATACCATCCTGAGACAACTCTGTATAATAAACGTAATGTTATCAAGAAACTTACCATTCTCTTATCGGTTCATTTTGTATCTGTTTATGTGATCTAAAGATGATAAATAACTTCTGGAGTGAGCACAATATTCTACTTCCTACTATCAATGGGAAACCATATGCCGTACATTCATGGCAAATCTCAGATAGTGATGAGGTACTACTTAGTGATGCGAAGAGAAATGATATTAGGGATGAAAAAAGATAAGCAGCCACTTTCAGTGGAATTAAAGAAAATCACTGAAAGCCTCTCCCCATGAGGTTTGATTTCAGTTGACACATTTGAGAAGCATTTGGAAAGGTTTGTGAGGATAACTCTGAGTATGGTAGGTACCCAGTCCAAAGAATCCGTAAGGCAATCTAATAAATTTGTTAAATTGTTTATTATCAAAAAGGTCATTAATCACTTGCAAGGAAGGCAACGCAACTTTTATTCCAAAGAACATAACAAGTGGATGTCTCAACTAAAAAGAAGGAGCACTAGGTGGATAAGAATTAGAAAAAGGTATAACTCAGATAATAGTTGGGCAAAAATAACAGAAGCAGTGAAAAATACAAATTAAAAAGCCTTCTGGAAAATTAAGGTGGACAATAGTGGCTCTTTCTCTAAACCCAAGATTAATAATACTACTAGCTCGGAATGGCAGGAATATATAACTTCAGTTTACACTTACAATAAGCAGGTGGAGAGCAATAGGGATATGGACTCCCTTCTGAGATAATAGGTGGGAGCTGCCCTCCTCTTTACCCTCGATCCAGACAGGAGGTGCTGCATTATCTTAAAGCGGCCAGAAAGAGCTGTGGAAGAGGTCCAGATCTATTCCCCATTACCATTATAAATCTGGATCTGGACCTCTGGGCGTCTTACTTAGTTGTGCTCTTCTGTTGTTGTTGTACAGAGAAGGTTCCTAGCTCCTGGAGGGGTAGTATTATCATGCTGCTACATAAAAAGGGCCCCTTAAACATACCAAGTAGCTATAAGCAGATTACCCTGTTAGACGCCACAGGAAAGGTTTTTTCAAAAACGGTATACCTTTGGAGCAGGCAGGGTTTAGAACGGCCCATTCGATCTTGAAAAATATAACTGCAATACATCTTATACTGGGGAAATACGTTAAACGAAGGGGGATGCCTGTCTATGCGGCCTTTATTGATTATTGAACTGCTTTTGACCATATAGATAGGCTGACCCTTTGGTGGAAGATGAACGCCATGGGAATCCCAGGGAGTCTTTTCAAACTCATTATTGCCCTTCACACAGCTAAGTGTTGCTATGTTATGTTATAGGGGCAGGCGGGGAATGACTCCGAAAATACACACCAGAAATGGCTTGAAATACGGATGCCTGTTGGCCCCTATTCTTTTTTACTTTATATGGCAGATCTGCCTGATGTGCTATGTAGGAAAGCCAGAGATGCCCCAAAATTAGGCTCTTATCCTTTAGGTACACTCCTATATGTGGATGATATTGTCCTGCTAGACATGATTCCCAAAGGTCTCCAGAGATACCTTGACCTATGGACATGCACTAAAGGCCCTTTATGGGGCAACGGGTCATAGGCACTTTAATAACCTTTTAACAGAATAAAAACATGAAGATCCCACCTACAATTTTAAATGCCATAAAGATGATAAAAATTAACCAGTGACACTTCATAAATAAGGTGGAGGGGAATACGCTTTGCACAACTTGCACTTTAAATTCTATGGTGTCAACAGAAGTTTTAAGGTTGGAATTAGGATTGGGAAGCACTTTCATAAACGGATTGGCTGGTATATTACGTCTAATGCATGCTAAAGAAAAGTCTTTAAGGAGTCTTATGGCAGTTGAATACCTGGCTCCAACTATGGCAGCTGGATCATTTTGAGCTAATATTTTAACTGCACTTCAGCACTTTTCTTTTTCTGGATTATATATTCTGAATATAAATTATGTTAATCTTAAAATCTATTCAAAACATTCAGTGAAAAATTGCTCCAAGGAAAGTAATATAGGGATATGTAGAGCAAAACATTGTTTCTGTTGTATTATTCAATTTTGTCAGGCAGATATGCCTCAAGCGTATCTGAACCAGAATTTGGAACACAGGATGCAAAGATGTATAATGCTAAGTAGATTTAAATGTTTGTCTTCAAATACAGTGACAGATGCATGGCAAAATGTAATATGGAAGGAGATAATATGCACCTTATGTAAAAATGATACACAGGTTATCGAACATACTGTATTTGCTTGTCCTGCCGTAAACATTTATCAACAGAGATTTTTAAAAACACTTTTTAAGAAATATGGTATTGCAATGGCAGTAGCAGCAATGGTGATGATAACCTCTCAAGTTAATGAATTAATGTGCAGTGAACTTTTAGATTTTTAGCTCTTTTTTACAGTTGTATTAAGGAATGTAATTTCAATTATTGCAGATCTCATTGTAAGATCTAAATCTCAAATAAAACCTGACTAGAAACTTAACTTGACCATACTCTAGTTGATACTAAATTGACACTTCAATTTCAATGACATGGAACACTTTTCACATATTACACTTCAGTATAATCGCTCACATAGTACAGTATTTTTTCAGAACATGTGTAGTGGAGACTGTAAGAAATTGGGCTGCAGGTTGAAGGGGGTGAAACCCTTCTCAGACAGCAACCACAATTCTTCTCAGGGTGAAGTCACAAGCAAACTTTAAATTAACATGCGCTCAAGCCTTTGATAGCTTGATACAGAGCAGTCAGGCTTAACTCAGAGGCAATATGTAAAGTATTTGTGCAACACTTAAAACAGTAACACATTGAAATCACCACCAAATAATCCCATATCAATTTAGAAAATTAGAGTACATTTAATAAATAAAACAAGACCAAAATGACAAAACTCCAAACAGTAGAAACATAGTTAGGAATTTTTAAAGTTCTAATTGTAAAATAGCACCAAAAATCACAAAGCGCAAATCACAGCTATCTGGTCATGTAAGACCAGGACAAAGTCACATGTTCAGGCTGACTGTGATGGAGTGTGGGTCGGATACAGGGACCAGGTTGGTGTCGCTGAAAAGTTACCTTCTCAGTCCAGCACCAAGAGTCTTTTTCATGGTGGAAAGGCTGGGAAGAGGAGGGAAGTGTTATAGAAGGTAGTCGATGTAGTGTAAAAAGGAGGCTGGGCATTTTGGATGGTCAGGAGGGTGCTTCACAGTGGCGCTCCAAGTGAGTGGTCAATGCTGTAGTACGAAGGGTTGGGAGGGCGGAAATTTTCGTTGCCGGGCTATGCAAGTGACAAGGATTCAGCGCTACCAGGCCCATTCACAGTCACAAAGAGCCCAGAAGCATCAATTCAGCCTGTCTGAGGCCACATCAAGGATGCAGGACATCAGAGGCTTGCTCCAGCTGGATCAGGGTGCTGGTGCAGGTGGTTGGGAGTCTGTTATGTCCATTTGGCTTAGAACAGGAGGCCATCAGACTAGCTCTTGGAGCCACTCTGAGTCTCCTGGGTTCAAGGGGTGCAGGTCCAGTTCTTTTCACCCAAGCAAAAGGGCAGCAGGTCAACACAGCAAGGCAGCCGCACAGCAAATTGTTAGACCAGCAGGGCAGCAGTCCAGAAGAGTTGCAGCCCTTCAACGGCACAGCAGTCCTTCTTGCTGGTAGACTATATACAGGTCCAGAAGTTTGCTTAAGAGTTTATCTCTGAGGTCTAGTACTAATTCCCAGCTGTGGCTTTGAAGTGGGAGAGAAACATCTAGAGGCTTCCCTTTGTAGTCCCGAGGTATCCTGTCTTCCCTATCCTGGCTCCAGACTAACTAAAGGGGGTATGCAGTCCTTTTTGTGGAGCCAGGACACAGCCTATTCAGGTTTAAGTGGGACTGTGCACAGCTACTCCCTCCCATCCAGCAAGTTATGACTTATCCCGGCACACCTGAGGTCCCTATTGAGTGTGGCTGTCAAACCTTCTAAAAGTGGCATTTTCAAAACTGTAATTTAAAATACAACTGTACCATGAGGCAGGATTTCTCATTGCAATTCTAAAGACACCAAATATGAAGGGATTAGCTGTTCCCATTTGGAAATTAACACTTATTAAAAGTAGTAAGGTAACTCCAATGTTAGCTTATGGGAGAGGTAGGCCTTGCAGTAGTAAAAAAAGGGGTTTTCACTACCAGAACTTGGAAAACCTAGAAGTATATGTCCTACCTTTTAAATACACTGAACCCTGCCCTCTGGGATATCCAGGGCCTACCGTAGAAGTGACGTACATATATACAAAAGAGTGGGTTTGGTGTCTGGCAAAAGGTTTATTTTGCCAGGTTGACATGGCAGTTAAACTGTCCACACAGGCTACACTAACACGCCTGAGACAAGTGTTAGACAAGGCATCCTTGGCTTGGTTTCTCCTGACTTTTTGCCTTCTAACCTCCTATTTCGTTGACTTCATTTTTAGTGGCTTTAGGATTCTGTAGAGGGATATTCTACTCGTCCTAGAAGGGAGAGACAGGATGAGGTATCCCTCCATTTAGAAGGACCTAACCAGGGAGTTTGGTCTGACCCCAGAAAAGTACAGGCAAAAGTTCAGGGGCAGCCAACAGACCTGAGTGGATTGTGTGGATTCCTTTTGCATGGCACTGTATAATTGGGTGAAGGGCAATTAGGTAAAGGATTACCAGGGCCTGTAAAACTTGATTACAAGTTCAGTCTTTGTTTTCCAGATTTGCACCAACACCTTGTTGTTAGTAAACTCTCAGACCCCAGACAGCTTGCTAAGGCGGCAGACTGCTGAGTCATCACAAGGGTCCACAAGAAGGTATCTGGGGGATATCATGAGAGTCCACAAGAAGGTATCTGAGGGGGGTTGACCTTAAGAGTGGGCAGACTCCTCACCAGAAGAACAAAGGGGGGGGGCAAATTAAGAGCAATGAGTTTTCTTAAGGCCCACAAAATAGTTCAGTGGGTCATGACTCCCACCCCCCTGCTGAGAAGAAAAAGAGGTGGTTCCCTGATAGTAAATCTTCAAAGAAGGCACCCCCTAAGTGCTATGAGTGTCAGCAGGAAGGACACTTCAAAAGGTATGTCAAGTGTCCAAAGCGGATATAGACACCCACCGATGGACAGTCACTGGGGTTGCCTGGTATAGTGCTTGGGAAGGAGACTGTCCCAGATAGTTTGGGAGACAGTGTAGAGGTTACCCTAGTGTCTGTGGGTGATCGAAAGATGGTGCAAAGACCCCTCATGCCTGAAAATACTAGGAAGTACAGTTAGTGGGTCACTATCAATGGGAAGCAGGTGGAGGCTTTGAGAGACACAGGAGCCAGTATGACAACTGTCAGGTTCTATCTAGTGTCTTCTGGGCATGTAGCCCCTAATGTGTTCCACCAAGTTGTTGCTGCTGACAACCGCAAGAGCCACTACCTAAATGCTCTGGTTCCCTTTGACTGGGGGAAGTCTCAGGTTTCTTGAGTGTAGCTGTGAGTCCATATATGCCTGTGGATTGTCTGCTTCGTAACGACCTAGGGTGTATCACCTAGAAGGAGGTGGAGCTTAGGTCACACTTGGGAATGTTGGGGGTTACCTGAATGAGTATGCCTGACCACAAGGTCAATGGCAGCTCAAGAGGGTGAGCAGAAGGACCTGGAGAATGGAAGAATGGCCCAGGGTCCTGACAAGAAGAGGAAGGGCAAGGGGTGAGGCAAACCCACCCCTGAGATTCCCACAGTCTAAACCTGAGAGGGAGGCCCAGTATCTACAGGGGAAGAAATGGCCAAAATGGGGAACCTGCCTGAGCTGTGGGAGGAGTTATGCAAGGCACAGAAGGACCTACTCTTGTGGGTCTTTGGCAGCACGCTGAGGTCCAGACAGATGATGACATCTCTGGCAAGCACCTGATTTATTGAGAGATTGGTCTCCTGTATAGTGAGCCTAAGGCTCCTGAGCCTGGTACAACATGTGTGTTGGTGTTCCCTAGTGCTATAGGGCCTTCGTACAGGGGCTGGCTCATGAAGTACCACTGGCAGGTGTTGTGAGGCAAGACAAGACCTTTGACATGTTTGTCACCCACTTTTAGTGGTCTCACATAAGGAAGGCCTCAGATGTGCACTGTAGGTATTGTCCTACCTGTCAGGCAAGTGGCAAGAGAAGGGGGAAGTGCAAGGCCCCCGTTTTCCTGTCATTGGTACCCCCGTTGAGAGTGTGGGCATCAAGACTGTTTACACAAAATGGATCCCGTAGTTGAACTAAAGTCCTCTTTCCCAATCGACAATCTCGCCACCCTCGGCCTCAGACAACTGATCACCGTGCCCACGCACGCCACAGGACACAGTCGACCCCATTTTCACCTCAAGCAACTGGATTACCCTCAAACACATTTCCACCCCGGACTGAACCGACCATCACTGCCTACACTTTGCCATCACCACACCGAACAGCTGCCTCCGCATCCCCAGGGCCCCCCATAGGAAATGGAACGAAATCACTGACGAGCAACTCACCAACACCCTTACCAAATCACCTCCACCTCCCAATGATGATGCAAACACCGCAGCACACAACCTCAACTCCTGGATCCCGAATGCGCCAACTCCTTAGGCCCCCTCCAATCAACAGTGGTCAAGTGCATACCAAAACAAGCCTGCTGGTTCAATGACTGAACTCTAAGAATCCAAGCACACTTGCAGGCACCTAGAGAAGAAACAGAGAAACAGCAAAACCAGCAAAGACCTTGCCTCCTTCAGAGCCCCCACTGCCACCCACCACCAATGCATCAAGAACGCAAAAAAAGCTGCACTCTGTGAATGCATCAACACCTCCCCGCACAACACGAGAGAACTCTTCACGATAATCAACAAATTCACCAATCCCCCCTCTGAAGCCACTAACATCCCCACACTGCAAGACCTCTGCGACAAATTGGCCACTTTCTTCCACTGCAAGATTAAGGACATTTATGACGGCTTCCTCCTGCAGAACCCATCCTGTATCAGAAACTTTGACTGTCCCAGCCCCTCAGAATCCACCCCAGCCATCCACAGCTGATCCACTGTCACCACAAAAGACTGAAAGCAACATAAACAGCATTCACTGCAGAGCTCCCACAGACCCCTGTCCTCACCACATCTACAACAGAGTCAGCGCATCCATCGCCCTCGAACTCCACAACACGATCAACACAGCCACCTTCCCCAAAGATTGGAAACACGCCGAAGTCTTCCCCCTCCTGAAGAAACCCACGACCGACCCATAAGAGCTAAAGAATTTCTGGCCCATCTCGCTACTACCCTACCCGACCAAAGTACTGGAAAAAGTCATCAACTCACAGCTGCGACAATTCATCGAAGACAGCCTCTCAGTCTGGCTTCTGCAGCAACCACAGCATGGAGACAGCCCTTATTGCAGCCACCAATGACATCCGCACACTCCTTGACGGCCACACCGCAGCACTCATATTCCTCGACCTCTCAGTAGCCTTCAACACAGTCTCCCACAGCACCTTATGCACCAGAATCCATGACGCAGGAATCAACGGAAAAGCCCTGCAATGGATTCACTCGTTCCTCTCTGGAGGAACACAGAGAGTCAGGCTTCCACCTTTCATATCGAAAACTAACATAAGTCAGCTGGGGAGTCCCTCAGAGATCCTTCCTGAGCCCAATGCTCTTCAACTTCTACATGGCCCCACTTGCAGCCATCTTCAGAGGCCACAGAATGAACATTGTGCCGATGACACACAGCTCATCATATCCCTCATTGAAGACCCACACAAAGCTAAGAGGAACTTTCACATGGGATTGGAAGCCGGGGCCGCCTGCATGAGGGAGCTCTGTATCAAGCTCAACTCAGACCGAGCTCATCATCTTCGGAAACTCCACATTAGCCTGGGATGACTCTTGGTGGCCCTCATCGCTCAGCATCCCCCTACTCCATCTGACCACGCCCACAACCTAAGAATCATCCTCGACTCTTCCCTATCAATGACCTGACAGTCATTACACCCTTCCTGCGGGCACACCCTCCGCCAACTTTGCAAAATCTTCAAATGGATCCCGGGCGACTGCCGCAAGTCAGTCACCTACACCTTAGTCACAAGCAACCTTGACTACGGCAATGAACTCTACGCTGAGACCACAACAAAGAACATCAGGAAACCAGAACTCATCCAAAATGTTGCCGCTAGACTCGTCCTGAACCTTCCCCACCAGGAACATATCTCCCAACACATGGGGATCCTCCATTGGCTCCCAGTGGAAAAGCGAATCAATTTTAAACTACACCTAAAAGGCCCTTCACAACATTAGACCGGCCTACCTGAATCATTGCATCTCTTTCCATAACCTCTCCAGACCCCTCCACTCTGACCAGCAGGCGCTAGCCACCATCACACGCATCTGGAAAACCACCACCGGAGGAAGATCTTTCACCTACTTTGCAGCTAAGAGCTTGAACAACCAGCCCAGACACCTCAGACAAAGCCCATCACTAACCATCTTTAGGAAGAACCTCAAGGCATGGCTCTTCAAATAAGGCCCACACCCATCACTAGCACCTTGAGACCCTCACGGGTGAGTAGTTGCACTTTAAAAAAACCTGATTGATTGAGAGTACAGTGTATTTAATATGTACAGGTAGTGACAAACTCTTACATTCATTTTTCACTACTGCAAGGACTATCTCTCCCCTAGGTTACCAGTGGGATTGCCTTATTGCATTTTATAAGTGTAATTTCGAATTGGGACCAGATAGATATTTCAAGTTTGGTGTCTCTGACTCACAAGTTAGTAGCAAAACTGATGGTAGGAATTTATGTTGGAAATTTAAAAATGCCTCTTTTAGAAAGTTGCCATTTTCTCACTTTAACCATTCTGTGCCTTTGCCTGTCTCTGAGTACACATGTGGGTAAGTGACAGCTGATCACTTGTGCATCCCCTCTAGACAGCCATGCACATCCTAATGGGCTATTAACATCTAGATGGGTCATCCTGGGCAGCATGGGAGGGAGGAGCTTACACATCTGATTAGGGTGGGTCCTGAGCATAAGCATACGCCTCTGTAGTGTATCTGGAGCCAGGGAAGTAAGGGCAAGGACTTTGTACACTTCAAAAGCCTCTCTTTGACATCTCCTCCACTTCAAAGGCACACTTGATGTAAGTATTGAGCTTCAGACACCACCAACCCAGGACACTTCTGGACCAGAGGACATTCTGCCAGGAAGAATGACTGCAGTGCTGAAGGGACAGTCACTCTGCTGGAACTCAGCTGGGCCATGATGTACTCCTACTTTGTTGTGCTTGTTCTGCTGCCTACTGCCCTTCTTGCCTGGGAGTGAGAGGAACTGGACCTGCATCTCTATATCCCCAGAACCAAAGTGACTACAAGGGCTTGCTAGCTTGCCTCCTGTTCTGAGGTCTCAGGGAAAGCCCAGACTTCACTCACCTCTGCTATATCTTCTGGGCTCTGCCACCTGGGAGTCCTGTCCTGCCAAATGGTGACCATACAGTCCTGGGCCCTTGGAAGTGGGTTTGTCTGTGCAGATCCAGCAGAATTCACACATTGCTGTCACTGTGCCAACTGGAACCCCCTCATCTCGCCTTGATGCAAATGCATCACCGCTGTCGCTGAGGATGAGGACATTGCATCACCGACTGCGCAGCTCAGGTTCAACCATTGCCATCAATCTGACATCATCATCATTGTGGCTCGATGATGATGCATCCCCTTCATTATAATGGCTTCAATGCTGCACCACTGCTTGAGGATCAATGACTGTGTGGCTCGACGATAGTGCCTCCCCTGAATGCACATATAGGAACCGACGCATCACTTTCACATCATCTCCTCTGCTCCTTGCACCAGATCCTCGACATCAACATAACTCTCCACACTACACAAGGTATTGTTTCAGCGGGACAAGGTTGGTCCCTGTAGCTGCCCTGCACTCCATCGCGGTCTCCCTGAGGTTTGGATTTTCCCCGGTCTTGCGTGACGAGATATCGATTTAAGCTTTTAAGCACTACAGTTACATTTAATTGAAGTCTCCACTTCTACTAATTGGATTTTTGTCATTTTGGTTCTGATTTACTGATAAAAAAATCCTCTTTTTTAACTTAGTGTTGAGTCTTTTTGTTGTGTTTTCACTGTGCTACTGTTTTAAGTGTAGTACAAGTACTTTACACATTGCCTCCTATGTTAAGCTTGCCTGCTCTATGCCACGATGCCAGAGGGTGAACACAGGTTACTTTATGGTGTGTAACTGACTTACCCTGACTAGGACTGTGGTTTCTGCTTGGACAGGGTGCATACTTCTGCCAGCTAGAAACCCAACTTCTAACAACATGTTTAAAGGGCGACTTAAGTGGTTGGCACAATCGGTGCTGTAGGCTCACTAGTTGCAATTAATTTACAGGCCTTCAGGACATGTAGAACCACTTTACTAGGCACTTATAAGTAAATTAAATATGTCATTTGGGGACAAGCCATTGTTACCATGCTTTAAGGAGGGAGCATCTGCACTCAGAAGCTGGTTAGCGGTGATACAGTACAGAGATTCCTAAGGCCAGCAAAAACGAGATCGGCAAAAATGGAGGAAGAAGGCAAAAGGTTTGGGTGGAAGACCACCCTAAGGCTGACAGGTTTAACAGACACCTTATTTAAGTCACATAAATCATGTACAACCACTCCCTTTAACATTTTTTTTGATTACCAACATTTTGGGTCACTCTTGTGTATATGACAAAATGTTGCAGCAGACAACATGCATGAGGTTTGTGTCCACTAGAGATCTAAAAACACAAGCCATTACAAAAGTTTATTTGATTCAATTTCTAGGTTGACAATGGAAAGAAAACATTACTAATGATGAGTGAAATGCTTTAAAGAAAGATAGTAATCATAATCTGACTGCATTTGATTCAGATGGAACTGCCCTATGGTTTATAGACAGTGATGTGTGCATGAACAGGTTTCTATCTAAAGCTGTTGGTCCCTTAACAAACAGACCATATCTCCAATTTAGTATATACTACCCCATGAACGTAACTGCATATAATGTGGGTAAACAATGCCAGCGATGGCTAGAGCATTCCAGTTAAAATGTTATGGAAGAATATGTATTCAAAATGAGTGAGGACATGGTTTTCACTGGATTCTTCCTGGGCCCTTATCTGAAAAAAAATATATGCCATTATTAAAGACGTAAAAACATATTCAGAAAGGAAAGCTGCAGAACAAAATAGAGAAAGTGACAGAGAAATAATGCAGACCACATTTAAAGTAATAGATAATGGCTTTCAGGCCCTCTCAACTTGGGTATACACAATTTCCACCATTATCTCATTAGTCCCGTAAATGGCGATATCACCTCTGCATGCAGAGTGTTTCCTCCTGCATGAGGAACAGAGCCTTCAGTTTCAAGGGGGGGGGTTGACAATTGCCACCTACCTCAACAAATACAAAATTGCATACTGAAAGAAGACGTCATCCATTTTATGGTCATTCTGAGCCATCCTTTCACAACAATAGCATCCTTCTCCATCCTGCTGCGCCTTTGTTCATATAAACACTGAGTGACAAGATGAGAAGGCCACCAGTTGAACTGACGAAGAGGTACATATCATCTGTTAGGAGGTCCTCCAACATTACCCACACATTTATGGGGATTGAGAGACACAGTTGAGCAAAACAGTGCAAGCCCAGTTTGGAGGGACATTGGCACCTGCTGCAGTGCAGTGGGTGTCCACACTCGGTGTGGTCAAGAATGTTGCAAGCACTGAGAGGATTCTCAATTCTGAGGCCCAGAGCGTTCTCTGAATGTCCTCCTACCCACATTCTCAATACCTTCAAATTACAGGGCTGTACAGGAGGGTCACGAGAGCAGGTTGGTAGATGCTCCATGGAGAAGTCTGAGCAGCAGATGGGAGTAAGTGTATTATTCTCACATTAACTCAAGAGCAAATTAGGTTTGTCTTGGTTTTCCAGTCATGTGTCCAGTCCAATGTTTGTTCTAACATCCCATGTTGTTTATTTCACCGTTTGTTTTGGCTCTGGAGTGGATTTAGGCCCGTATTTATACTTTTTGACGCTAAACTGCGCTAACACAGTTTAGTGTCAAAATTTTTTGCGCCGGCTAACGCCATTCTGAAGCGCCATGCGGGCGCCGTATTTATTGAATGGCGTTAGCCGGCGCTAGCAGACCGGCGCTGCCTGGTGTGCATGGAAAAAAACCACGTACACCAGGCAGCGCCGGCGTTGGGGAAAATGGCGTTAGGGCGTCTTAAAAATGGTGCAAGTCAGGTTGACGCCAAAAAATCGCCTCCACCCGATTTGCGCCATTTTTAACGACGCCCAGACGCCATTTACATGACTCCTGTCTTAGTAAAGACAGGAGTCATGCCCCCTTGCCCATTGGCCATGCCCAGGGGACTTATGTCCCCTGGGCATGGTCATTGGGCATTGAGGCATGTAGGGGGGCACAAATCAGGCCCCCCTATGCCAAAAAAAAATATAAAAAAAATAAAAATGTATACTTACCTGAACTTACCTGAATGTCCCTGGGATGGGTCCCTCCATCCTTGGGTGTCCTCCTGGGGTGGGCAAGGGTGGCAGGGGTGGTCCCTGGGGGCATGGGAGGGCAGCTGTGGGCTCATTTTGAGCCCACAGGTCCCTTAACGCCTGCCCTGACCCAGGCGTTAAAAAGAGGCGCAAATGCGGGGTTTTTTGCCCCGCCTACTCCCGGGCGTGATTTTTGCCCGGGAGTATAAATACGACGCATTTGTGTCGCAGTCATTTTTTGGGACGGGAACGCCTACCTTGCATCTCATTAACGCAAGGAAGGCGTTCACGCAAAAAAATGACGCTCTTTCCTCATACTTTGGCGCTAGACGCGTCTAACGCCAAAGTATAAATATGGCATTAGTTTTGCGCCGAATTTGCGTCGAAAAAAACGACGCTAATTCGGCGCAAACGGAGTATAAATATGCCCCCTAATGTTTTCAAATAAAGATGTGGATTTATTGTTATATTTGTGTTTGGATTTACTAATTATCTCATGATGACCTAATTAAAATGTTTGTCAAATTAATAATTTTGTGTCAACATAACGGTTAAAACAAAACGTTAATGCTTTGGATAGGTAACTTTTCCATTTCATAAAAATGTGTTTATAAAGGACTGCCCTTATCATACTTTCAAACCACCAATTTTGGCATCAAAAGACTAATAACACACAGTAATTACAATTTTTACAAACGTTTAATACAAAAATAGAAAATGCTACATAATTCTTTAAACAAATGTTTCCTTTTAAAAATACCCTAATCTCTAAGGTGGGCAATGTGTTAAATATGGTGCCAGAAAAAAAAAAACAATTTTTTGTTACATTACTATGCAAAAGAATTGTGCTTCGTGGGCCAAACATTTGTCCTCTTTTAAATGCCTGATAAGAAAATAATTTTTTACTGAAAATATTTATAAATTGACACAAAAAATTATTACATATTAGCATGGTCAAAGTGTGTTAAAGAATGCAAAATGTAATATTGTGGATTTAGGGCTATATTGTCCCGTTGACAACTGTTAGACTTGACATAAAGGGCATCATTATGACCCTGGCGGCCGGCGGTAAGCTGGCAGTAACACTGCCAACAGGCTGGCGGTGTTCCGCCAGCTATTATGACAGTGGCGCAATAGCCACGGCCATACTGCCGGCCCCTCCAACATACCGCCAGGCTTCTGCCTGGCAGTCATAATCCCATGGGGATTATGAGTCCCCAAAAGCCAGCCTTTCCATGGCGGTAAACACCGCCATGAAAAGGCTGGCGGTAAGGGGGACTTGGGGTGCCCCTGGGGGCCACTGCACTGCCCATGCACTTGCACGGGCAGTGCAGGGGCACCCAGGCACAGCCCCATTGCGCAATTTACTGCCCGAATTGCGGGTAGTGAAATGCGCGATGGGTGCTACTGCACCCGCTGCACATCAACATTGCCCCCGGCTCGATTACGAGCCGGCTACAATGTTGGTGTGACTTTTCTGCTGGGCCAGCAGGCGGAAACACTGTTACCGTCCGCTGGCCCAGCAAAAAAGTCATAGTAGGGAGACAGTTATACCGCCAGCGGTATACTGGCGCCTGCAGCTTCGGCGCTCTTTGTGAAAGACCGCCGAAGTTGTAATGAGGGCCAAAGTATTGAACACATGAATTCAACTTTTCTTATTTTTTACTCCTTTGATTTCAGTGTACTGTGCTGTCTTACAATCATCAGAGCAGGACCCAGGACAAAGAAAAAGATCCTTGACTATAAGGCAGACACAAGAACAGCAACTTCCAGCGAGGAGAGGGAAGCAGAGAAAAGGTTACCAAAAGACTCCAGGCAGAGATTGGAGAATCAACAGTGGGGGTGGAAGATATGGACACCATTAGCCAGGAGGAGGCAGATATTGGGCTTTTTTTCTGGTTGGGAGGAAGGTTAGCTTGTGGCTCTCAAGAGAAAGCCCCATTATTATCTAGGCCTGCACTCACCCGCTACTTAACTCCAGAAGACACCCCCTTACCATTGGACCTCCAGCTGCATCCCCTCCACAGCCTTCATCTCCTCCTCCTAATGCCTGCCCAGAGGGACAACAGCTCAGCAGTCAAGGGAAACATTAGCCCCCAACACTTCAGAGCCCTTACTTGATGGCCACTCCCTTCTCCAAGATTATGTAACTTTGTTTGCACTCAGAGAAGCCCTAAAGTCAATCAAAGAGATTAAGAGATCAATCTCTCAGCATATATGGGATTTAGTTGGAGAGGTCTAAATACTGTTAGATTCAGCCACTAAATAATTCCAACACTTATTTGTCCTCATGACCTCATTCACAGAAGGCCTAGTGTCTTGTCCGCATCCCTAACCCATCCCTTTTCCTGGTGTGCCAGCTAGAAGCTAATATGTTACATATGTTTCCGTAGCTACCTCTGTGTGTTACCTCCGCCTGTGGGGTCTGTTAGCGCGTCTGACCTTAATGAGTAAACCTACAAGGGGACGTGAATAGGTCGATGAACCTTTTGACTTGCAATTAAGATGTTCTTACCATAGCTCCAATACATGCAAATCAATAATCAATAACCATTAAACAATATCAATAATCACAACAATCAATATAAGTACTAATCAATGGCGTCGGTAATTGTCACGCACCACTATATTAACAATTCTAAGGTCATGTAGATTAATCTCAATATCAAATGAAACACATACAGAAACAATACTGGCTGTCCAAAGCAGCAGAAGAAAAGTAATCTAATCAAAGCTTGAACTACAACACATTCTAAGGTTATGATACAAATTAATAGCAAGGTCAACTGTGACAAAGTGATTACATACATTCGAGTTCAGCAGAGAAATTCATCAAGCATTTTCCCCTATTAGCACAATTTCATTAATGAGGATCCTTAACTAACACCTGATTAGCATCAGCATGTTGATGATGGCTCTATCAAAACAATGCAGTTGGTACCTAGAGAGAAAAAACAAATATGCATGATAATCAATATTCTAATTCATAATACCTATCCTTGGTGTGGATCATCAAGCAGAGTCAGACTTCATCCTCAGGACATCAGTCGGTCAGCAAGGCATCAGGATTCAGCCTCAAAGTTCGGAAAATGCGAAGTCTTCAAGCAATAAAGTTAAGCGCGTCTCTTGTCAGGATGCAAAATGGGCAAGAATTTTCTATCCCTTCCCCATGCAGTCCCATTAAATTAAAAACACTAAAACTATTTCCCAAATCCCCATTGGTCAATGAATAGCATGTTCACACTTTGTCCAATAAAACTAAAACTCCAAATCTATGAATTCTACTATTGCTCCGTTCACATGTCATTGATTGGTTGTCCTGCAATGTCCTCATCATCCGGCTTGTCAGGTAACAATATTGTTGCAGCTTCTACTCCAGTCAGGGTCTCCATTGTTCTCCTCCTGAGAAAGTCAGTATCACACACAGTCGGTTCTCATTAGAAACTTTCAGGTATGAGCACATCTAAACAATGCAATGGAAAATCACCATTTAACACTCCAGGACAGCCATTTACTAAACATTAAGAAATACAGCTTTGACATGAGACCTGGCAAGTAGGCCAAGACCTTCACTAAGTTAAGGCCTGCAATTAATAAAGTTAGAACATAATGCATAACCTTTAATATGACATATTACTACATTAGTCCAACATATATTCAACATTTCACAGCATTAGACTATTAATAAGAACACTTTGTTATCATTGACAGCCACTCGTTGTAATCACATTTTCAAATGCGTGCATTATTTTTCTACTTTATTATTTTCTACACAAACCTATTATTCAGAATACAGGGAGTGCAGAATTATTAGGCAAATGAGTATTTTGACCACATCATCCTCTTTATGCATGTTGTCTTACTCCAAGCTGTATAGGCTCGAAAGCCTACTACCAATTAAGCATATTAGGTGATGTGCATCTCTGTAATGAGAAGGGGTGTGGTCTAATGACATCAACACCCTATATCAGGTGTGCATAATTATTAGGCAACTTCCTTTCCTTTGGCAAAATGGGTCAAAAGAAGTACTTGACAGGCTCAGAAAAGTCAAAAATAGTGAGATATCTTGCAGAGGGATGCAGCACTCTTAAAATTGCAAAGCTTCTGAAGCGTGATCATCGAACAATCAAGCGTTTCATTCAAAATAGTCAACAGGGTCGCAAGAAGCGTGTGGAAAAACCAAGGCGCAAAATAACTGCCCATGAACTGAGAAAAGTCAAGCGTGCAGCTGCCACGATGCCACTTGCCACCAGTTTGGCCATATTTCAGAGCTGCAACATCACTGGAGTGCCCAAAAGCACAAGGTGTGCAATACTCAGAGACATGGCCAAGGTAAGAAAGGCTGAAAGACGACCACCACTGAACAAGACACACAAGCTGAAACGTCAAGACTGGGTCAAGAAATATCTCAAGACTGATTTTTCTAAGGTTTTATGGACTGATGAAATGAGAGTGAGTCTTGATGGGCCAGATGGATGGGCCCGTGGCTGGATTGGTAAAGGGCAGAGAGCTCCAGTCCGACTCAGACGCCAGCAAGGTGGAGGTGGAGTACTGGTTTGGGCTGGTATCATCAAAGATGAGCTTGTGGGGCCTTTTCGGGTTGAGGATGGAGTCAAGCTCAACTCCCAGTCCTACTGCCAGTTCCTGGAAGACACCTTCTTCAAGCAGTGGTACAGGAAGAAGTCTGCATCCTTCAAGAAAAACATGATTTTCATGCAGGGCAATGCTCCATCACACGCGTCCAAGTACTCCACAGCGTGGCTGGCAAGAAAGGGTATAAAAGAAGGAAATCTAATGACATGGCCTCCTTGTTCACCTGATCTGAACCCCATTGAGAACCTGTGGTCCATCATCAAATGTGAGATTTACAAGGAGGGAAAACAGTACACCTCTCTGAACAGTGTCTGGGAGGCTGTGGTTGCTGCTGCACGCAATGTTGATGGTGAACAGATCAAAACACTGACAGAATCCATGGATGGCAGGCTTTTGAGTGTCCTTGCAAAGAAAGGTGGCTATATTGGTCACTGATTTGTTTTTGTTTTGTTTTTGAATGTCAGAATTGTATATTTGTGAATGTTGAGATGTTATATTGGTTTCACTGGTAATAATAAATAATTGAAATGGGTATATATTTTTTTTTTGTTAAGTTGCCTAATAATTATGCAGAGTAATAGTCACCTGCACACACAGATATCCCCCTAACATAGCTAAAACTAAAAACAAACTAAAAACTACTTCCAAAAATATTCAGCTTTGATATTAATGAGTTTTTTGGGTTCATTGAGAACATGGTTGTTGTTCAATAATAAAATTAATCCTCAAAAATACAACTTGCCTAATAATTCTGCACTCCCTGTACATGAACACTCACTAATAATTTTTATGAAAACATCTGCGCTAGCAATCCCTCCTCTCATGACTAAATGTGTCATAACACTAACTACCACCCAAAAATATTTGCATCAGCTAAAATTCTGTCAATTCAATCCCTTCATACTCTTGATCCCTTTTTGAATTTTCCCGGTATAAGTTTTCCCTTTCCTTTTCTTCATTCTTCTGAATATTCTTTGACCTTTTCAATATAATTATTTTGCATAATTTGCACAATCGCCATATTTCAATTAGGCAAACCACAATCATTAATATCCCCTACAATATTTTCAATTTCCAAATGTTGCTGAGCCAATTTCCTACTGGAGCAAAACCTTTGCCAATCTTTTCCCAAATACCTGGTTCTTTCAATTCTTTCAAATCAGCACTTTCATTAGTCAGATTAATAATTAAGCCTCTAATTTCATTACCATTATCAGGAATATACGAACAACAATGCCTAAAATTAATCATTCTACAGACTCCACCATCCTTCGCTAAAAGAATGTCTAAAGCAAGACAATTCTCAAGAGTCATAGCTCTATCAGCAGCTAACTCAGTATCTATCAGGAGTATGGCCCCTGAAAAATGTGTCAGCATGTTATCCACAACAGTAGACAACTTTCAAATCTTAATCGAATTCAGAAGGACTCCCACTGAAGGAATCACTGCTCCAAATATATCTCCCACTATACCAGAAGAAGACTCCCTCCTCTGTCTCATATGGTGTAATTCAGACACTTTCGGAAACTTCTTCAAATCATCCATTTGATAAATCTTTGGGAAAACTATCCCCAAATAACATGTCCCATACCATCCCCTTGGAAGACGGTAATAAGCATTAAGACCACAGACATAATAAACTCCAGGAATCGCCGGGTCCTGTCCATTCAACATAAACGTCCATTTACTCTGAAACAAAAACACATTCTTACATTAACTCATTCACACAAATAAAGGGTCAGTGTGTGATTTGGGCCTATATACACAACGTTTCCCTACATGTTGCGCATCTAAAGCTAATTTCCCTTGTGTTTTAATTGCACTACAAGCATTATCATTCCTGTAAGTCCTTTTCTCCAAGCCTTTTTCTAACTTCTCCTTCCATGCCTTTCTTCTGACATCTGTGTGATCTAAGCAGCTTTTCTCTAAAGGTGTAAGCAAGCATGTCAGTTTATTCCTGTGAGCATAAGCTGTGCCAAATGTCAATGTGGGTTTGAAGAAACCTCTAACTATTACTATGTCATTATCCCTAGCTACCCTACTCCATTACCTAATTATAGGGACAAATGAAAACACCATATCATAGTTTGAATAAAAGTACTGAATGTACTTCTGGTTAGAAAATCTTGTTAGCAGCAGACTACAACTTATTCCATATGCTAGTGGCAAGCTATGGTATGTTACTCCTTCCTCAACTGATGAAGGAATCTGCTTACACACATGACAATTCCTTGCATTCATCGTCTCAACATACTCACTCAATAAGCGATAGAAGACATTAGAAGAAAGTTCTCCTTGCGTATTAGTAGCCCAATGCAAATACTTCTCATCTAACCTAAACTTCTATATTGCCATTACTGCAGAAATTGTCTCAAAAGCAGAAGTATGGTTGGCTTTATTCTTATCAAGAACAGACATGCCCACAATCAACACAATAAACAATGTCCCACACATAATCGCCAAACCAACACTCATATATTTACAGCACCTAGTATTCCTACCCTGCTGGATAATGTTGCTCATGATCTGTAAAGAATCAGAAGGCAGAAGAAAATTGAGAAAAACTGCAGAAAAAATGAAAACAAACAACTCCTCTTTCAGCAGTTTTTTACAGCTTTTAGTCTCACTTCCAGGATCCCTTGTCAAAATCGGTAGGCAGCTTATCAAAATCAGATTTCAAAAGTCAAAAGTTACCAATGTCTCTTCCAGTTACTTTCAACAGTCTCTTTTCTCAAAAATTTCCTCTCAGATTGTTTCAACAGTTCAGTTCATCAGCTTCCTTCAATGCCAAAATACTGACCCGGAATATCTCTATCAAAAGAAAAAGACAAAAATTATTTCTGCCATTCACTTGTAGTTGCATACCCCCATTCAGGACCTGCGTATCTCCGACTTGCAATTTTCTTTCTTTTCAACTTTTGATCACCATTCAATTCTCCTTCACTTAGATCTTCTCTCCTTGTTGCATCTAGTTCTTCTTCGGTTGTTGTCTCAACAACCACTTACTTTTCTCTTTCGATTTGCGACTCGGGCCACTTATCTCCTTTCAGAGGACCTTTTGTCAGTGTTCTCTTCAGAGTCGAACTCGAACCTTCCTCTTGTTCTGCAGTGTTTTCTCTTGCCGGCCGTGCAATCAGTTCAGGAGAAGTCAGTGGCTTTGATCCACCTCAACTCCTTTCCCTTCGGGGTCTGGCAATTGTTCTGTTTGTCTCTCAAGATCGTCTGCTTCTGGGAAAGCCCTCCTCTGACTAGGCTCTCCTGCTGTCTCGATTGAGATAGGCTCTCCGTCACCCTCCTGGAGGTCTTCTTCTTCGTCTCTCACAGAAGTGACTGAATCGTCCTCAACAGTCTAAGATCCGGTCTCAGATCCTCTTGTTCTCTTTCCAGCCCTTAGACTGGTTTCACTGTTGTTGTTACTCTCAACAACTCTTCTTCCTCATGATCCAGTGGACATGCCACTTTCTTCATGTGACTCACATGAATCCAGTTCAGAATTCCAGCACACCTCACAGCTGTGGTAGTTGTCGAAACTACCTGGAAAGGACCTTTCCAGCGAGGCTCTACACATGTTTTCCTAATGTGTTTCTGGACCACAACCCAATCTCCAGCTCTCAGATTGTGCCCTGGGTCATGGATCAGCGTCAGGGTGGTGGCTTCCACATGCTCAGAGAAAGAGCTAACCACATCAGCCAGACCTTTAGCCATAGCCCAACACCATATCATCTGTAATGTTGACAAGTGCATTTGCAGGCACACCTGGCACCCTCATTGTTAGGGTTTGTGCACAGCAAAGAGCATGTCCCCTCTCACTGCACTAGTGGGTTCTGTAATAGCTCCCTTTTAAACTTACTATTGAAAGCCTTTCTTGTTATCTCACCTCCCCCCCCCCTAGGCTTCTGTGTATGTTGTTTAATGTGCTGTTTTGTTTACACATTGGGCCTTGCTTTTACCAAGGCTTCTTTAAAACACTCCTCTCTAGGCCATGTGTTAATTTAACTCATTTGCATAATAACTGAAACTCTGCACACCTTTCAAGAACATGTGCAGCATGTGAGGACCACACCCAGCTCTTCAAACCACACCCAGCTCTGCACACCTTTCAAGAACATGTGCAGCATGTGAGGACCACACCCAGCCCTGTCTATAAAAGGCAGCCCCCGAGCCTCACCCAGTGCTTGTGCTCGTCTACCTCCCGCTTACCTGAGGACAGATCCCTCGGCGCTGGCACTCCTGCTCTCTACAGACTTTCATTGGCTTCAGTGGGCGCAGCTGCTGGCTCTTCCTTCTTCCGGTTTCCGGTTCCTCCTTGCCTCAGCCTCTCTCCTACAAGCAACCTGCAAAAGAGAAAGAAGACAAGGTTAGACTGATCAGTATCTCTTGCCAGCAACAAGTAAGTGCAAAACTTTTATTACCTGAAAGAACTTTGACAACAATTTCTGGAAACAAGATACCTTCCACGAGCATTGTGATTCAAACTCTTTGTTACAAGAATACTTTGCGGAACTTTGTGAAGCAAACATTTTTTATGGAACTTTTAAGAATCGAACCGTGGAAACCATTAACAGCAAGGCAAACAGTAAATCAAGGACTTGCACAAATTACATGCTGTATTTTGACGTAAAAGTACAGTATTTGTTTTATAAAAGATTCTGGAAATATGGGAAAAGTGAGTCTGCTATTGGGAATTTAGGCTTTATATTAAGATGAATGTTTGATATTGGTAATTCTGATAACGGTATTTGTTTAATCTTTTAGAAGCTTTAGAGTAATAGAAAGCACATCCCAGAGCAGTAACACATTCCAAACCTGGAAACTAGAGACCAGGATCCAAGAGGTACTTTTAGAAGAAAATTTCTAATAAATAAAGGGATAGTCAGGAACCCAGTTAGGAATAGGTTGTACTCATCTGTTCTTTGTTTATGTTTCATTAGGCACCAGTTTCTACAGAAGTCAGAGAGGGCCGCAGATTTGTGCAGCACTTCAACAGTGGAAACGCAAGAACGGTGTTGTCTCTTTATTTTATTTTATCCACTTCCCCCCTTCCCTTGAGCTTCTGTTCTTAGTGCACTGTTTTAAAAACTAGTGTGCTGGAACAAGCAGTTTCAGGGTGGGGTCGGATTGTCTTCAACCTCCATCAGAACTGAACAAGGACTCAGGTGAGCTGGGCTTTGACAGAAGCACAAGCCTTAAAAAAAAAAAAAAAAATTCAGTTCTGGTAGACGATGAATATCGGGGAAGAAATAGAGGGCATTGACGTCACGGATATGGCGCAGGCCCTAAATGAGGACTTGGCTCATAATGAATCAGTGTCTGGCATCTTGCAACATATGCAAGAGGAAATAGAGAGATTAAAGATGGAGAATACCTCTTTAAAACAGGATTTAAGCAGGTATAAATTTAGGGTATCTCAGTGGAACACAGCCTTTACGCCTTTGTTTAAAACCTCCTCAGAGACATGGGCGCCATCAAAACATACAACTTTGCCTCCCCCAGTTGAGGCCACTGTTAATGTTCCTAATGCTGTGCCCTTAGCAGCACCTGAACGTTTTCATGGAGATAGTAACAAATTCCATGTTTTTATCAATCAATGTCAATTACACTTCGTTTGTAAGCCACAACAGTTCCCTACTGATGCTACGAAAGTGGCATTCGTCTTGTCTTATTTGGGTGGCACAGCAGCCAATTGGTCAATTCCTTTCGTGGAGAGAGATGATCCCATCCTCCATAATTGGAATCAATTTAAACGTACCATGACCAGCCTTTTTGCAAAACACACTTTCATGCAGGCAAGTGATAATGAGCTTTTAAATCTTAAACAAGGTAACAAGGATTTATTGACGTATCTCACTAGTTTTAATCGTTTACTCACCGAGACACAGTGGCCAGAAGAAAAGCGTGTCTCCCTTTTCTATAAAGGTTTGAGAGACGAGTTAAAAGACGCGCTGGCTCATATCGTTGATTTGCCAGAAGACTATTCGGACTTTGTAGATTTAGTTGTGAAATTAGAACATAGACTAGGAGAAAGAAAAGGAGATAAATACAAACTGGAATCACGGTTAACTTTTATTAGACACGAGAAGAAAGACCCAGATAATAAACTCCCTGAACCTGAGCCTAAGTAAATAGGGACACTCAGAGGTCCACTCACATCAGAGGAAAAAGAAAGAAGGAGAAAACTTCAATTATGTTTATATTGTGGAAGGGCAGGTCACTTTGCCAGAGAATGTCCAGTAAAGCCTAAAAATCCACGAAAGGGTGCTGTTTCCTCCACCTCCTCAACAGAATCGGGAAATGATTAAGCTCGACAAGGGGAGAGGTTACTTGTTCGAGAAAACATCTTAATCAAACCTCTAATGCTGCAGCCTTCATGGTACTGCACATACCTAGACATTTCATAATTCAGGTCGTTTTAATTGTTACTACCCAAGTGAGGCATTCTCTCCCTGTCCTACTGGACTCAGGCGCGACAGGAAATTTTGTGGATAATAAGTTAGCTGAAAACTTAGGACTTCCTATGTGCCTAAAGCCTTGTCCAGAAGCAGTATGTGCAGTGGATGGGTCAGAATTGACCTCTGGATTAATCACAAAACAAACAAGTCCACTTGTTATGGTCTGTCAGAACGGGCACACAGAGGTGATTAGCTTTGATCTGATAGATACTCCTAATTTTGGTTTGATTCTCGGGGTACCCTGGTTAACAACTCATAAACCAAATTGATTGGGTGAATAGAAATGTTACTTTGGATTCCTCTTTCTGTAGAACCAATTGCTATCAAGAAGCAGGTACAGAACAGAGCACAGTATTACACTGTGCTAGTGTTATACAAGATGAACAAAGTCTCCCTCCTGAATATTCTGACTTTAAAGACGTCTTTGATCCAGTAAAGGCTAGTGTGCTGCCCCCACATTGGTCTTATGACTGTTGTATAGATCTTATCCCAGGGGCCTCTTTACCTAATAACAGAGTATATGCTTTGACTGACGAAGAAACCAAATACTTAAGAACCTACCTAGATGACCTACTACAGTCTGGGTTCATCCGTCATTCCACATCTCCGGTGTCATCTCCACTCTTTTTTATCCCGAAGCCGGATAAATCCCTGCGCGCGTGTATCGATTATAGTGGACTAAATAAGGCTACAATAAAGAATAAATATCCTCTTCCTCTAATACCTGTGTTGTTGGATCAATTAAGACATTCTACTGTATACACTAAACTAGATCTGCGGGGAGCTTACCACCTGGTCCGAGTAAAAGAGGGGGATGAGTGGAAGACAGCTTTCAAGACAAAGTTTGGTTTATTTGAGTACACAGTAATGCCCTTTGGGTTATGTAATGCCCCTGCGGCCTTTCAGTTCTTTATAAATGAGGTCCTACACAAATTCCTGGACGTTTGTGTCATAGTATACATAGACGACATCCTCATTTACTCTAAGAACTCAGAAGAACATACCCAACATGTTCGTGCAGTATTATCAAAGTTAAAAGAAAATCATCTTTTTGCTAAGTTAGAAAAGTGTACTTTTAATGTCAGCAAGGTGGACTTTTTAGGATACTGCCTGTCACCTCAAGGAATAACTATGGATGTAAAGAAAATCAGTGCTATTGCTGATTGGCCAGAACCATCCTCTGTAAAAGATATTCAGAAATTTCTGGGTTTAGCCAATTTTTATAGGAGGTTTATTGCACATTTTGCAGACATTGCGGCCCCAATAACTACCTTGTTGCGGAAAGGGCAACGATTTCTTTGGACTGATGAGGCGGCATACGCCTTTCAACTCCTAAAACAAAAGTTCACTTCAGCCCCAATTCTGAAACATCCTGATCCTGACTTGCCTTTTTTTGTTGAAGCGGATGCTTCACAAGTAGCTTTAGGAGGAGTTCTCTCTCAACAAGATGCAGTAGATGGCCAGTTACATCCTATAGCCTTCTATTCCAAAAAGTTATTACCAGCTGAACAAAATTACACTGTGGCTGAAAGGGAACTACTAGCTATCAAAGTAGCCTTTTCAGAATGGAGGCACCATTTAATGGGAGCCAAGTACCCAGTTACAATCTTTTCTGACCATAGGAACCTACAGTTTTTTGGATCACTTAAAGCACTAACACCACGTCAGATGCGCTGGTTAATTTTTTTTAGCACATTTGACTTTGTAATAACCTATAGACCAGGTGCACAACAAATTCAATCTGATGTGTTATCTAGATATGGACATACTTCAGACATGAAACAAGATAAAATAGGAGAACCCATTATTCCTCCCCAAAAGTTTTTGGCACCAGTACAACAGAAGGATTTCATCACAGATCTATATAATGCACACATGAAAATAGCACCTCAGGATTGGTTAAAGGATTCCCATAACACAATACAACGAGGTTTATTGTATCACGACAACATGCTGTTAGTGCCCACCTCTGAATTACAAACACAGGTGATAATTTGGCATCACGCCTCACCGTTAGCAGGTCATCCTGGTTGGGTAAAAACCCTGGAAAATGTGCAAAAACACTTTTGGTGGGACACTATAAGAAAGGACATTAAGCAATTTGTCACTACCTGTCCAATTTGTGCAAGACATAAATCTTCTCATAAGGCCCCTGACGGCTTGTTAATACCAATGCCAACACCCAAGCAACCTTGGCACACTGTGAGCGTAGACTTTATTGTAGGTTTACCACCTGTAAAATCTTTCACAACAGTGTTGGTTATAGTGGATTTTTTTATCCAAAATGGCACATTTTGTACCATTACGGAAATTACCCACGGCGGCAGAATTTGCCGATATTTTTATAAGGGAAATTGTGCGTTTACATGGTTTGCCAAGCAAAGTGGTGTCAGACCGAGGGAGCCAGTTCAACTCTAAATTTTGGAAAAAATTATGTAAAAAACTGAAAATAGATGTGGCATTATCCACTGCTTTCCACCCAGAGACAGATGGACAGACTGAACGACTGAACCAAACCTTACTTCAAACGCTACGTTGTTTATTGGCTGATTATTCTAGTGAATGGTTGGAAGCTCTCCCTGTAGCGGAGTTTGTTTATAATAATACTGAGCATTCAGCTCTACTTTGCTCACCATTCTATTTCTTGCAGGGGTATCATCCAAGAGCTATACCCATTTTGTTAGAAGATTCTCTGTTACCTACAGTAACGGATAGACTAACGAGGTTAGGTGACATACAAGACAAAGCCAGGAAACATTTATTAAAGTACAAGGAAAGCATGAAAAGACAAGCAGACAAACACAGATCTGAGGCCCCAATGTATAAAATCGGTGACAAGGTATGGCTCTCCACAAAGAACCTAAACATAGAGGGATCCCGAAAGCTGCAACCACGTTTCATTGGACCCTTTAGTATAACTGCCATAGTAAACCCGGTAACAGTAAAATTAGATTTACCAAAAGAATATCCAGTACATACTACATTCCATGTGTCCTTGCTTAAGCCGTACAATCCAAAAACCTGACCTGAACCACCACCTCCACCCATACCAATTAAGGGAAATCTAGAATATGAAGTGAAAAGCATAAAAGACTCAAAAAGAATTAGTGGACGTCTGTTTTATTTAGTAGAATGGAAAGGATATGATGAATCTGAGAATTCATGGGAACCAGCATCATATGTACATGCCCCACAGCTGATTAGACGGTTTTATTTAAAAAATTCAGGAAAACCCCGTCCTGTAGGAGGGCCTTTGAGGGGGGCAACTGTTAGGGTTTGTGCACAGCAAAGAGCATGTCCCCTCTCACTGCACTAGTGGGTTCTGTAATAGCTCCCTTTTAAACTTACTATTGAAAGCCTTTCTTGTTATCTCACCTTCCCCCCCCCCCAGGCTTCTGTGTATGTTGTTTAATGTGCTGTTTTGTTTACACATTGGGCCTTGCTTTTACCAAGGCTTCTTTAAAACACTCCTCTCTAGGCCATGTGTTAATTTAACTCATTTGCATAATAACTGAAACTCTGCACACCTTTCAAGAACATGTGCAGCATGTGAGGACCACACCCAGCTCTTCAAACCACACCCAGCTCTGCACACCTTTCAAGAACATGTGCAGCATGTGAGGACCACACCCAGCCCTGTCTATAAAAGGCAGCCCCCGAGCCTCACCCAGTGCTTGTGCTCGTCTACCTCCCGCTTACCTGAGGACAGATCCCTTGGCGCTGGCACTCCTGCTCTCTACAGACTTTCATTGGCTTCAGTGGGCGCAGCTGCTGGCTCTTCCTTCTTCCGGTTTCCGATTCCTTCTTGCCTCAGCCTCTCTCCTACAAGCAACCTGCAAAAGAGAAAGAAGACAAGGTTAGACTGATCAGTATCTCTTGCCAGCAACAAGTAAGTGCAAAACTTTTATTACCTGAAAGAACTTTGACAACAATTTCTGGAAACAAGATACCTTCCACGAACATTGTGATTCAAACTCTTTGTTACAAGAATACTTTGCGGAACTTTTTGAAGCAAATATTTTTTATGGAACTTTTAAGAATCGAACCGTGGAAACCATTAACAGCAAGGCAAACAGTAAATCAAGGACTTGCACAAATTACATGCTGTATTTTGACGTAAAAGTACAGTATTTGTTTTATAAAAGGTTCTGGAAATATGGGAAAAGTGAGTCTGCTATTGGGAATTTAGGCTTTAGTTATATTAAGATGAATGTTTGATATTGGTAATTCTGATAACGGTATTTGTTTAATCTTTTAGAAGCTTTAGAGTAATAGAAAGCACATCCCAGAGCAGTAACACATTCCAAACCTGGAAACTAGAGACCAGGATCCAAGAGGTACTTTTAGAAGAAAATTTCTAATAAATAAAGGGATAGTCAGGAACCCAGTTAGGAATAGGTTGTACTTATCTGTTCTTTGTTTATGTTTCATTAGGCACCAGTTTCTACAGAAGTCAGAGAGGGCCGCAGATTTGTGCAGCACTTCAACAGTGGAAACGCAAGAACGGTGTTGTCTCTTTATTTTATTTTATCCACTTCCCCCCTTCCCTTGAGCTTCTGTTCTTAGTGCACTGTTTTAAAAACTAGTGTGCTGGAACAAGCAGTTTCAGGGTGGGGTCGGATTGTCTTCAACCTCCATCAGAACTGAACAAGGACTCAGGTGAGCTGGGCTTTGACACTCATGGCTCGGTCCCTAAGCATCTCATGTGGCGACGATCCTGTCTTCCTGTCGGGTGTGTTTCTCATTGACATCAACACTAAAGGCAATGTGTCAGGCCATTTCAAATTCGTGGACACACACATCTTTGCAACTCTTGACTTTAAGGTACCATTCATCGGTTCCACTAGACCTGATGCTTCAGGGCGGTAACTACAATGCAACTTCTGCTCAATGTTCAATGCTGCACACAGTAATTTAATTACTTCATTGTTGAAGTGAATTCCCCTATCTGATTCTAAAGAGATCGGAAACTGGAAATGTGGTATCAGTTCCCTAAGCAGTAGTTTTGCTACTGTGAGAATATCATTTCTACGTGTGGGGTAAGCCTCAATCCAGTGACTAAAAATGCAAACAATCACCAACACATATCTCAAACATCCACACAGAGGCATCTCAATAAAATCTGCTGAATGGACCTCCTGCTCTTCTAATGTGGCTCAAATTAACTACTGTCCCTTTTCCCGCATTCAGTTGTTGGCAAATGACACAACAATGGCAAACTGCTTCAGCAATCTGTCCAAACCTTGAGTTGAACCAATCGTGTTTGAACAATCGAATCATTGCATCCCTCCCAATATGTGCTTGACCATGATAGTACCTAGCCATTTGAGAAAACAGATTATTTGGCAAAACCAATTGCCTCTCTTCTGAAACCCACAATTAATCTTGTCTTTGCACACATTTCTATTTGCTCCATGAATGTTTTTCCTCCCTGTCAGCATTATTAAGCAACATTTTCAATTCCTCCAAGGTGTCAATTATTTTCCACTCATAGCTTGGACAGGTTTCGTCTTATTCAGATAACAGTTCCCATTTGTCTTTGAATGATATACAGTTCAATGTGCAAAACCTTGCGACTTGATCCGCATAACCATTTCCCAATGATACAAAGTCCTGCGACTTCAGATGTGCACTGCATTTCACCACTGCAATCTTTCAGGCATTTGAATAGCATGTAACAGTTCTTTAATCCTTTCACCATTTCTCACTGGTGAACCAGAAGAGGTCATGAAATTTCCCTGTGACCATAACTGTCCAAAATCATGAACTATTCCAAATCTATACTGGCTATCCGTATAGATTGTCACTTTGCAGCTAAGCAGAAACATGGCATGCTCTAGTAAGGGCTGCCAGTTCCACTACTTGGGCAGAATACACTCCTCGAATCCAAGAAGCTTCCAAAATACCAATAATTGTGCACACAGCATATCCCGCTCTCAGTGACCCTGCACTGTCTCTCAGAAAAGAACCATCAAAAAAGATAATTTGATCATTTTCTTACAATCAGGAGTCTCTAATGTCAGGTCTCGGTTTTGTGCACTAGTCAGTTACTTCAAGACAATCATGCTCAACATCTTCCATCTTTTCAATTTAGACATTTTCATTTGGCAATAAGGTTCCCAGGTTCAGCACTGTACATCTTTTCAATGACACATTTGGTGACCCTAAAATACTTGTTTCATATCTGGGCAACCTTGCAGCAGTCAAATATTGGGTTTTCATCCTTATAAGTAGAATCTCAATAGAGTGAGGGACCATTACAGTCAGGGGATGTCCCATCACAATCCCTTCACACTGTATAAGGCTTTGACCAACTGCTGCAACAGCATGCAAACAACCTGGTAAACCTGTTGCAACTGGCTCCAAAGTAGCTGAAAAATATGCTACTGGGCAATTTACACCTCCATGGACCTGTGTCAAGACAGACAAAGAACATGCATCACACTCATGACAAAACAATGTGAAAGGTGTCCTGTAATCACGCATACCCAAAGCTGGAGCCTTGCACAGACTCTCTTTCAATTCAGTGAACGCTTTCATTCCAGCCTGGTCTAACACTATAGGATCAGTGACTTCCTTATGAGTCAGCTTCTTCAATGGTCTCGAAATGACTGAAGAATTTGAAATCCATTGGAGACAATAGTCTACCATCCCTAAAAACATCCTGACATCTTTCTGTGTGGTTGGGGGATTTATCTGCATTGTCTGTAATTCTTTCTCTGGATGTCTTTCTTGAACCCTTCACAATCTGGTGTCCCAAGTATTTCACTACTTTTTGACAGTATTGCAATTTAAGCAGAGACACTTTGTGACCATTCTTTCCCAAATGGCAATCGTATCATATTTGCACTCGTCCCTTGTTTAGGACACAATCAGCAAGTCATCAACGTACTGCACCAAGGTCGATTGGAAAGGCAATTCCAGTGACTCCAAAGTCTTTTTCAAGATCTGATTGAATATGGAAGGTGACTCTAAAAAGGAATTGAGGAATTCTGCACCAGCAATAAACTTGATCCAGAAATTTGAAACAAAAGAGAAATTGACTATCCTCATGAAGAGGCACAAAAAAGAAGGCTTGAGACAAATCAATGACAGTGAAACACTCGGCATCACATGAAATCTGAAACATTGTCACAGGTGGATATGGCACCATGGGACAATATTTGACCACAATCTAATTTATTTTTCTCAAGTCCTGGACAATTCAAACTTTCCCACAGGGCTTTTAAAAACCCACTATCGGTGAAATACATGGACTACTCAATACTTCCTTCAAAACCCCTTGCTTTACAAAGTCTGCAATTATCTGGGCAACCTTCATAAGGACATCTTGTGGCATGTGGTACTGCATAGGTTGAGGAAAAACTGCATTCGGCTTCACAGTAACTTTAAATGGCTCAACTCTCTTTATCTGATCTCCTTCTTTTCGTGTCAAATCCCACAATTTCTCCTTAACCATTCCCTGCAAATCAGGATGAAGCTCTTTCACAGTGAACATTGGGAAAAATTCAATCAGAGGGTATTCCTCATTTATATCTTCCCCCTCTATCTCTGGGGCTTGGTCATCTTCATCATCACTATTCATCTGAATCTCAATTCCATATTTCGAACAAGTAATCAAACATTTTGTTTTACAAAGCAAGTCTCTTCCCTGTAGGGATACCGGACTTGGAACGCAGACTACAAATTTGTGCAATCCCTGAAAGGTGCCAATTTTAACCTGAACCGGTTCTGTAATCGGGTTGGTCAAATATTGATTCACCACTCCTACAATCGGAACAGGTCTACCTAAAAGGGGCACATTTGGAACTTCTGTACTTCTCACTGTAGAGCGTGTAGCTCCTGTGTCAACCAAGAATGAAACTCTGTGACCTATAACCTTTCCCTTCACATAGGGACCTCTTTGATCTACTTCTAAGGAAGTTGAAAGCACACACGGCTCCTCATCTGAACTGTCACTCATCCAATCATCATTTATTCCATTCTCACTGTGTTAAGGGAATTCGTGCACTGTGTTATTACTTTGGTTAAGCCTGTGACCTGTTGAGAAAGCATCATCTGTTGCTGTTCCATTGGGGCTTAAGGGATTTGAATTTTCTGTCTGGGCACCATGGGACCTGCTGTTGCATTGGCTGCAACTGTGTCTTTTGTACACGTGACATTTGCATCTACTGCATGTGTTGAAAATTCTTCACTTGATTCACAATATTCTGAAAGTTTGGATTAGGGCCTCTCACTCTCAGCCCTCTCACGTTCTGGAATGAATTGATGTCATTACTCTGCTGAACAACACCTTCCTGCACCATCATTGGATACTCCCGTTTCCAATGACTAACAACTCCTCAAACGTGACATGGCAATAATTTCTTCATTCTCTGCACATCATTCTGAACCCCTACAGTACCCAAATCTGGACCACGATTCACATTACCTCCACGACCTCTACCTCACATCTGGGGCTAAAACATCATGTTTCCCTGCTGCGGTAACTGCTGCGGAAAATTCCCTTGCATTCCTTTTTGAGCTGCTTTAATCTGCATCACCATTGCCTTCTCTTTTAACTTTTTCTGCTTCAACTCAATCTCATCACTACCGTATTTCGCATACTGCAACACCTCATCAATTGGCTTTGCTTGCCAGCAAGTCAAATGACTCTTAATCATCTGGCCAATTTCAGGTCTCAACCCTTCCACAAATTTTAACACAAAATGAATCATGTCTCTCGCCTCAATTTTCTCTGTACCACCGTAATGCTTGAATGTCTCTCATAATACGCATGTATCGACTCCTTTGCTTCCTGAGCTGTTGTGTCAATCCTCTTCCAATCAATATTCTTGGGCAAAATTCTCGTTTTCAAAAATTCAGTCACCTTATAGTAATATTCCATTACCTCAGGAGATGGTGCACCTGTATTCTTGTCTCTCTCCGGTTCATTTGTTGGCCAATACACATTCCTCTTACACTCAATCCACAGATCAGCTGGAACCACTATCTCTAGTAATGTGTTCAAGTCCTCCAACAGACATTTCACAAGTTTCACAAACCTGTCTGTCTGCTGATACCACTCTACTGGCTTCCCTCTCAATTTTGGATAATCATTTGTAAACAATAGAATGTCACTTCTGCTCCACGGGACAGGAACAAAATTATCTTCTGGAATCTCTCTCATTGGTAAAATGTTCACTGGATCTTTATCCTGCTGTACATTTACAGTCAGCTGCACAGAATCCCTTTTCTCTTGTCTCTTTTCTTTACCCATCTGCCATCCCATTCGTCTAGTGCTCCCCAGGCCTGGGCACTTTGAAGCAATTCTTTAAGGTGTGCTTTCATTCTGGCAGATCTCATGTGTTAAAAATTCTTAGCCTCAAAATCTAATCTGTAACTCCTTTTCAAATGCTTTATTTTCTGTTTCTATGCCATACTTCTCTGCCAAGTCTGCTTGTTTCTGATGCACATTGCTCACTTCCCTCGTAATCTTTGGGCACAAATATCTCAATTCTGCCTCTGTGTAGGATTCTTACCTATTCACGCCCATAGTTCCCTCAATGAGTTCACCCGCTTCCATGATAGCCTGCCATAATTCAAACACTCCTCTCCCTTAGGAGCACCCTGCGGGGTGTTCAGCTTGTCTAACCATTCATTCAACTGCTGAGCTGTCAAACCTTGCAACAAAATGTTACTTGCTTGGACTGGTGGCACCTGCTGTGCAACTGCATTCGGGGTCTACGGTGTCAATAATTTCAAACTCTGGCTAATGTTTGACCCTGACATAGTATCTGGAAGTGCTACAAATGGACTAAGGTCTAACAATGCTCTTGATCCATTGAAAGTCTGTCCCACAGGAGAGACTATTCGAGCACCTTCATTATGACCTCCCCTCATTATACTCTGGGACATGGCTCCCTGTTCACCTACAGTCGTTTTCTTTTGTACAAATAAGGGTACGGCTGGATCAACAGTAATAGGTAGCGATATAGCATCTGGGGTTGGTCTGGCACTTACGCTCTGTGGGAGAGTAACTCCTATATTCTGATTCATCATCTGAGTCATATCTGACTGTGTCCCTGTTACTGGAGTAAATCTTGGCATTACCTGCGGCTGCACTTGGGGCAATAAAAGTGGAGTTAGTTCAGTCTGAACCAATATCGGTCTTGGGAAAATCTGTTCCGTAGTCACCATTAAGTTCGAAGTTGTTTCCATAATGGGCATATCAGGATAAATTCTCTGAACCTGTGGCAGATGCATCTCATTTTGCACCACAGCAGTGGTAGGCACATTAAGACCACTCTGCATCGCATTCTGTGTCAGGCTAGCATTAACCTACATCAGACTCATTGTCCCATTAACCTGTGTCAGGGCTGTAGGATCAGCACTTGTACTTGGATCACTCTCATGTGCTGTATATGGAATGGGCCATTTTTCATAACTGTGTAATACACTCATCATCATCTGCTTCCTCCTCCACTGTTGAAAACTTTCTAGCCTCCCTACCTTCGGACAGACTTTTGTTAGTCTTTCTAGTAGCTTTCCTTCCTTCCATCTCTTTGTCCTGCGTAATCGTTGGAAGCAACTTACTTTCATGCAAAGTCTCCATCCTCCAAATTCTCTTATCACTGTCCCACCTAGCCTCTGTTAAAGTCTTTTCTGCCTTACTCATCCTCTTCTTGAATTTCTGTTGCTGTTGCTAGCTCCCAAATCGCTAATGCCTCAAAGTGTGCTGGTCTCGGAAGGGGCTTAGATTCAAATAGCACCATCCTTAAATGCTCCAAAACCTTCAAATTGAACACCCCAATTGTAGGAAACGCTAAATTCCCATCCTTCTCTGTCAATTTGCACCATTACTTTAGACAAAGACATGGGGTGACACCCTTCTCTTCCATTATAATGTAAGCTGGTGTATTTTCTGGTGGTGTAGCCTCACCTATACTCGTTGTAATATACGTATCTCCCCTTAAGGCACTCTTTAAAGCTTTGAAAAATGTCATATTTTTGACCTTTTTGCTATTCAAAATCAAATCAGGAAGTGACTTTTAATCCCAAGATTCCTTTCACCTACTTTCTCAACCAATTGCCTCTCACGGACAGCTGTCAATCCGTGCGCGACCCTTCTTACTAACCGACCTATCCCTGCGCTGCTCCAATGGCGTCACACTCACACGTACTGCGGCTGACAAAGTCTTGTGGCTTGTCCTCCCAAACTCCGATTCACACAAACTAATGCAAAAATTGCAGCACAAATCAAAAAACAAAAAAACAAATCTGCTGGTTTACTACAGGAAAGGTAACATAATCGCTTCAGAAGCCTTACGGATTTTTCACTGACGGCTCTCGCTCTAACAGCTACTCCTTCTTTCTCGGTTTCCCAGATTCGGGAATTTTACTCTCAACTGATCAATGGGTCTGTCCTTGCCAAATCTCAGTCTAAATTTTCTTTCACTCACTTTGACTCACACTCTGACTTTTTGATCATGCCGATCAACCTACTAAACCAACCGGATTACAACATAAAACCAAGGGGCATATTTATACTCCGTCTGCGCCGAATGTGCGCCAAATATTTTGACGCACATTCATCGCAAATGTTGCCCCGTATTTAAACTTTGACGCCCGAGCCCACGAATGACAAAATTCCACTGTGTGCATCATTTTTTGGATGCAGCAACCCGTCTTGCGTTAATCATATGCAAGGTAGGCGTTCCCGTCCAAAAAATGACTTAAACGGCCGTTCGTCGTATTTATGCTTTTGGGCAAAAATCACGCACAGCTGGGAGGCGGACACGGAAAATGACGCACAGCCCGATTTGCATAAACAATTAACGGCTGGGTCAGGGCAGGCGTTAAAATGGGGCAAACACACCTGTATTTAATCAGAACACACAGAACCAACAGCAGAGCAGCAGCGCAGCAACAGGGAGACATGGAGGTGATTCTAATCCAGCGTGCACGCAGATGCAGAGCCCAGCAACAACAACAGTAGCTACAACAACACCAGCAGGGACCCCAAAGGCAGCGCAGAAGGCAGGAGAGGATATTCCGCCCCAGAACAACCCTTCATGGCCTCAGAGAACACTACATCATCCAGAGGTACAGGTTGAACTGGCAGGCCGTTCAGTAGCTGCTGCGCAACATTGAACCGCAGTTGGCACCCACTTTGCTGATACCCCGCACCATCCTAACAGAAACCAAGCTGCTTGCTGTACTTCACATGCTGGCAAGTGGCTCTTTTCAAACAACTGGTGTCCTGGTTGCCGAAATATCGCAACCATCATTCTCTGCCTTTTTTCCCAAAGTACTGGATGCCATCATTGGACTTACACCCCGCCACATCTGCTTCCCTAACACACTGCAGAAGCAGCAGGAAACAAAACAGGGGTTCTACCTCATCAGTGGCTTCCCACATGTCCTTGGTGCAATCGACTGCACACATGTACGCCTTGTGCCACCTGCTGCAACTGAACACCTCTATCGCAACAGGAAGCACACACATTCCATCAACGTGCAGGCCATTGTCAATCACCAGGGAGTGATCACCAACATTGTGGCTAAATATCCTGGGTTCATCTTCCTTCACTGCACCATCAATGAACACTTCCAGGATGGACGGTATGGCAATGGACTACTTGTTGGTAAGTACACAAACCTACTTATATACACACTGCACAGCAACCCTCTAGGACACACAACACATACACCACAACAGCAACATGTGAACAGGAACACACTGAGGTCATGACATCGCTAGCTATGTTTCTTAGGTCACCATTGGACCTGTCACACATCTGAAATTACTGTACAGCCTAAGGTTAAGACGTCGAAGATCACAACGTGTGGAGTGGGTTGCCTAAATGTCACCTTGCAAAATAGTGTCCCAATGACGTTTACATTAATCCATTGCATAAATCTAAAGGTATGGGATGTCCAGGGTACATTTATATGAACGTGTTAACAACACTGTCAATTTTAACCTGTGTATGGAACTATCATCTCACCCCCAGTGAAGACACAGGGACACCTGTATCACAAGTCACAATGCTAGGGAGGGCACACTGTACTGCAAATCCCAAAACATACTGCTGACAAACGGTCAGCAGACAAACACTCGTTCAGCCAAGGAAACAACACAATGCAGATGGTAAATCCTACAAGCCTAGGATGCGACATAATAACACAAAAGAGTCACAGACAACACAAGACAACTACTGCCATGAAAGGTCATTTCAATAGGGCCAGCTACATCAACATGATCCCATTCATTTTGTCTTGTAGCTGATCAGGGGTATGGCATCCAGCCATGTATAATGACACCTATTGGCAACCCGAGTACTGCTGCAGAGTGTGCCTACAATGACGCACATAGGAGGACACGCAGCATAGTCGAGAGGACCTTCAGCATCCTCAAGTCAAGGTTCCGGTGCCTCAACATCACTGGTGGTAGCCTCCTATATTCCCTGGAGATGGTCTGTAAGATCATCCTAACATGTGCAATATTGCACAACATTTGCATCAAAAGGAACATTCCCCTCCTGGAACAAGAGCCACACATGCCTGAAGAGGAGGATGCTGGCTTGCAACATGAGGGGGAACTACAGAACACGGCCGCTGGTATACGCAGGCGGCAACATATCGTCAACAATTTCTTTTAAATATAATAACCATCACCACTTTAGTTAACTAATTTAAATAAACACCTATAATAATCACCATATCATGGTCTGGCTAATCATTTTTGCACACCTTCATCTCTACTCAGAATAAGAGTGTTGCCTCATGGAGCATTGCTGAGATACTGATTAGGACACTGAAAATCCCAGAGCTAATGTGATGCCTAACATACAATGGTCACATACACACACACTGTAAATGACATATATCATGTACATTTCTCCTTTGAGGGACAATAGCAGGGGACCACACCTATTTCACACATACATATTGAAATCAAGGTCCAACGCAGCATATGGCACACAACTAAGACACCATCACTCAATAAGGGGAAAACAAGCCTCATACATGAGGCAGTCGATGTGCTTTTGCATCAGTAACAGGAATGTCTGACCAGACCCTTGACAGCAGTAAGTCCAACTGCATCCAATATTTGCAAGGACGATCTGTGACTAGAGTTCCATAGAAGCAGAACGTAGACAGCACAAGTGCCACTCAGATGAGCAGCATTGCACACATGACATTCCATGTACATGTCAGCCCATTTCCTAACTCCTGACACACCCATGCACCTGGTCACAACCCACCTGTCTGAAGAGGTCCCTGGAATACTAAGATGTGTACCCTGATATTACCTCCTCTACACACACAGACTAACAATAGCAATCCAGTGTGCTTCACCCTTTCCTATGGTATGCCATTGTCATAGAACATCTGACTGCATGGACGTCAGGTTAATTTATACACTGTCTTCTAGTTTCTAAGCCCTGTTAGCACCTGTAGATTGCTTCCCATGTGAAAAAGTATGTTGGCCATTAGAATGCAAATCTCACCTACAGGACTGGTGAGAAACAGATGCAGCCCACACGTGTGATCACCTCCATGCACACCACCCATTTCAACAAGCACTGCCCCTGCTGATGCCTGGAACAGCATAGGAGTTGCCATTTTGTCAAATACACCGTTAAGCATTGATACTAATTAAGCCGTGTAACACAGCCCTTGGGTTCATTTGTCACCTTCAAAAACACAGTACATACACAGTTTGACATGTCAACTGTCTAGTTCGTCCTCCAAACAGTCTGAGTCAGACCACTGATTATGTAACTTGTCAAATTGCTGGATCCTGAATCACCCTGCATTCTGTCAGCCTGACTGGCATCTGTTTGTGCGTCACACTAAAGTATCCCTGTGTCTACATATGTACCACACTTGCAGGGGGTATTGGCCATGGGCTTCTTTAATGCATACACAAATACATTGTATAGCATCATCTGCCTTTTAACTGTACCATTTGAGTTAAATCCTCTGGGAAAAGCAAAATTCATGGCCCATCCCTTGTCTGGGTCTCATTTATCCATGAATGACAAAGTGTGACAGTGTCCCAGGGCCGTATGCAGGGATTGGGTACGGGGCCTTCAGCAGAACCAGCAACCTCTGATAATGTCCATGAAAAATCCACACATGTCAGGACCCTGACAGTTCACACACAGAATCACAGTGCTCACAACATATTGATGGGCCGTGTGTGGTTAATAGCTGCAAGAATAATCAGAACAGATGCTATGATGTTCCCAGATGCAGTGGGAATTGCAGAGGCTAACCTGTGTACAAATGTTGTAATAACACCTGCCCGAACATGACACCTGAGACATTATCTCACTCAGCACACCAAGGTTGCCCTGTTGACTGTCTCATTACACGTCTTTAGTGACAGGGTGGGACCATCCCTATGTAGGTTCACATGTCCTCATTCACTTTACTCACATTGATCAACCAAGGATACTCAGTAGATACATCAATAGCTGCCACTGACTCATGATGAGTCCTGGGCCGAACTGTCACAAATTACACCCCAAACAATATACAGGATCATCATTGGACCACACACATGAACAAGACACCTATGTGCAATTGATCACTGGAAATATGTGGACACGTGCTGCCTCGTATGCTGGTCCACCACAGCCACTTGAGAGTTGTGGCTCACTTCTATGACCTCAACTGTGGTGTCATCACACCCTTGTCTGTCTGTGGTACCCACTTCCTCAATGCATGTGTATGACTCACTGTGGGATTCACCAACTAGTGCATAGGAAGCTGTTACCAAAACTCTAGGACATAGGATGTTGAAAATGTGGACCATTGACATGAACAAGCATCTGCCATCTATCTGGTGCATGCTTTGTCACATGTGGTGTCTACCCTAAATCTTGGAAGTCCACATTACGGATGTTGCTACATGTATGACTAACACATGCCCTCACTCAGTTCCACAATGACTTGCATCTAAGGATTGGACACATGGACGTCACATTCATACAAGCATATGTGCAATAATGCTTCATGTGATACACACACACTTGGTCAACAAATACATTAGTTGCCAAAGTACACACTTTGAGCCAAAGGCATTTAGGTATTGTACATATGTGCGTCACATTGCTATCCTCTCCTTATGCCAAACATGCCCAATTTGTGCAACACATATATGTAGGCCACACTTATGACCATCTATTGCGTCAGCCAACCGTAAAAATACTGTGAAGGGAGTAGTGGATCATGGTCAGCAGGAGTATGATGTCACACATGTGAACATACACCATCAACACCATAGTGGGTGCAATCAGCCTATCTCTGATGTGACCCAAATGTAATATAACAAAAAAACTCAAAAATTGCCCAAAACCAGTTCATGCACTGAAATTTTGACGTTCCTAGCGTTATGCGTCATTTTTTGCCCACCAATACTGTATTTGCGTAATTTCTTTTGACGCACAGGAGTGAACATTAGGCCGCATCCAGATATTTGTACAGGCCATGTACTATTATTTGGATGCGGGCTAATTTTCACTCCTTTGCGTTAAAAAAAATGACGCAAATACAGTATTGGTGGACAAAAAATGACGCATAATGCGAAAAAGGGCAGACATTTCATACAGGAAGTGATGTAATAGGATATCCTGTTTACAGATCATGTACAGTGGGTGTACTTTCACTTTCACTTTGCAGTCTATGATTCTTCTAGACTATGTGGCTGTGTAGAGAGTGGTGTCCTGAGATGTTGTGCTTTTTTGTCCTGTGTGCTGTCTGTATTGTCAATTTGTGAAATAAATATTGTTGGTGTATACTGTCCTACTGTGTTTTGTGTACATTTGTCCATTTACCTAGTGTTTTTGTTGTTTGTGGGAGTCTGTTGTGGGTAATGGTAGTTTGGGGATAGTTGGGCTCTTTTAGTGGTTAAGTTTACTTTTCATCTGTATTTGTACCCCTACTTTCCCCCTTTTCCCCTTTCTATTTCTTTAACCCTATTCCCTTTCACATTTCTACTATGTCTGGTAGGCCACGTCTTGGGAGGATGAGTGAAGAGGAGTTGGTGGGGTTCATATGGCTTGTGTGCCATTTCTTGCTACTCATGATCGAGGCAGGGGGCAAGGTGATACAGGGGTATCAAACAGAGGCGCGCAGAATCCGGTGGGGAAAGGTGCTGCATCAATTGCAGCGTGTGTATGCCAGCCAGAGGAGTGACCGCCAGCTGAAGCACCGGTGGGCTGACCTCATCACCAGGGAGCAGGATCTCTTGGACCACCTGGGAATCGTGATTGGTGGCACTGTTGGGGAGTACTAATCATGTAAATGTGCACGATTAAATGCTCTGTAGTGACATAAGAGGATTTGTACTATGTCTGCCAGCTAACTTGCTGACTGTGTGTAATGCTGGGGAAACATACAGGGATAATTGATGCACTATGCTAAGGATCACAATTGCTAGCTGTCAGGTAGCACATGCTCAGCAAACTTACAGGATACTTTTCCATGAAGTAAATTGGTGCGGCCTTTGTGTCAGACAACCAAACAAAATAGGAGCCAATCATGTCTATATAGGGCACTTTTGCCAGAGAAGTAAAGATGTACCAACATATTGGCTAACTTTGTTGACGCAATAGCTAGACTGACTTTAGAATCACTACATGATGCAGAAAATGAGGGCTGCCTTCACGTCAATTGATAATAGCAAAGTGGCCCAGACATATGTCTCATGTGAGTCTGGTGAGCGTAGTAGGAAAGCGTTCACGGAAGTACTATGAATGTTTGGGATTATTGTGGTCCTTTATCTTTTTGGATACATGTCAGATCTGGATTTGAAAACATCATGAAAAGGTGTAAAGTGCCCTCAGCTAACATCTTAGAATGTTTGTTGGAGTTAGTTGTGCCACATTCCAAATATGGATGGCAGTCCAAAGGTATGCACATGGGTTCACATCTCCATGGTTGGTGCAAATCACCATAGCTGGGCCACATCAATTGTATCAAATGTAACAACAGGAGGGCTTACAGAAGTCCCTGCCCCTCCCTCTGTACATTGTACCTATGTGTCATGGCCACAAGGCATGTTTGACTGGTAATGCAGTCCTCAAGTAACCAGGCTTTGGATGTCTCTCTTGGATGCACATGATGAGACGATTACACTCCATATTTTTTTCTGGTCACCAATTACGGGGCATGTTTGTAACCACATAATAGTTAGGGCCAATGTATGTGTGTAACTGTCACAGAAGACCCATGCTATGTACAAGTTGGCCGTGATATATCAGATGCAGTATCATCATGTCTGAATGGCTGCCATTTTGTTATTCAGCCTACACATTGTATATGTTTATGAAATTGTTGCTCTGTGCACAGATTTTGAGCACATTTCTTCCTTCCATGCCTTACAGGTGGACCAGCACCCTACACTGTGGGAGAGGTGGTGACATTTGAGGACCCCGACCACTCCAGTAAGTGTTGATATGTCTGTTATGTGTTGTGTTTGCTGTTTATGGACTCGTGTGTGTTGAACGCATAGCAAGGTGTGATGCGTTGGGCAATCATTTCTCTTGTTCCATGAGTGGGATTTCAGTTTCTCAAATGTTTTGAGCTGGCCAATGCATATCCAATGGTATATTCTAGGGATTGTAGGCCATTCCTGTAGGCCCCACTGTGAGTACTGGGGTTAGTCACGTGGATGACACTTGTATCAACAAGAGTCACACTGGAAGTCAGCTCTGATTTAGTCAGCCTGTCAGACCCACATTCTCCAAGATTGGTACATTCAAATTGCTTTCCAATAGACTTCTGCTTCTCTATTTACCAACGTACTTATGAAACTGTAGGTAGAACCTCCTAGCAGCATGTACTTCCACATGTAGTGCTACAAGTATGTGGAACTTGAGTGCAATGGCCTAGGTGTGCATGCTAATCATGATCATGGGTGTTTTTGCAACTCTGTGTCTGATGTAAGTCAGGCCTTACTGGAAGTATATATTGTGTACCAAGTTCTGCATTTCCTGACATGTGTGGCCCTATGATTGGTCTAGGGTTTGCTGACTCCTCATTGTTGATAGACCTTACCTGTGGTGTGTGTGTAGAGCCAAACACGTGTGGAGTTTTCTATACACTCCTCGGTGTACATAATGTTTGAAATTGATAGTTGTTTATCCACCCCCCACCCTCAAACATGGGCCTGGGTTTGTGAATGGGGTACCTAGTACTGATGCTACCAGTATGTTACACATACATGTGAATAAGTGACTGTTTGGTTGGAACCTAGTATACACACTCAGGTATGGCACTTGGTACTATACTGGCAAGTCCAGTTACAACTTGCAGACCATGCGGCTTTAGTTTTGCATTCCGTACACTGACATTTGTAGCCCAGATCTTGGCGGAGGATATGCAGCATGATTCTTAGCTGATAACTGGCAGAACTCAGATGGCAAGTCAAAGCCAGTTGTTACCCATCTTGTTGGTTATGGATGTGCTATGTGTGATGTGACCTTTGTAGGCTGGCCTGCCATGTACTTCCTCAGGGACATTCAATGATCTGTATTGTGATGTTACAAGTACAGTAGATGTATTGTCTGATTAACTTCTTGTGCCATTTCACACAATGCAGTTATTAATGTAGAATATTTGCATTTGTCTTCACAGCTGCAAACATGACTCCAGACCAGGTCTGTGAATTCCAGCGCCGGGCCATGAGATACCAGCACATCCTGCTGGTGGAGTCGGGGTTCAGGAGGATGGTCCGTCGATATCGCCATGAACTGGCCTCCGGGACATGGAGAGCCTTCCCACAGGGTGGGCCTATTTTGCCCACCACAGCCACCACCAGCACAACCACCACTTCAAGCCAGGTGGCCCCACCCACAGCTGGGACTGTTGTGCCTACATCTGCTGGACTTCCAGGCCCCAGCATTGCTACAGGTGCAGGACAGCCCACTGGCCCTGGCTCCATACACACACAGACCTCCTACACTGGTACCCAGACTGCCACAGCTCCATCTGTTGACCCTGCAGCCTTCCACAACATGTAACGGAAGATGGACCGTGTGCTGCGCAAGTTAAGCCACCTGAGCCGGGATGTGCGCCACATTAACCGGCGTGTTAAGTCAATCAAGAGGACCCTCCGCAGGGCCAACCTCTAGACTGTATTTGAAATGGACATGATTCCCTCCCCTCCCTGCTCTTTCCTTGTTCTTATAGTTAGTGGGCTTAGGGGGCTTAGTGTTAGGTTAGTATAGGCAGTTAGTTTAGTTAGTGTTAGTGGGTGGGGTGTGGGGGTCTTGATTCTTTCTATTTTTACTTATTAAGTGTGTGGGTGGGTGGCTGGGGGGCTATGTTGGGGTTCTTGTGTGTTTAAAAAAAAAGAAATACAAAAAAATATATATTTGTTTAGGATAGTATAGTATGTGTTTAGGTTAGTATGTGTTGTCCTCCATGTGTCCCGTCTCATAAGGGGGATGGGGGGTGGATGTTTAGAACGTTTCGTTACATGTGATAAGTAAGTGTAGTTTAGGTTAGTTAGGGACTGTTGTGGGTAATGAGTAGTCAGGGTAGATTAGGGTAGGTAAGATTTTTCCCTCAGTTTCCTCTTCTGTGATTAGCATTTAATAAATATTTGGTTAACCCTTAACAGTATGTGTTAAATGGTACTTGATCCTGGGTTTGGAATCAGTGTACATAAATTTTGTACTATTACATTTGTGTCCTATGCTACAAACAAATCCCAACTGAGCTGTACGATTGGCAGCTAACCCAGAGCTACCTTGCAAAGTTTCCACCATTCGTTGCAACCACCAATCACAGTTAATATGGATGACAATGTGTTTCTGTTGATAAGTGTGTTTTCTACGTCACAAACAGTGCTTCCAGACTTGGTACTGGGGGAACAGTTTTAGGTCTGACTGCAGTGTGATGATCAAGGACACCCTTATGAGATGAGTTCTCATTGGCACTCTTGTATTCTTGTCTTCATGACTCTCATACGTCATTTGTGACACAGTTCAGCATGATTACCTATTTGTATGTAACATCATGCACAAACGCACCGCCTCTAGGCTGGCTGCCGTAGTTTGCATCCCCACCTGCACCTCCTTGGCCAGCTCCCGCTGTACTCCAACTACAGTTCTCTCAAAGTTGATGCCAGTGTCGTCTGAGTCCTCAGCTGTATTGGAGCTGGCAGCTCTTACAATTGGGGTGGTGGGTGGATCCTCTGCGATGGCTTCTTGTTCTGTGCTCCTCCTTGTGACTGAAGGTGGGGTCTGGAGGGTTTCAAGGACCTTTTGGATAGTCTCCTGGGGAATGTTTATCGGCTCGTCATCCATGTCAACAGGGTAATCTGGGACAGGCATATCCGCAGGAGATCCATCTTCCTCTGCAATGAAACAGGGTACAATTAGTGTGTCTGTGTTGTGGCATGGGTGATGTGACATGCCTGCCTTGTGATGAATTCACATTGTGATCTTGTTTCGTGTTCATTGCTCCAGCCTTCAGATGGGCATTCTTCCAGGCCTATGGCCCACCTGCATGTCACATGTATGTTATTGAGTTATTAGACTTGTCGGCATCATCTCCTCTAGGTGTTGGTTTTGTTCAAATAGAGAATTGCCACCTTCTTTTCCTACTCAACCCTCCGTCTACATCCATTCTCATGGTGAGACCTTTCACTGGCTGTGGGTGTTCTGATGGCCCTGGCAGCACACTTAACAATCTGGACCTGCCCCAATCTCTGATCTTTCACACCCACTTAAATGTATTTGACATGTGGCATATCCTATGCATAGCAATGTTATGACACAATATGGATGTTGGCATTGGTAATGTGTACTGCTGATGTTGGGGAATGTGTGTTACATTGGATTGCCCTGATAATCGTATCAGTGTCCTATTTCCTCCTCTGACTGTGCAGGTGTATTTCATAGACCAGTTACATGTGTCCCCCCCTCAATGCTGTTGTCTGAGCAGTATGACTTTTGGGATGTTACATTGTGACCCAGGCACAGGATGGACCCTGACATATGCAGCATGGGTGTGTCCTTAGTGCTGTGTAGCTCCTATTGTTGTTTACATTGGCTGATGTTTGCGACAACTATGGACATTGACATTTGACAGTACTGGGGCCTTTGTCTTGTTTCAGGGGATTGTTGAAGATGTCATCCTCAACCCCCTAATTTAGGTGTGTATGAGCCATGGGGAGGTTACTGCCATTGGCTACTTGAGCTGCACACAGAGCGGAGGTAGTAGTGGCAACTGTTGTCGCAGTTACATTCCAGTTGTCAGTATGGCTAGAGGTTGTTAAGAGTGCCCTAGTTAATGTAGGGGGTATGGTGGCTAACGTGTGCCGGGATGTCAGTTTGACGTTGTGGCCTTCCCTCCTGGCGTGGCTTTCCCTTTGCTCCATCGTTGGCATGACAGCATGCCCCCCTGGGACTGTTGTTGGTGTAGTGTAATGGTGTGCCCCAGCTTCTGTTTGTGCAGGCCATGCCCCCATGCCGTGCCCCTTTACCCATGCCACTCCATGTTAATTCCCCATGCGACTTACCCTGCATGTGTGTTGTCTCCTGGTAGTCTGCGCTGTCCTGTCCTTGAATCCCTGTGACGATCTCCTCAGGAATGACGGCTGCGACCATCTCCTCCATGTGGTCCAGGGCCTCCTGGTGTGCTGGACTCCCCCCTCCAGTCTGCAGTGCTGCCTTCCTGTTCCTGGCCATCTTTTCCTTTGTCCTGCGCTTGCAGTCATGCCAGCGTTTCTTGCACTCAATGACTGTTCTGCGTACTTCTGCCGCACTGTTAATCTTGTCAACAATTTGTTTCCATATAGCCTCTCTCCTACTGATTGGCAACTTTGAGATGACAAACAGTTGGTGCTGGTGTTCCGTCACCTCTTTAACCAGAATTTCCTGCTCCTCTGCACTGAAGCAACACTTTCTTTTCTTCTTATAAGTGTCCTGGTTCTTGTGTGGGTTCTCCTGACTGGTTCCTGGTCTGTTGTCATCTTCCTGGGGTCTGTAGTGGCATCTGGGATCAATTTTGTCTCTCCTCTGGTGAAATGGCAGTGTTCGTGTTTTTTTTTTTACGTTATTGCGTCAAAAAACGGCGCATATCCGGTTTGTGGGGTTGTAAATCGACCCACAGTCATTTCCGCCGCGTTAACGTGAATTTGCTTTACGACTTGACACTGCGGTGTGCGTCAAAAATAATGACTCCCACCTGTGGTTTGCGCCGCCGTGCGTCAAAGTATAAATTTGACGCCCGCACGGCGCACCAAAATGGCGTTAGACGGCTGTAATATTTTTGACGCAAAACTGCGCCGGCGCAGTTTTGCGTCAAAAAGTATAAATATGGCCCCAAGTGTCTCTTATAGTTTTCAACATACTCTGGAGTCTTAGACCATGCAGGGTCTGTACATCAACAACCTCGTAGACAACTGTTGAGCACAATGCGCCACACACATATGAAATTCAACGACTTCCCTACACTCACACTGCGGAGTACGCACACTCGTTCTACAACTTTATTTTGAGTACGTAAACTCCCTAAACCCTCACAAACCTCACTATTCACCTGCGATTTGCATAATCTGTGCAAGCGCAACCTACTTCATTCACACTGTCACTAGAACACCGAGAACATCCTCAAACATCCATTAGCAGGATCCAGAATTCTGGGAAAGTAATTTTGGGCCTAAGGGAACATTTTTTCTCCACTTAGCATACTTGAAAAACAAAATCAAAATCTCAATAAAAATGAACCTTCACCTCTGTTACTATCTCTGGACATCTATCATGGACTCTTAAGGAGACTAACCTTCACCTCTTTTTACCAGACGTCTATGATAAGCTCTTAAGGAGACTAACCATTACCTCTCTTTACCCGATGTCTACGATAAGCTCTTAAGGAGACTAAACATTACCTCTTCTACCATCTCTGTTAGCGCGTATGACCTAAATAAGTAATCTTTCAAGGGGGTGCGAATAGGTAGGTGAACCTTTTGACTCACAATTAAGATGTTCTTACCATATCTCCAGTACATGCAAATCAATAATCAATACTCATTACACAATATCAACAATCAACAACAATCAATAACAGAACAGTAATAATCAATAGAGACAGTAACTGTCACGCACCATGACCTTTCAGTCATGAATAACCACACCTTTTAGTAAAAGTTGGAATATATATTTCACTATATTAACAATGCTAACGTCATATAGGTTAATCTCAATATCAAATGAAACACATACAGAAACAATACTGGCTGTCAAAGTAGCGGAAGAAAAGTAATCTAATCAAAGCTTGAACTACAGCACATTCTAAGGTTTTGACACAAATTAATAGCAAGGTCACCTGCGACAAAGTGATACCATACATTTGAGTTCAGCAGAGAAATTCATCAAGCATTTTTCCCTATTAGCACAATTTCATTATTGAGGTTCCTTAACTAACACCAGATTAGCATCATCATGTTGGGCTTTATGCAAAACAATTTAGCAACACCAATTTGGAAAAACATCTAGGGCCAGATGTAGCAAAAATAAAAATTGCGACTCGCATTTTGCGAGTTGATGCGACTCGCAAAATGCGAGTCGCAAATTGGAATGCCAGAAAAAAAAGCGATCCGATTTTGCGACTCGCAGCCGGACTCGCAACGCTGTGCGCGAGTCCGCAGATTGCGAGGTCGCTGTTTGCGAGTGTGCAAAAACGAACTCGCAATTAGCGAGTTGGAGTCGCAAATTGCGAGCTCCCTCAAAATTGCTTGCAGGTGCAGCAGAACACTGCACACCAAAACACTCTGGAAACACTTCCTGGCACATGATGATGACATCACAGCCAGGAAGTTAACAAATACACCTGGGAGGAGGCTGGACCACACCCTTTTACAACTGCCAGTCTGCACACTGAGCTAGCTGCAGCAGCCATGGAGGGAACCCCCCGAAAAAGGAAAATTAAATTCTCTGAGAGGGAGCTTGAGGTGCTGACCGAAGAATGTTGTCAGCACCATGATGAGCTCTTTGGGAGAGCTGCCCTCACTGTTCCAGAGGCCACCAAAAAGAAAATCTGGCAGGAAATGCAAGAGAAAATCAATGCCCTGGGGGTGAGCCACCGGACAATTGAGGACCTAAGGAAGAGGTGGTATGACCTCCGCTCCCGGACCAAGGAGAGGGTGGCAGAAAGGCTCCGGGAGATGAGAGGCACTGGAGGGGGACCATCATCTGTGCCACCACCCACACCCCTTGAAGACAGGATTGAGCAAACCTTTGAGCCGGAGGCAGTGTGTGGATTTGGGGACCTGGACACTTCAGAGCCCAGCACATCAACCGGTGAGTACCATGTGATAAGCCTGTACCCCTATCAATGTCATACCCCACCCACCATGTACACATGTGCATGCACAACCACATTAGCTCCATTTCAGGGTAGAAAAAGCCAGAATGATGCATTATGGGAAATGTAGTCCAATAGGCAGTGCATAGGCAAATGTTTATTAGGAATTGTGCAAAGATATTAGACACTGACAGTGTGTACCCCATGTCCCACAGGTCTCCAGCAAGACACCCCCTACACCCCAAGCACCCAGGCCCAGGAGGACACCCCAGGACCCTCCAGCACCCCCACATGCACAGTCAGCAGCATTCCTGCAGTTGTAACGCCTGCTGCCCCAGCAACAGCCAGGGAGGATACAGGTGCGAGGACAGGGCAGCCACCACTGCGCAGGCGTCGCAGGGCAAGAGCGTCTGATTTCCGGATTCATCCTCCAACCAGCAGTGAGGCACATCTGCTGCGGGGTCAGCGCCTGCAGAACACAATATTGGGCAGGATCAGTGGGGTGCTGCACCGCATTGAAAGACAAAACCATGCAAGCATGCGGCACCTCAACAGGCGGATGGACCTGATGTGCCAGAACAATGGGGACATTGCCTCTGCCATGAGGGAACTGGCGGCCGGACTGCTGGGTCAGGCAGAGGCTGGGCGGCGCAGGGATCGGCAGATTATGTTAAGACTGGACAGGATGGCCACATCAATCGGCAGGCTAGCCATCAACACAACAGGCCTGTCGAGGAGGACAGTTGGCCTGCAAATTGAGATGGGCCATTTTGCTGGGGATGTTGCCAGGGGCCTGGGACGTCTCACACATATCATAGAACTAATGGAGACACGTGAGATGTCGAGGGCCACCGGGGAAACACCCTAAGATAGTGAAGAGGGCTCCACAGTGAGCAGTGTATCTGCCACTGACAGTAGGGTGCTAAGGAGTGGGAGGCAGAGCACCATAGATGCGGCTGGGACCAGCCAGGCTGGCAGGAGGGGCAGGAGAAGTTAGCCAACAGCCCGGACAAACAAATGTGGCACATGGCTTTAATGTGCCACATGAGTGGTTGGCATTTCCCTGCCCATGGACAATTTCATCTTGTATATAGTTCATGCATTACATTATTAAAACAGTTATTTTTCTTCCACTTAACAAAAGGAGTGTTTGGTTAATGGGTGAGTATGGTGGGAGTTTACACGTACCGTCCAAAATATTGCGTTGCAATGTGTTCCCGTCTCAGTCTGCCTTGATTAGCTAGACTCCTATCCCCATGATGGCGGTGTGGTTGTTCTTGCTCTTCCTCATCAGGATCTGGGTCTGCAGGGGTAAGAGGTAGCCCACGTCTGGTGGCTATGTTGTGGAGGATGGCGCATGCGACCACAATTTTGAAGGCGGTAATGGGGGTGTATTGGAGGGCACCTCCGCTGCGGTGGAGGCATCGGAATCTTGCCTTCAGGAGTCCAAAGGTGCGCTCTATGAGGTTCCTGGTCCTCTTATGCGCACTGTTGTATGGCCTCTCTGAATCATTGCTGGGTGTTAAAAATTGAGTCATGATCCATGGCCTTAGAGCATATGCACTGTCACCTGTTGGGCACAAAAGTACACTGTTAGTAAGTCCAGATAGTCGTGCACAGTGACCTGTGTGTATGTCTGCAAGGTGTCAACAGCTCTACCTAGGAGGTATCCGTCTCCAAACTCCCCACGTTCTAGGCGTTGATGTATCCCACTATGTCTAAAAATGTATGAGTCATGGGTACTGCCTGGAAACTTAGCTACGATGTCCGTGATGACGTAATGGGCATCACAAACAACCTGTATGTTGAGTGAGTGGGTACACTTTCTGTTGCGGAAAATATGTTCCAGATTAGCGGGGGGCATATTTGAATGTGTGTCCCATCTACACATCCAATGACATGGGGGAAGTGGGCAATGCGGTAAAAGTCCAGCTTGGTGCTGTTAATTTCTGCCTCATTCCTTGGTAAGTATATGAACTGAGACCTGTGCGCTACTAAGGCATCTAGGAATGCCCTGAGGAACCTTGACACTGCACTTTGGGATACCCCACCTGCCACGGCAATGACCCCCTGATAGCTCCCTGAGGCCAAGAGGTGCAGTGCGCATAGTACTTGCACATGCGTAGGGATGGCGCAGCCACGCAGAGTCTTGTGTTCTAGCTGTGGTTTGAGTAAATCTATTAATTCTAGAATGGCAGCGCTGCTAAGGCGGTATTTATCATAGATCTCCTCTTCAGTTTGCTGGAAAAGTGTCTGCCTTGTTCTATATATCTTCTCCTGTCTGTGGCCCCTCCTCCTCCTCTGCTGGGCTGCGTAGACTCTCCTCCTCACTGCTATCAGGTATATGTCCGCCATCTTGAGTGACCCAGATGCCTTCTGGGTCTCCTTTTATACTTTGGTAATGGTTACCACCTGCTCTGAGTTAGTGGTAAATGCGATTTGCAAACTGGGCTTTTTGCGACTAGTCGCAATTTGCGAGTTGCAATTGCATAAGGTTTGCGACTCGCAAATTGCGACTTGCAATTTGCGTGTCGCAAAATGGGGTCGCAACGGATGCGACTCGCAAACGGGTCCCATCGCTTTTTGCGAGTCGGAAATGGGCTTTTTGCATCCCATTTCCGATTTTGCACTGTCGCAAATTGCGAATCGGCCCGTTTGCGAGTCGCAAACGTTTGCTACATCTGGCCCCTAGTTATGGCTCTATCAATACAGTGCAGTTGGTACCTAGAAAGGAAAAACAAATATGCATGATAATCAATATTCTAATTCATAATACCTATCCTCAGTGTGGATCAACAAGCAGAGTCAGTCTTCGCCGTAAGTACATCAGTTGGTCAGCAAGGCATCAGGATTCAGCATCAAAGTTCAGATAACGCAAAGTCTTCAAGCAATAAAGTTAAGTTGTCAAGACGCAAAATGGGCAAGAATGAGCTATCCCTTCCCCATACAGTCCCGTTAAATTAAAACCACTAAAACTATTTCACAAATCCCCATTTGTCAATGAATCGCATGTTCACACTTTGTCCAATAAAACGAAAACTCCAAATCTATGAATTCTACTATTACTCCATTCACATGTCGTTGATTGGTTGTCCTGCCATGTCCTCATCATCCGGCTTGTCAGGTAACATATTGTTGCAGCTTCTACTCCAGTCAGTGTCTCCATTTTTCTCCTCCTGAGAAAGTCAGTCTCACACACATTACACACAAAATGCTACATTAGCAAGAACAGCATCTTCTAGCAGTCGGTTCTCACGAGAAACTTTCAGTTATGAGCACATCTAAACAATGCAATGGAAAATCATAGTTTAACTCTCTAGGACAGCCATTTATTAAACACTTTGACATGAGACCTGGCAATTAGGCCAAGACCATTGCTAAGTTAAGGCCTACAATTAATAAAGCTAGGACATAAGGCATAAACCTTAATGTGACATATTACTACATTAGTCAAACATATATTCAACATTTCACAGCATTAGACTATTAATTAGTACACTTCGTGAACATTGGCGGCCACTCATCGTAATCACATTTTCAAATGCGTGCATTATTTTTCTACTTTATTATTTTCTACACAAACCCATTTTTCAGAATACAATACACTCATTAATATTTTTTATTAAAACACCTGCACTAGCAGGTCCAAACCTGCGATAACAAGACATTTCTCACATGTGTCAAAGGATAATTTTGTCATCGTGAGGATGGCCCGTAGCTGTGTTCTGCCACTCCTTCTGGCGTGGGGGAATGACTTTATTATTGTTTTGGACAGAGGACAAGCTTTTGAAACTTGGAGTGATTATTTTTAGCTTTTTATGGCCATTTTGTGAACAATATACGCCTTTGCATATAGACATGTTCCCTGATATTTCCTAACATGTTTTTATTTTTTACCTACCCTCTTCACCTCTCATTTAAGTTTCAGTTTTTCTCCTTTTTCCAGAAAGTTTAGACTTTAATAAAAATATGCTTTTCTTTATGATAAATAGTTTTTTCAAACATTGATGTGTTTGTGGTCATTAGGAAAAGGTTCAGACTGATGCACTGAATGTCATGAAATGACATCAGTTATTTTGGAAATGTTTTCAGTATAAAATTACAGTTTTATTTGCATTGAAGTGTGAAGGTCAACAGGACATAGATGGTCATTATGACATTGGCGGTGACTGTTAAAAAGTGGCGGTAATACTGCCAACAGGCTGGTGGTAATTACTGCCAAATTATGACCATGGCGGTGATAACTCCCATACACAGCCATTGTACCACACCAGCCACCAGGTTTAACACCACTGACCACAGCGGTAGCAATAAACAGCCAGGTGGAAGACAAGGTACCACCCACCATATTAAGACATAGCAAACCGCCACGATTTCCGGGGCGGTACCAACGCCATCAAAAGCCTGGTGGAAACAGAACACAGAAGACAAAAGACTCACCATCAGAGACACAAAGAAGACCATCGCCACCATGGAACCGGAACTTGACGTCTTCCTGATGCTCTTCTACGCCATGCTCCACAGGAAACACCAACGCTGATGAAGATGACGACAGTGAGTACAGCCGCCTAGCACACAAGGGAGGAAAAGGAGAGTGACACATACACGCACAACACACACCATTCACACACACACCATACACACAACCAGCTGCAGAGGAAAACCAGTCTCACAGAACACACATCATAATAATGCAAGGACAACATTTATCCAGAACTGATAGTGTAATTTGATGCCAACAGCAACCATATTGTCCATGTGACAAGAAATACACGAGTCACTGTTCAGAAAGGGCCAATGGCCAGTCCAAAGTACAAAAGGCCCACATGGCCACAGGACACAGTCCAAGGCCCAACTCGTTCCATGATGTAATCCTCACTACAATGTACAGGGGCATCATGTTGGGAATGGCCAGGCACCTCAGGGGGAAATGGGTGGGGCCACCTCAGCTGAAGTGGAGAACTTGCCCACTGGTTCTGGAGGGGGCACCTTGCCCATTTCACTTTGCTAGGGAGTTCAATGTCACAGTCTCTGAAGTGGGGAACTTGCCCACTGGTTCTTGAGGGGCTCCTTGCCCATTTCTCTTTGCTTGGGAGAGTAAGGTCACAGACTCTGAGTTGGGGAACTTGCCCACTGGTTCTGGAGGGAGCTTCATGCTCACTTCACTTTTCTGGGGAGTGCAAGGTCACAGTCTCTGAGGTGGGGTACTTGCCCACTGGTTCTGGAGGGGCCTCTTTGTACAACAGTCCCTGGAGGGTGGCGTACATGCCCTCTGCTGGAGGAGAGGGCTGCTGTGTCCCAGCTGGAGGTGAGGGCTGCTGTGTCCCAGCTGGAGGTGAGGGCTGCTGTGTCCCAGCTGGAGGTGAGGGCTGCTGTGTGTCCCAACTGGAGGTGAGGACTCCTTGCTCACTGCAGTTGGAGGGGAAACCCTGCCAGACTCCGCTGGAGGTGAGGGCTCCTTGCCCACTGCTGTTGGAGGGAAAACCTTGCCAACCTCTGCTGGAGGTGAGGATCATTGCCCACTGCTGTTGGAGGGGGCCTCTTGCCCCTCTCAGTTGGTGGAGTGGGAACCTTCCCTTTCCTAGGTGGTGGAGTGGGATCATTCCCTCTCTTGGGTGGTGAAGTGGGATCCTTCCCCCTCTTGGGTGGTAGAGTGGGATACTTTCCTTTCTTGCCTCCACCACTAGGAGGTGCCTCCACTGTCCCTGAGGACTGTTTGGCTGAGGTGCTGGGCTGGGCCATTGTGACCCTGCTCTTACGGGCAGGACAGGGGGGTGGAGGGGGAGGGAAGAGGTTACGTTGGGCAAGGAAAAGCTTCTTAGGGACGGTGGGGTGGGATGAGGGAGGGGGATGGGAGTGGAGGTTGAGGGAGTGGTTGTTGGAGGTGTATGTCTACTGTACCTGGGTACAGGTGCATGGGCAGTGTGCTGATGTGAGGTGGATAGCTTTTGGGTGTCTGAGTGTGTGCATTTGTGTCTCTTAGGGAACGCGTGGATGGATGTTGTGGAGGTGTCTGCAAGTGAGGTGTGTGTGCTGCTTGGTGTGGGGATGGTGGCTGTTGATGCAGTGCATGCAGGTGTGAGTGCAGATGTGACAGTGAGGGAGGAGGAGGAGGAGGAAGGGGAGACAGTGGAAGCAGTGGATGTTGTTGTGTGTGCAACTGTCTGTTGTTTGTGTGAGTGGTTGTGACCTGAAGTGTGCTGCCTGTGTTTGTCTGTGCCACTCTTGTGTGATGTTTTGTGTGCATGCTTGTCTGTATATGTGCATAGGAAGGGTTGGGGTTGAGGAGATTGGGACTGAGAGGTGGTAGTTGGAAGGGGAACGGAAGGAACAGGGACAATGGCTGCCACCAGAGACAAGGCCAGAGCTTGGAACAATCTCTGTTGGGCTGCCAATGCACCGTGAATGCCCTCCAGGAATGCATTGCATTGCTGCATCTGGGATGCCATCCCCTCGATAGCATTCATGATGGTTGACTGACCTACAGAGATGGATCTCAGGAGTTCAATAGCCTCCTCACTGAGGGCAGCAGGGCTCACAGGTAAGGGCCTGAGGTGCCTCGGGTGAAGGAGATGCCCACCCTCCTGGGTGAGCGGCCACAGGCAACGGTGGTCCCAGAGGTGTCCACCATCATCAGGGAGCCTCCATCAGAGGAGGAATCTGAGTCAGTGTTGTCATCTCCTGTTTCCGCAGTGGTGTTCCCCTTGCCCTCCGTCCCACTGGTCCCCTCGGTGTCGGTGGACTCTGCCTCCTGGGTCCTGTGGGATGCAGCTCCCTCTGTCGCCAGTGCCCCTTCTCCTCCGCCAGATAATGCTAATGCACACATCGGCAGGATGACAGAAACAAAAGGGGAGAGAGAGAGAAAGGGAGCACTGGGTCAATTGCAGCATCAACACCACAGATGGCACACACATTACCGTCACACACAGGGATCAGGATTGAGTACCATGCATCGCACTGGCACCAGACAATACGACCCCCCCCAAATGACACGATGCTTGCACACTCATCTCATGCAACCTTGTCACATGCATCGTGCCCAAGGTGTACTCATCTATTGGTTGGAGGCCCATACAGATGCCCATACTTGGGTAGGACCCCACCCACCAAAGGATGTAACTCCTCCAAAGCGAAGGCAGGGGCCCTTTCCCAGTCACACGGGCCATGGCAGGATCCAAACACAGGTCACAGCAGCACACGCAGGAATCAAGTGAGGTTATAGACAGAAAATGCCAGTTACGTCCGCGGCGGTGTACACCGTCACCGCCACCGGTGATCCCTATTGGCCACTGTACTCCATAGAGCCCCATGTTATCCAATGAGGAATAGTACAGTGGTGCAAGACCGCCTTCCGCCATGACGCGCAATGCCTGCGGAGTTACCTCACTTCCACCTGTCCCTACATACAGAACAGGCGGTTACCATTTTATGGTGGTGGACAATATTCAGATAATTGAGAACTGTGTCATTTCTATAATTTGCACATACATTACCATTACCATTGTCCTATCACACTACTGCTCTATGTACACTGAGGTGGTGGTTCCATTGTTCAAACTGTGACAGCCTACTCACTCTTGTGTCCCTTAGATACCTACCACTGTGGAGGACTCAGAGGAGGAGACAAGAGCCCGTGCACATATCCCTTCTGAACTTGGCTACACTGGAGGACAGGCACATAATACTGACTTATAGACTGGACAGGGCCACTATCACAGAGCTGTGTGCTCAATTTGAGCCTGATCTGATATCAGATATCCGTCATCCTCCTGGTAGCCCCCTTCTAGTGCAGGTTCTATGAGTGCTTCATTTCCTGGCAACTGGTTCTTTCCAAGTGACAGTGGGCTTGGCAGCAGGAATGTCACAGCCAATGTTCTCAATCGTGCTGGCAAGGGTTTTGTCTGCCCTGGTGAAGCACATGTACAGCTACATTGCTTTCCCCCAGGTGGAAGATTTAGCCACCGTAAAGGCAGGATTCTATGCAATGAGACATATACCCAATATTATTTGGGCGACTGACGGTACACATGTTGCGTTTGTCCCCCGCCAGGATGAACAGGTGTTTAGGAATCAGAAGAGTTTCTACTCACTCAATGTGCAAATGGTGTTCCTGACTGCCCAGTACATCTCCCACGTCACTTTCAAGTATCCTGGGTTGGTGCATGACGACTTCGTCCTGAGGAATAGCAGCATCCCAAATGTGATGGCACAACTACAGAACCACAGGGTGTGGCTAATTGGTGAGCCTGACTCCCCACCCAATGTATGTCAGTGTATGCCTTCTGGTGTTAACCCCATACCATTGTGTAAGGCTAATGTTTGTCCTTCAATACTTGCTGGTGACTCTGGCTACCCAAATCTATTGTGAGGAATGCCAGGGCAGGGGCTGAGAATCGTTATAATGATGCACATGGGCGAACCAGGAGAATTATTGACCTTCGGCCTCCTGAAGGGCAGGTTAAGTTGCCTCCATCCTAACGGGATCCCTGTGCTACTCACCTGAGAAGGTCTGCCAGATAGTAATGGCATGCTGCATGTTGCACAACCTGGCCCACAGATGACACTTGCCTTATCTTCAGGAGGAGGAGACTGGAAATGCCCCTGTGGCAGCAGTGGACCCTGAGGGCAGTGAAAATGAGGAGGCAGAGGATGAGGATTTGGACAATAGAACATCAGTTATATGTCAATACTTCCAATGACACACAGGTGAGACAGTGGAACTGACCATTACTATGATTATTGATGTTTTCTGTGTGGCTGTAGCAGGATAGCATTCACTTCCTTTGCATCTCTACTTACTATCACTTATGGCTTCTCATTTTGCAGATGTTGGTGATATAACAACTGTGTACTGATGTGATGACTACAGACAGATACAGGTCATTAAATGTATGCTATCACAGTGTTTATATAATTTGCACATGATGTGACTGTTTCCATATATGCACATTTTCATCACATAAAACTCTTTCCCTCAGGTTGTGTTCAAGGGTGTTTACGGTAGTGCAAATAATTGATGGAAAAGTGCAATGGATTGGGGTGATGGTTGAGGAAAGTCCAGGGTGCTGTTCCAGTCTGTTTGTAGCACAGGCCCAGTGTCCAAGGGGCCATAGAAGGGGAGCAAAGGCAGTTCAAAGTGGACAAGGTGACAAGGTGGGACACAAGGGGGACATTCAGGAGGGTCTCATTTCCTGGTGGTCGTCTTGGTCGTGGCAAGTGTCTCTGGCTTCTGTCTGGGTCGCAGGGAACATTTGCCCCCTGGCACACAGCGGTCCTCCCAGTGTCCCTGTTCCCCTGTGCCTCTGTCCCCTGAACGATGTGCCCACGGCCACTGACCCCAGGTCCCTGATTGCCTTGGGGGAGAGGTGTGGACTGGGGACCCTGTACAGTTGGGCACACTGCTGATTGATGTGTCCTGGGGACAGATATGTTGGGATGTTGGGTGGGTGCTGTGGTGTTGGATACTGATGGGGGAAGCTCTGTGGTGGACTGTGAGTGGGCTGGCCGACTGACCAGTGGTCCTTGATGGGCCAGGTATTTCATCCAGATCCTGAAGCCCAGAGTTACTGTCATCACTGGGGGCATCTTCTGTTGGGGGACTGGATAGTTGTGGCACCTCCTCGCCACTGAGATTGGGTGGGGCACCTGTGGGGATGTAAGTGATGTATTATACTTCATGTCTGTGACCTATTGTACATACCTTGCTTCCCCTCTATCATTGCTGTTGCCCTGCCACCTTTGTTTGTGTATGTTGATGAATTGTGTGATTGTTAGTTCTCCATGCTGTGCATGCTTTGGTGATGGGTGTCCATGCATGGCTGGGAAGGCTGTCCATGCATTGGTGTAGCATGCAGGGCTTGGCATTGGGGTTAGTCAGATGTGTAGATGCAGTGTGTGGGATGGAGTGGAGTGATGGGAGTCAGGGTGAGGGGGTATGATGGCATGCAGGTATGGGGGTGATAAGTAGTAAATGTCAACTCACCAGCGTCCAATCCTCTGGCTACTCCACTGAGTCCCTCAGGATGCAGTATTGCCAAGACTTGCTTCTCCCATGCTGTGAGCTGTGGGGGAGGAGGTGGGGGATCCACCACTAGTCCTCCGGATGGCGAGCTCGTGCCTTGCTGCCATAGAACGTACCTTCCTCCGTAGACCGTTCCACCTCTTCCTGATGTCATCCCTGGCTCTTGGATGCTGTCCCACGGCGTTCACCCTGCCCACGATTCTCCACCATAACTCCATCTTCCTGGCAATGGATATTTGCTGTACCTGTGCTCCAAACAGCTATCGCTTTACTCTGATTATTTCCTTTACCATGACCCGCAACTCCTCATCTGTGAAACAGGGGTGCCTTTGTGGGGACATGGGTGTTGTGTGGTGTGTGTTGTGCAGAGGGTGTTAAGTGACGTGGTGGGATGTGGGATGTGGGGTGCGTGACAGATGGATGGGTGTTTGTGATGTGTGTGTGTAGTTGTCTCAGTGGTCTTCGTGTTAGTCTCATGGCGCTTATTGGTATTTGTAAAGGGTGGTGTGTAATGTGGGAGTGTGCTTTATAGTGCTATGGGTGAGTGGGTGTGGTGTGTGTATCAGTGTTAGGTGTGTGTTTCTGGTATTGCCCAATGTTGTGTTGTTTTGTATTTGGGTGGCCATTCTGAGCGCACCAGTGTGTACCGCAAATTGTTTACCGCCATTGAATGTCCGCCGTGGTGATTTGTGGGTCATAATGTGGTGGGCGTTGTTTTGTTGGCGTAACGGTATGGGTGGTCATACCGACAATTGACCACTGACCCTTGGGCTGGCGGATTGGTGTATGTGGCAGTATTCTGTTGGGTTGGTGTGTGTGTGTCATAATATGGTGAATGGATATTCGCCACTGCAGCGGTATGCAGGAGGCCGTCACCGCAGTGGTAAGCGGCATTTACCGCCAATGTCATTATAAGGGCCATAATGTAATTTTGTAATACACTAGCTTCAAAATCAACATTTGAATAAAGATGAAAGTTAAACACGTTTTTGCAAAAAAGTTAGAATATTTTTATTTTGAAGCTGGTTTTTATTGAGTTTGTTAGGGTAATAGCAGTAAAATTTGGCAAAACAAAAGTTATTTCCTCTTAGTCCACCTACGCAATATAGGTGCTGAGTTTGGTTGAGAGTGTGCTTGTCTTGTGGGTGGTTGTGTTGGTGGTGGAGCAGGAACGTAGGGTGGAGGTGGTTGGCTTGGGGGTGTTGCAAGTGGATAGTGTGCCCCTCATTATGTTGAGGTGCCTCTGACAAATCATGGAGATGCGTTTGCCATGCAAATTGACTTTGGTGTTTGTCATTATATCTGTCACCTCCATGGTAAACATATGTTGCTTTCACTCTCTTCCCTCAAACTCCAATGATGTTCATGCTGCATCTTCGCCATGTCTCCATAACATTTCACATTGTTATCCAAGGGGAGGATCTGCTTGTCAATCATCTGAGGTTTTTTTTTAATGGAGCCAGCTGTCTCGTGGAGAGTTGCCCTCATTGCATTGATATCTCCAGTACAGGGGGCTACTTTTGAAAAATTGATACCCCCATAGGACAGGATTTGGCCAAGCCAAACCCACCACCTCCCAGAGTGTGTGGCTGTTAACATGGCCTGCAGATTGATTACAACCAAGAGGGTTGATGTCTGGGAGGTGTTTGGGGAAAGATTGTTGAAGGGGTTAAAGCTGTTCCTTAACATGGATGTCATGTCTCTCTCTGATGCCACTTATTCCCTGATTATAGATTGTGCAACATCATTGTCCAGCACAATGTCCCCTGTACCTGAAAGAAGAAGACAAAAGAAGTTGAGACACATCAGATACCATACTTCTATAAACTACGTTAATATAAAAATCTAATAAAAACTAATGGGGTTAGTATGATGTGAACAAACAAAAAACACAAGAAGTTAAGGGTTGGTTCATGCATGGACTTATTACATCTCTACATTGTCAACTCACCACTTCTGGCCAAAGATGTTTCCTTTCTGGATGACCCCTTAATGTCAGCTGCTGAGTCAGTGTTCCCATAGCTGGTGTTGAAACAGTATCTCCTAATCCACCAAATAGAGAAAGAATAATAATGAAAAGGTTACATTGTGACTGCCAAACTAAGAAAGTGCTTTTCAACACTAAAGCTTACAAATTAAAGAAAAAACATCTTTAACAAAACATATACATTTTTAAAAACATCAAAAATAACACATGGAAGATGCTGGAAAATGATTCATGATGAGATGTAGTAGTAAAATCCAGTGTTCCCAGACTTACTTCTGCAACGGATGGGCCTAATTGGTGCTGCCAGGATGCCTCCTGATTTCATTGGTGCTTTTGTTTGGAAAGTGAACAGGGGCTGTTGTATGACCAAAGAAGCAAGGGAGACAAGACAGACATAGGAGTGTAAGCCATCCTGTGCCATACATGATGAGGGTATTTTTATGGTTTGTACATGAAATTTGAGATCCACGTAGATTCATGGCATGATGCATATAGGGGGTCATTCCGACCGCGGCGGTCATTCTGACTTTCCCGCTGGGCCGGCGGGCGACCGCCAAAAGGCCACCTGCCGGCCCAGCGGGAAAGACCCAGCAACGATGAAGCCGGCTCCGAATGCTGGGGTGCGACGGGTGCAGTGGCACCCGTCGCGATTTTCAGTGTCTGCAAAGCAGACACTGAAAATCATTATGGGGCCCTGTTAGGGGGCCCCTGAACTGCCCATGCCAGTAGCATGGGCAGTGCAGGGGCCCCCAGGGGCCCCACGACACCCGTTCCCGCCATCCTGTGTGGCGGGAAGGTGGTCGGAATCCCCATGGCGGCGCAGCTTGGCGGATTCCCTGGGCCAGGGGAAAACCGGCGGGAAACCGCTGGTTCCCCTTTTCTGACAGCGGCTTTACCGCTGCGTCAGAATGGCCCAGGAAGCACTGCCAGCCTGTTGGCGGTGCTTCCGCGGTCGGTGACCGCCAGGGTCAGAATGACCCCCATAGTCATATATATAAGTTATAGTTCTAGCTTCACAATGTCTAGTGTAAGGGAAATTTAAATTGTTAAAGCATAACTTAATGAACAAATGCCTTTAATATTGACCAGGGTTGATACAGGGATGAGTGACACTACACACGTACCTACTAGGTCCTTCGGAAATAAATAGATATGTTAGAGTTAAAACAAAAAGAGCAGACATTATGCTGACCAGTCTCTACCATCCATTTGCTCCACAATGCCAGTCTTGGTATTGTTGCAATACTAGAAGCAGAAGTAGAGATTGTGGCAAGTGATGGATGGGACAACAACACAGGGCCTTAAAAGTGGCTGTTTGAGAGGAATATATGTGATCTGTGCTTAACACTGTAGGTATAGGGGAAGAACAGATTTGGGTGTGTTGTTGTAGGATAGTTTGTAGTGACGGAGAGGGGATTAAAATATTACCTGGCACCATGTCAGTGTTGTCTGCAACAGGCAGTCCATATAGCAGTTGAGGATGCCTCACCAAGAGGGTGATACATTTTTAGATTAATCTAGAACCTCTGAATGTGGTATTCTAGGAACCCTTGAAGTAACAACGCAGTGAAAGTGCCATCCTGATATATTTGCTCAACATGTGTCTGGTAGGGATCAATCCATTAGGCATTGCTCAGTTTGTTAGTGGAACCCTGTCAGACCTAGCATCCTTGGTGTGGTCCCTCCAACATTTTGTCTTCAGACCTCATGTTTTTACTGACTTAATTTTTGCTGGCCTTAGTATCCTGTGTACTTTACCACTGCTAAAGTGGTTGTGTTCTTTCTCTAAAACATGGTAACATTGGCAGTATAATTGGTATATTTCATGTACGTAAAAGTTCCTAGTGAAGTGCACTATATGTGCCCAGGGCCTGTAAATTAAATGCTACCTGTGGGACTTTACCACTGATTAAGCTAACCACGTAAGTAGCCCTTTAAACATTTTGCAGGCCTGCCATTACAGAGAATGTGTGAGCTGTTTTGAACTGCCATTTTGGCCTGGCAATGGCCCAGACAACTGTCAAGGAGAAGGGCAAGGGGCGTAGGAAACCAGTCCTTGAATTTCCCACAGTGGAGGATGATGGGGTTCCTGAGGAGAAGGCCCCCAAGTCAAATGAGGAAGACATTATGTGACCTACCTGAGCTTGCTGGCTAACAAGGTGAGGGTGGGCATTCCAGGAGGAATTTAGTAAAGTGCAGAAGGAGTGACACACTCTTGAGGGCTTGAGACGGCAGTTCTCAGCACATCAAGCAGGTGAAGCCTCTGGGGATTACCTAATCTACTGGGAGAATGATCTTCTATATAGTGAACCTAAGACTCTTGGTACTAGAGCAGCCCATGTGCTTGCTGTCCTTCAGTGTCACATTACCTTCCTACTGGTAGGACATTTGGGGCAAGACAAGGCCTTTGCCAGACTTGCCGCCTACTTCTATTGGCCCTGAACGAAGACAGTCTCAGATGCATTCTGCAGGTCCTGTCCTACCTGCCAGACCGGTAGGAAGACAGGGAAAAAGAATAAAGCTCCCTTGGTCCAATCACCAGTTGTTGGCACCCCATTTGAAAGGGTGGACATTGTCATTATTGGACCTTTGGACCCCATGACAGTCATAGGCAACAGGTTATCCCTGGTCTTGGTGAACCATTCCACCTGCTATGCAGAGGCCATCCCTCTGAGGTCAGTGACAGCACCTGTGGTGGCTAGAACTCTGATGGAGATATTTACCCATGTTGAGTTTCCCAAGGAGGTAGTGTCTAAAAGAAGCACTTACTTCATGTCCACGTACATAAAGGCCATGTGGGATGAGTGTGGTGTAACCTATAATTTCATCACAGCCAAACCCCAAACCATTGGTCTTATGGAGAGATTCAACAAGACCTTGAAGGTCATAATTGTGGGTCTACCCGAACCTATGAGGCATAAGTGGGGTATCCTCTTGCCATGTCTTCTCCTCACCTACAAAGAGGTGCCACAGCAAGAAGTAGGGTTCAGTCCATATGAACTTCATATGGCCACCCCGTTAGGGGACCTCTGAGCCTTGTCAAGGAGGGGTGGGAGCAAGCTCCCAGGAAACTCTACCATAATGTGGTCAGCTACATGCCAGCCCTCCACAACCAGATGCACCACTTTTGGAAGAAGACTAAAACAACCTTGAGGCCAGCCAAGAACTCATGAAACTCTGATATGACTAGAAGGACACTCTGGTGGAGTTTCAGCCTGGCCAGAAGGTATGGATCACAAATCCAGTAGAGCCCAGAGCTCTCCAGCACTGCTGGACCCACCCATACGCAGTGAAGGAGCAGAAGAGGAGTCCACCCACTTGGTGGATCTCCGGTCCCCTTCGAGCCCCCTAATGGTTCTCCATGCTAACAGATTGAAGCCTGACTTTCAGAAGTCCGAAGTGAGCATGCTCCTCGTGACAGATGAGGGAGTGGAAGAGGAGAGTGAATCTCTCAGCACAGGAACACAATGGGTCAGTGGAGGGTGTTAACCTCTCTACCTCTTTGACCCTAGAGCACAAGAGTGACTGTTACCAGTTACTGGGACAGTTTGACTCTCTGTTCTCTCTCACACCTGGACTCACATACCTGTGCGGCTACAATATTGACACAGGAGACAGTCCTCCTGTGAAGTACATTTACAGGTTGTCTGACAAGGTGAGGGCCAGTATCAAGCAGAAGGTCTCCAAGATGGTGGTGTTAGGGGTGATTAAGCCCTTCTGTAGGCCCTGGTCAAGCCCTGTGGTGCTGGTACCGAAGACTGGCCCACTAGACGTCACACCAGGACTTAGGTTCTGTGTGGACTACCAGGGATTCAATTCTATCACCAGGATGCACACTCCGTCCCCCGAGCTGACAAACTCATTGGCAGGCTGGGTGCTGCCAAATTCCCCAGTACTTTTGATTTGACACATGGTACTGGCAGATTGCTCTGACTGAGGGAGCTAAAGAGAGGTCAACATTCTCAAACCCAGAGGGCCACTTCTTTTTCAGGTGATGCTGTCACGACCTGAACGCTTCTTACCGCTGTAATCTGCCAGTCTCTGGGCACCACCAGGTTTCTTGCTTGTTCTGGATTGACCAAGGTAGGGGCGACCCTTTCCAGTAGCCACGATGCTGCTGATAATAGAACACCAAGCAGGCGGTAACCTATAAAAAGAGTCCCAGAGGAAAAAACCCAAACTTGGGAAAAAACTCAGATCAAGAACCCCTGAAAAAAGATAAAAAGAAAAGAAAAAGTAAGGCACAAAAAGTATGGAACAAAAACTGCAGACAGGGAAGAGCAGGTGAAGTCCAAAATCACAGGATACAGGAGCAAGGAGCACAACTGGAATGGAAGTGTTTGCAACGCAAGGAACAAAAGACCAACGCCCATATTTATACTTTTTTAGTGCCGCATTTAGGTCATCTTTTGACACAAAAGCTGTGCAAACTTACATAATATAATGGTATTTTGTAAGTTTGCTCCACTTTTGCGTCAAAAAAATGACGCAAATGCAGTGCTAAAAAAGTATAAATATGGGCCCAATTGTGCTTATATACTGATAAACAGGAAGTGACATGGAGGAAGTAATGAAGACACCCTCTTGGATTGGGAAAAGCCACATTAAAGTAAATGGAAAGATAGCCTTAGTATAAAAAGTAGGGAGCAAGGCTGTCATGGATTTGGGCGGGTCTGATCAGGACTCTGGTTGGGACACCCCTTGAGGTCACCGAATATCCTAAAGAGGTAGTGTACTGGGGCAGAAGAGCAGCTAAAGGCATTCATGGGAAAGGACAGCTATGGACAGGCACAGGAAACAGAAAAGTAAAAGCAGAGCAACCCTTATGTGAACAAACAGGAAACGGATTACTAATGGACAAACACACTGGGGTTGTACACAGGGTAGGGCGCAGAACCTCCCACAGTGACAGGGAATGTCAATGCCTCTGTGCAGTTTGCTCTTACAGATAGTCACCCCACCAGACCCATAGAGGCAGCAGAAGTGATTCTGTCTCTGGACCCTAGAGCACAAACAAGGATAGTACTTACATACACAAGACAAGCTCTTGTGGGTCCAGCTGGAAACACAGTGGCAATTCCTGAAAAAACAGCAATTGCACAGTCACTGTAAGGCACGAAAGACAACATATAACACTAGATTAGGATGGGGGCTGGAATTGTCTCCTGGAAACCAGGAGCCAATCCCAGTACAAAGGAGGACACTTATACACTGGTGAAGACTGATAGAACACTTATCAGACACAAATACCGAGAGGAAACGGAAACAGAAGGAACAAACTAAGAGGCAGAGGCAGGAACTGGGAACAGGCTCAGGCTGGAGCAAAGGCAGGACTAGGACTGGAAAACAGGGCACAAACGTCTGGCTAGAACAAACAGAGACAGGAATGGGAAACAGAGAACAGGCTCTGGCTGGAACAAGCAAGGACAGGGCTGGAATACAGGGAGTAGGAATAAGCAGATAACAGGACTGGGAAACAGAGAGCAGGTTCAGGCCGAAACAAGGCAGGAACAGGACACAGAAACAGGGAGCAGGCTCTGGAAGAAACAAACAGGTACAAGGCTAAGAGATAGGGAGCAGACTCTGGCTGGAACAATCAGGAGCAGGGCAGAAAAACAGTAAATAGGTTCAACTTGGAACAGAACAGGAACAGGAACAAGACTGGAACGCCATCCGAATAGGGGTCTGTAATACAAAGGAATCGAACTCCAATGCACGACGAAGGATCTTGAGGAAATGGCTGCTTATAAGCAGTTCCAAGCTGCAGAAAACCCCAGATGGAATCACATGACTGGGCTGCACAGGCGAGGTCTCAGGTGTGTATAGTTTCAGACACTCGCAAGTCTTGGAGGAGAGGATCCAGTGAAAAGGAGCAACTGGATTTCTCCCATAGGAAACAATATAAAACAGAATCCAGGCTTTCCTGACTATCAGGCTGTGCATTATGGAATTTGCAGACCCAGGAAGCAAATTTAATACTACAAAAGCATACCATGGCGAAAAGAGAAACAAATGGGAGTCAGCAAGGGACTCTAGATAAGCGTTCAAGGTGATACCCAGGCTTCTGACAGTCCCCTTACAGCGTCCCCTAGAAATGGGACGACAGAGTTGTGACAAAGGCATGCAGGGAAGGAAACACAGACTCCTGGAAAAGAGAAAATATGGGCAAGAAGAAACAAAAAATAAAAAAGAGAAAAAAAAGAAGAAGAAAAACAGTAAAAAACAGGTAAGAAAAACTAGGGGAGTAAAAAGTGGGCACAGCGTGAAACAGAGCCCAAAGGGAAAGTTTCAGGTCATGCTGCTACCCAGAAAACAGGTCGTGACCTGAAAATGGCAGAAATGGCCATCTGGGAGCAGCAGACCGCCGATCTGACCGCAGCCCGCAAGTGGGACGCCACTGGTCTTCGCGGCATCACGGATGCCCTTTGGTTTGAAGAATGTCCCTGCTACCTTCTAGAGGGCGGTGAACAGGCTCCTGGCTGGAAAAGAGATCTTTTGTCCTACCTACCTATACGTAATTGCTGTCTACAGATCAAGCTGGGAGGACCACCTGCAGCACCTCAGAGAGGTGCCTGGCCCTGCAAAAGGAAGGCCTGATTATCAAGGCTGGTTAGTGCCAGACTTGCCATGGTGTACTTGGGCCACCTGGTGGGTGGGGGCAAGGTACATCCCCTCCAGGCGAAGATAAAAACTATCATGGCCTGGAAAACCCCTAAAACTCAAACAGAAGTGAGAGCCTTCTGGGGACTTGCATGGTACTATCAGAGATTTGTTAAGAGATATGGCACCACTGTGGCCCCTTTAAAAGTGGACTTCGAAGAAGCAGCCCAGATTGGTGATCTGGACAGAAGCTTGCCAGAAAGCCTTTGATACCCTCAAGAAGCCCATGTGTACAGCACCTGAACTCAAGACTCCTGAAAATTCCAAGGAATTCATTATGCAGAAGGAAGTTTCAGATCATTGCATAGGGGCAGTCTTAGCACAGTTGAATGAAGAGGCCTAGACCAACAGGTTACCTTCATTAGCAGGAGGCAACTTCAGCAGGAACAGAGGTAGATTGAGATTGAAACAGAAGATTTTGCTGCGGTCTGAGCACAGAAGAAGCTGAGACCATATCTTTTTAGAACTCACATCCGGGTTCAAGCAGACCACAGGCCTCTCAGATGGCTCATGAAGAAGTGGGGTTAAAATCCTAAACTGTTGAGGTGGTCTATTTCCCAATAGGGTATGGACTTTACTGTGGAGCACCACCAGGTATCAGACGACAACAGTGCTGATGATCTTTCCAGGTTCTTCTGCATTAGTGAAGAGAACTCCCAAGTGGTTGGGTAGGCCTCCCTACTTTCAGCTTGAGGAAACACATGCTAGCCCTGACAGCCATAGGGTGTTCTTCTCCCCAACCTTTTGCTTACCTCCTCCAATTTTCTGATCTTGTTTTTGCTAGCTCTAGGATTCTGTAAAGTTTACCACTGCTAACCAGTGCTAAAGTGCTTGTGCGCTCTCCTCTAAACATGGTAACATTGGCTTACCCCCAATTGACATATTTAATCTACTTGTAAATCCCCAGTAAAGTGCACTCCAGGTGCCCAGGGCCTGTAAATTGAATGCCACTTGTGGGCCTGCAGCACTGATTGTGCAAACCACTTAAGTAGCCCTTTAATCATGTCTCAGGCCTGCCATTGCAGTGCCTGAATGTGCAGTATTTACACTACCATGTTGACCTGCCAAAACATCCCATTTCCCAGGATCACACCTTCCCTTCACATATTTGTAGGTTACACCCAAGGTAGGCCCTGGACAACCCAGGGGGCAGGGTGCAATATATCTAAAAGGCAGGACTAATGCTTTTAAGTTTTTCATGTCTTCCTAGTGAAAAACGACCAAAGTTGTTTTTCACTACAGTAACGGCCATCACTCACATAGGATAACATCGGGATTACTGTATTACATCTAATAAGTGTAATTCACAATCTGGACTAGATAAAAGTTTCGAGTTTGGTGACTCTGGAATCACAATTTAAAATCACAACTTACGGTGAAGTCGGATATTAAATTGTAGTTCTGAAAATGCCACTTTTAAAAAGTTGGTGTTTTCTGACTTTAGCCATTTGGTACCTGCTGCCTGCCTGTGATTACTTGTCTGGAGGTGGGTGACAGATGGGCTTTGTGTATTTTCTCTAGACAGCCACACACAATGGGAGCTTAGTTGTGATCCTGGGAGGATGGGAGAGAGGAGCTGGCCACAGCCTCACCAACCACCACCATAAATGAATAACTCAAAATCTACTTATAGGTTTTTTTCATTTTTATCTTGTTTTATTTATTAAATCATACAAAAAGAAAAAAGGGGGGTCTGGGAGATTAAGTGGCCCAGTGCACACACTCCCAATGTATACTATAAAAATAATAAGTGCACAGTTCCAAAAAGGTGGAGGGTATTTTAACCTCTCAATACCGGCACACACTTTGTTTTAATTACAGAAGCAATAGCCCTCATGCATCATCATCGGGCTTTGCTCCAAGTCAGACTGTTACTGCAGTGTCTGACGGGATCCTACTTCGGACCATCTTGCCAAAAAGAAGTTTCGTATTTGTGTCTTAGTACCAAAAAAATCTAAGGTTACTAAGTAACTGCTGGAGTGAAGAAAAAATAAAAATTCTAATTGGCTCGGTAACTCCTCAATATGAAAAAATAAATAAAAAAATAAGCATAAACCCGGTTAAGATTAAAAACGTTGAAAAAGTCGAGGGGAATTGATGATCCCACACTTTACATCCTCTGGAAGTCAAGCACAATAGCTCGGACCCCTACAAAAAGTCAACATGTTTTGCACTTCAATAATTGTCTAAAACGGATCCACTCGCGATTCATCAGGACCACGGTCATCGGTGTCCAGAACATCAAAAATGCAATTACAAATAGTTCATTAAAAAAAAGGGAGTAAAAAGAGTTTTTTTACTCACTCCAGGTCTGTGTCAACTGGCACAAAACTGGTAACCGGCCATTATCCAAAGAAGAACTACTTCCACTGGAAACATCCACCAAAAATCAAGCAGGATATCCAGGCGGCAAAAGAATAAAGCAACATGCTGTCCATTGTGGCCGCTTTTCCATACAATAATAAAAAGTGTGCGCCGGTGTTGAGAGGTTAGAATACCCTCCAACTTTTTGGAACTGTGCACTTATTATTTTTATTAAATCATGCTCTGTTTTTTCTAAACTGTTGTTTATTCATTTTGTGTGGTATTTTCACTGTTTTACTGTTTGAAGTCTTGTGCAAAAACTTTACACGCAATCTCTAAGTTAAGCATGCCTGCTGTGTTCCAAACTATAAGAAGGTGAGCACAGGTTAATTTAGGGTTTGCCTCACATTTACCCTGACTAGGTTTGTGGTTGCCGTGGACTAAGGTTAACACCACAGTCAACCAACAACTCAGTTTCTAACAGGAGGCATATCACTAATGAGGGAAGGGACACCCTACTGGTGCTAGAGAAGGAGGACAGGCTCAGGTATCCTGCCATGTAGGAAGTCCTTGTCAGGAAGTATGGTCTGACCCCAGAGAAGTAGAAACAAAAATTTAAAGGACTGCTGGAAACTGGCCCAATAGACCTGGGTGGATTATGTGGATTCTTTTTGCAAGGCACTAGATAGTTTGGTGAAGGGCAGTGAAATACAGGATTATCAGGGGCTGTATAATTTGATTGCAAAAGAGCACATTGTCATTCTTTGTTTTGCATATCTGTGCCAACATTTGATTGACAGTAAGCTCTCTGACCCTACAGAACTTATTTAACGAGGCGGACTATTGGGTCAACACCAGGATCTATAAGAAAGTATCTGGGGGAATTCACCACAAAGGTGGGCAGGGACCCCATCAGAAGAAAGAGGGGAAGATAAACATAAAAACAAGGAGTTCTCTAAAGGGTCCCAAACTAGTTCTTCATTTCATGATTCCCATACCCCAACTCAGAAAAAGAAGAGATGGTTCTCTGACAGTATGTGTTTAGGGAAGGCTCCCCCCCCCCAAGTAATATGAGTGTCAACGGGAAGAGCACTTCAACAGGGATGCCAAGTGTCCCAAGCAGGCTGAGCCCCCCATCAGTGGGCAGTCATTATGGCTGGTTAGTGTAGCTCTTGGGGAAGGGATTGTCCCAGATAGTGTAGAAAAAAAATTAGAGGTTGCCCTAGTATCCCTGCATGACAGAGATATGGTGCAGAGAACTCACATGCCTAGTAACACTAGCAAATAGAGGCAGTGGGTCACCATCAATGGGCAGAGGGTAGAGGCTCTGAAATACACTGGAGCCAGCATGACAATCATCAGATGTCATATGATGACCTCAGCACAGGTAGTCCCTAATGTATTCCACCAAGCTGTTGCAGCTAACAACCATGAAAGTCACTATCCTATCCAACTAACCTTGAGCATACCATCTGGAATGAGGTGGAGCTCAGATCCCACTTGGAGATGTTAGGATTGCCTGAGTGGGTTTGCCTGACAACACAGTCCATGGCAACTTGAGAGGGTAGGCAGGATGACCTGGAACCTCAAAGAATGTCCCAGGTACCTGTCAAAAAGAGGAAGGGAAAGCAGTGCAGGAAGGCTACTCCTGAAACTCCCATGGCCCCAGAGGAGGCTGACCCTGAGTGTGACCCCCTGAATTCTGCAGGGGAGATGGCGCTGACCTGGGGAACCTACCTGAACTGATCAATAGACAGAAAGAAAGGGTCCACCCAGGGTTTATTTCTGCAAGGCGCAGAGGGAATTCCCTATTATTGTGGGCCTATGGTAGCAGGCCGAGGCCCAGGAAACTTACAACACCTCTGATGATCTCCTGAATTACTTTGAGAATGGTCTCCTGTATAATGAGCCTACGGTTCCTGAGGCTGATGCAACCCATTTGTTGGTGGTTCCCCAGTGCTACAGGGCCTTCCTGCTGGAGCCAGTTCATAATGTACCCCTGGCAGGTCATTTGGGGCACAACAATACCTTTGACAGGCTTGTTACCTGCATTTACATGCCTCAATTGCCCAGAAGGCTCCCCAGGGTGTGGTCAGCTACATGCTGGTACTCGGCAATCCAGACAAGGAGTTTCCAGAAGCCAGCAGAGGCAAAATTTACCAAAAGCGTGAACAAGAGGAAATACTCCATAATAATTGATATACATTTATAGCAATTCTACCCTATTCTGCTACTTCTCAGCACTAAGCTAATTTTAGAACAGCAAAAAATAAAACCTATTTTGAGTTTAAGAGATGGTTCTCACCTGCATATCTTTTTAGAACAACAGGACATGTGCACAACACAATAGCAAGGACTACGCATGCTGTGCCAGAACAACAGATGGACCGTCATGCAAGCACTCATAACCAGCAGGCTGGAATACCACAAAACTCTCTATACCAGAATTTTCAAAGAATGCCTAAACAGACTTGAGACCATCCAGAACACTTCTGAAAGACTCATACTCAACCTCCCAATGCCGCAACCACATCACACCACACCTTAGGAAGCTTCACTAGCTCCCCATTCACAAAGGCAGCCAATTGAAACATCTCACACACACATACAAAGCTTTCACAACACAGGCACAGAAAACCTTACATACACATACACTTTCACCAATCCACCAGACACATATGCTCTGTCTTACTCTCACTCACATGCAAAAACAACAAGGTGACAGATGGAATTCTTGAATTAATCTCAGCCACTGGCAATTGCTCTGGCCACATCCCAATCCATAGTTTTTTTTCCCACCATGTCTCCTCAGTTTGGACCCAGCCATACGCAAATCAGTCTTGACCCTGCTCCTCATGGGAACTATCCAGCCCGGACTGCCAGCCAGGTCCTCCCTAAACCAAAAAAATAGGCAACCTAAGACCGGTTTTGCGTAAACTCTCACTTGCACACACTCCCAGCATCCGCAAAAGCAAAACTGGAGGTCAATAATTCTCCTACATCACACCTAAGACATGGAATGACCTCTTTCAACATATTTGAGCCTCATCCTCACTTCTTGTGTTCCGCAATAAGCTGCAGACCTGGCTTTTTGTTCAGGCACCTTGGGGACCACACACCTACATGCCTGCCCAAGCACCTGGATACCTCGGGTGATTAGTGTGCTACACAAATCAACGTAACATAACATAACAACACATAACATAGCGTACCCTACCTTTCCTAAGCCTGGAGGAACAAAAACATATTTTTCTTAAAATTTTCCTGCAAATCCACAGAGGATTTGTGGTAGAATGTAAAAAACTAAAAAGGCTACTCTTTTTTTAAAAAAAACAACAAGAAGTCGGGTCAGTGTTAGGGCCCAGTGGATGCTGCCACATATTCTTTAGGAGAGAGGATGAGCTTTCCCCCCTCCCCAAGCCTTCTGGAGGCCTTGGGGACCCCATCCTTTGAGGCTGCCATCATTTTTAGAGGAGGCCCATGCCCTCTCCCTACAAAAACACAAATTGGCCCAAGGGAATGGGGTCCCCAGAGACCTTTAGGTCCATATTTATACTTTTTTAGTGCCGCATTTGTGTCATTTTTTGATGCAAAAGTGGTGCAAACTTACAAATTATAATTGTATTTTGTAAGTTTGTGCCGCTTTTGCGTCTAAAAAATGATGCAAATGCATCACAAAAAAAGTATAAATATGGGTCTTAGGGGGTGATTCCAACCCTGGCGGTCGGTGATAAAGCGGCGGCCAACCCGCCAACAGGCAGGCGGTCCAAAAAATGGAATTCTGACCCTGGCGGGAACCGCCAACACAGCCCGCCACTTTAACACTCCGACCGCCATGGCGGGACCGACAAACAGCGCGGCGGTCACCGCCAACAGGCAGGCGGCAGACAATGTACCGCCCACCCTATCACAACTCACCAATCCGCCACCTTTTCTGGGGCGGGAGCCCCGCCGATAAAAACACGGCGGAAACAGAGTACGAACGGGAAAACGCTCACCTCCACACACTCCACGAGGAATCTGGACAGCATGGAACCCGAATTAAACATACTACCAGCTCTTGTCTACCTGCTCATCTACCACGAGTACGAATGCCGGCGCAGACGACAACGGTGAGTACTGCACCTACGACACAGGGGAGGGGGGAGGAGGAAAGGTTACGGGCACACACATACGCCATACACCCACCCCCCCAACCCACCCCCCCAACACCTACACACCAATGCAGAGCAACAAGTCAGAATGACACCCCCCAAACCCCCCGGAAGAATGCAAACACATAATTAAAATGAAGTTTCAAATTTATGTATAAAATAGGTTCATTGAAGTCATGGTAAATATGCCATATGAAATATACAAAAGAAATAATGAACATAGTGCAAAGTATAAACATAGTCAATAAGTCCTGCACAGTCCGTTAAATATCCATATTCCGTGGGCCAATATGTACAAACACATGGGCAAAGCCCACACAGGAGACCGGATACCATTGGAGAGAACACTGCAGGGGCATCAGATGATAAAACAACAGGCACCTCAGGGGTAAGGGAAAGGGGGGCACCTCAGCCACATGAGTCCACGACGCCAGATCCACGAGGGGCCTCCATGCCCACTGTACCATCCTGGGGAGTGCAAAGCCACAGTCCATCAGATGGATAACCGACTCCACTGGTATTGGAGGAGGCATGGTGCCCAGAGTGCTTCGTGAACACCTGCTCGACACAGAACCGGCACTGTCAATGGACCAGCGGTGCTTGAGACGGCGGTGCCCAGCGGAGCGGTGCTTGACAGGAAGGGCCCAGCGGAGCGGTGCTTGAGACGGCGGGGCCCAGCGGAGCGGTGCTTGACAGGAAGGGCCCAGCGGAGCGGTGCTTGAGATGAAGGGCCCAGCGGAGCGGTGCTTGAGATGAAGGGCCCAGCGGAGCGGTGCTTGACAGGAAGAGCCCAGCGGAGTGGTGCTTGACAGGAAGGGCCCAGCGGAGCGGTGCTTGAGACGGCGGGCCCAGCGCAGCGGTGCTTGACAGGAAGAGCCCAGCAGAGCGGTGCTTGAGACGGCGGGGCCCAGCGGAGCGGTGCTTGAGATGAAGGGCCCAGCGGAGCGGTGCTTGACATGAAGGGCCCAGCGGAGCGGTGCTTGACAGGAAGGGCCCTGTTCAGCGGTGCTCTTCACGGCGGGCCCTGTTCAGCGGTGCCTGTCGTGGCGGGGCCCTGTTCAGCGGTGCTCTTCACGGCGGGGCCCTGTTCAGCGGTGCCTGTCTTGGCGGGGCCCTGTTGAGCGGTGCTCTTCACGGCGGGGCCCTGTTCAGTGGTGCTCTTCACGGCGGGGCCCTGTTCAGCGGTGCTCTTCACGGCGGGGCCCTTTTCAGCGGTGCTCTTCACGGCGGGGCCCTGTTCAGCAGTGCCTGTCTTGGCGGGCCCTGTTCAGCGGTGCCTGTCTTGGCGGGGCCCTGTTCAGCGGTGCTCTTCACGGTGGGGCCCTGTTCAGCGGTGCCTGTCTTGGCGGGGCCCTGTTCAGCGGTGCCTGTCTTGGCGGGCCCTGTTCAGCAGTGCTCTTCACGGCAGGGCCCAGTTCAGCGGTGCCTGTCTTGGCGGGGCCCTGTTCAGCGGTGCCTGTCTTGGCGGGGCCCTGTTCAGCGGTGCCTGTCTTGGCGGGCCCTGTTCAGCGGTGCCTGTCTTGGCGGGGCCCTGTTCAGCGGTGCTTGTCCTGTCTTTCAAGGGACCCAGACCTGGCCAAGACTCCCCACTTAGTCGCCCTCCGACCTTGCGGTAGCGGGGCCCTCCTGTGATGGAGTCTTGGGCCCGTGGGTGTCGTCCGTCACACCCGGTATGGGGCTGGTGGGGCCCTCCTGGCATGTCTTCTCCGCCCTGCTGCCCTTGCCCTCCTTCGCTGCAGCTCTCTGGCCCTTGCCTCCCTTAGATATTGTGGCAGGTGACGGGGCAAGGCCACTCTCCTTGGTGGCAGCCGTCTCAGGCTTTTCGCGCCGGCCCTTAATTTTTCTTGTCCTCTTCCCAGGGGGTGGGCTGGCTGTCCCCTTGCTGCTGGCCGATGTTCCTTCCCTAGGAGCTGGTGGACTCCGATAGCCCTGCACTATGGTGATACTAGATGCAGGGCTGGTGGTGGCTGAGGTGCTCTTTGGACTCTTACCAGATGGAGGGGGTGGGTCAGGTGATGCAAAGAGGTTAATTTTGGAGAGGAAAAGTTTCTTAGGAGCAATGGGAGGGGTAGGTGCAGTGGGTATGGGAGTGGAGGAAGAGGATGTGGTTGTAGGAGAGTCAAGTGTGCTGTCTTTGGGTGCAGGTGCTTGGGCTGGAGGCTGTCGTGAGGTGGATGGCTGTTGGGTGGGTGGCTGCCTGCGTTTGTGTGCTTTGGAAGAGGGGGTGACAGACACAGTGGGAGAGGACACAGGGGACGTGTAAATGGCAGTGGGGGTGGTGACTGCACGTGTGCTGACTGTAATGGAGGGTGTGCTGGTGATGGAAGAACTGGCTGATGGTAGTGTGCATGCAGGTGTGAGTGGAGATGTCACAGGGAGGGAGGAGGGAGACGAGGAGGAGGGGGACACAGAGGTGGTAGTGACTGTTGGCATGTCTGCATCTGGATGTTGTTTGTGTGAATGCTTGTGGGATCTGTGGTGCTTATGTCTGGATGAGCTGCCCTTGGGTGTTGAGGTGTGTGCAGGCTGGTCTGATGGTGTGGATGGGATAGGCAGAGGAACAGGAGACTGGGACTGGGTGGAGGGAGTTAGAAGCGGGAGGCTGGAGACAGGGACAATGGCTGCCGTCAGTGCTGAGGCCAGAGCGTTGAACGATCGCTGATGGGCAGCCTGACCCGAATGAATGCCCTCCAGGTATGCATTGCTCCGATGCACCTCCCTTTCTACACCCTGGATGGCATTCAAGAGGGTAGACTGCCCAACAATGAGTGTCCTGAGGAGGTCAATGACCTCCTCACTGAGGGCAGCAGGGGTAACTGGGGCAGGGCCTGAGGTGCCTGGGGCGAAGGAGATGCCCGCCTTCCTGGGCGAGCGGGCACGGAGCGAAGGCCGAGGGGCTGCTGGGAGGGCGGGGCTGGTGCGCTGGCTGTACCTGTTGTGGCGGTGGGCACGGATGTTGCCGCCACCGCAAGGGAGCTCCCTTCCGAGGACGTGTCGGTGTCGCTGACGTCTCCACGGGTCCCCGTTGTGGAGCTCCCCTCGCCCTCCGTCTCACTGGTGAACTCTGAGTCGGTTGCATGGCCCTCCGGGGCCATGTGAGATGCAGCTCCCTCGTGCGCCGATGCCACTTCTCCTCCGCCTGATGATGCTAATGCACACATGCACAGGAAGAATAAGAAAATGGGTGGGGGGGAGAAATGAAGACAGGTTGAGTGCATGCATTGGCAACACCGTTGGCGGAGAGGACAGACACAGAAGCCCCCTGCACTACGCTGCGCAATCGGGGTACACTACTCAGTTCTTGTGACTAGGCCTACAGGTCTATGGATGACAAATGCACACATGGGTGATGCAGGACCATGGATAGCTGTACTTGGCACCCTACAGAGGTGGGGGGCGGGGGCACAGGGCCATGCCTAACGGAGGGGACTAGCCTACAGAAAGCGCTCTGGCCTTGAGTTACCCACAGCCCTCCTCCCCAACCCAGACACCTCAACTGCGCGCAAAGATAGTAGAATGTGCTGATACTCACCCCCTTGTGTCTGCTGTGATGTCCTCACGCGCCCATCCAAATCGGGGTAGGCCACCGCCAGGATCCGGGACATCAGGGGGGTCAATTGGCGGCTGGCACCCCTCCTACGTTGGGAGGCCATCCCCAGCAGAGACTCGGCGGTCTTTCTGGTCCCGTGGCGGATGTCCTCCCACCTCTTTCGGCAGTGGGTGCCCTGTCTGTTGTCGACCCCCAGGGCCCGGACGTCCTTGGCGATGGCACGCCAAATGTCGATCTTCTGATGGGCGCTGACCTATTTGACATGTACAGGGTGGGAAAGGAAATATCATCACTTTTCTGCATGGTCGATGTGAGTGGCCCCCCCTCCCCAACCTTGCCATGTGGCACATGTTCCCATCTGTCGTGCGTTGCACTCCTCATTCGCTCCCCTCCCCACCATCTTACATCTACCCCACTCAACACAGGCATAGCCCATTCAGCGTGCACCCTGTGTACTAACCTGTTGGTCTGGAGGACCGTAGAGTAGCGCATACTGGGGGAGGACCCCATCAACAAGTTTCTCCAATTCCTCAGATGTGAAGGCAGGGGCCCTTTCCCCAGTCGCAGCAGCCATAGTATCTCCCAGACCGAGGTCACAGCAGCACTTGCAGTATAGGTCCTCTCCTGTGGATGATCAGGTCTCGAGTGATTATTCAGATAGAAAATGGCGGTCATGCCCGCGGCGGTGCGTACCGCGGCCGCCGGCGCACATCGTCATTGGCTCATAAAACCCATAGGGTGCAATGTTAACCAATGCGGCTTCGCACCGCGGTCTTCGACCGCCTACCGCCACGGTGTGCCACGCCAGCGCATTGACCTCACATCCCACTGCCACACTTCACAGGTCAGGCAGCCGCCATTTCCAGGGCCCACATGGCATAATTTCAACTGCGTCACACAGGCCTAGGCCGTGCATTGCCACTCATACAAGCCTTTCAATGCATTGTGATTCTCTTACTGTGCAAGCTGTGTGAACGAACCTGTGGTTTGCTTGACTTTCTGCTCCATGTTGTCCTTCCTATGCACCGTCTGCTGGGACTTGCGAGGAGAAGGATAAATCCTCCCGTGTACCGACCGCTGGTGGACCTGTCGACAATGGAAGAACGACATGTTATACTTAGATACAGACTTGACAGAGCCACTATACATGAACTGTGTGCCCAGCTGGAGCCAGACCTGATGTCCCCCATCCGCCAACCCACAGGGATTCCCCCTCTGGTGCAGGTTCTGTCAGTACTCCATTTTTTGGCAAGTGGGTCTTTTCAGACAACAGTGGCCATGTTGTCAGGGATGTCTCAGCCTATATTTTCTAAGGTATTGTCCAGAGTGTTGTCTGCCCTGATGAAATACATGCAGAGCTACATTGTTTTCCCTGAGGAGGATGATTTGGCTACAGTGAAGGGTGATTTCTATGCCCTTGGACATATCCCCAACATCATTGGTGCCATTGATGGGACCCATGTGGCTTTGGTTCCCCCCAGTGGAAGTGAGCAGGTGTACAGAAACAGAAAAAGTTAGCATTCGATGAATGTCCAGGTGGTCTGTTTGGCAGACCAGTACATCTCCCATGTAAATGCCAAGTTCCCTGGGTCAGTGCATGACGCGTATGTTATGAGAAATAGCAGCATCCCTTATGTGATGGAACAGCTACAGAGACACCGTGTGTGGTTATTGGGTGACTCTGGTTACCCCAACCTCTCCTGGCTATTGACCCCAGTGAGGAATCCCCGGACCAGGGCAGAGGAACAGTACAATGAGGCCCATGGGCGAACTAGGAGGATCATAGAAAGGACCTTCGGCCTCCTGAAAGCCAGGTTTAGGTGCCTACATATGACTGGTGGATCCCTAATGTACTCACCAAAGAAGGTGTGCCATATCATCGTGGCCTGCTGTATGCTTCACAATCTTGCTTTGCGACGCCAGGTGCCTTTTCTGCAGGAGGATGGTCCAGATGTTGGTGTTATGGCAGCTGTGGAGCCTGTGGAGAGTGAAGAGGAGGAAGACGACGGGGACGACACGGACAACAGGGATACAGTCACACAACAATACTTTCAGTAGCACACAGGTAAGAAACAGCCACCCCAATTTACATTTACCTAAGGCCTCCTGCGTCTCTACTGTCTGTGTTTCCCCCCAGTTCCTTTTAAGTTAATTGTGACTTTCCCTTCCCTTTTCAGAGCTGTATGACCGACTGCGTGACTACTGCTTTGTTTGCCCATGGACTAAAGCTTATTGACATTGGTATGTTGTCATCACAATGTTACTGAACATAATTGCACCGTTATGTGTAATACATTTGGGAAAGATACAAGCAGACTTCAGTTATTTTAAGTGCAATGAGTGATTTATTTCAAGTGCTACATATAGGTAAATGATTGGGAAGCGGGGATGGGTGGGGGTGGAGTAATGTCCATGGCAGAGTCCAGTTCTCAGTCGCACAGGTGCATTGTCCATATGCCTGTGGAAGGATGGAGCAGGGGCAATTCAAGGTTGGACAGGGTGACAATGTGGGACAGTGGGATGACATCAGGGGGTATCATATGCTGGCGGGGGTCTTGCAATCCTACTCTGTCTTCTTGTGAGATCTCAGGTTCCGCTTGAGGGGTGGTTCTTCTTCAGCAGGAGGTGGGCTTCTGGTGGACTGTCGTTGTGTGGGGGCCTCCTGTCCACTAGCGCCGGCGGATGTTGTAGCCTGTTCCTGGTCCTGGCTAGTGACAGGGGCCCTTTGGGGTGCCACATGGTCCCACAATGTGGTGACTATCTGGTTATGGGCCAGGACGATGGTCCCCATTGCGGAACCGATGTTCCTCAGTTCCTCTCTGAACCCCATGTACCGTTCCTCCTGCTGTGCCTGGATCTCCTGGAACCTGGCCAGTACCGTCGCCATCGTCTCCTGGGAGTGGTGGTATGCTCCCATGATGGAGGAGAGGGCCTCTTGGAGAGTGGGTTCCCTGGGCCTGTCCCCCCCCTGTCGCACAGCAGCCCTCCCAGTTCCCCTGTGTTCCTGGGCCTCTGTCCCCTGGACGGTGTGCCCACTACCACTGCCCCCAGGTCCCTGTTGTTGTTGGGGTGGTGGGTCAACCTGGGTGCCCTGTAGTGGCGGACACACCGCTGATTGACGTGTCCTGGAGACAGAGGCATGGGCCCGCTGGGTGGGAGCTGTGCTGGTGTTCCCAGAGGGGGTTGGGTCTGGTGTAGCCTGTGGCTGTCTGTGGGGAACCGACTGTCCAGAGGTCCCCGATGGGCCGGGCTGGTCGTCTGGCTCCAGGGAGACAGAGCTGCTGTCATCGCTGGGGGCCTCATCTGGGGGTGGGATGGACATCTCTGTACCCTCCGTGGCGGTGTGGTGGCGTTCGGGTCCTGCAGGGATATTAAGGTATGGTTATTGCTTCTGTGTGTGGCATTTCGTGTGATGGGTGGGTGTCCGTGTACCCAAGTGCAGGCATTCCCTTGTGGGGGCTTTTGTGAGGGTGGCTTGTGGGGTTGATGTGTGTGTGCAGTGGGCATGCTTTGGTGATGGGTGTCCATGCTTTGTGGTCGCATGCAGGGCTTGGTGTTTGGATGGGTGGGTTGTGATGGTGAGCCTTGTGCAAGGAGTTGGTGTGATGGGGGTGGGGGTGAGGGTTGGGGTATGTGCTGGCATGCAGGTGGGGTGGGGGTGGGAAGTAGTAGTTAAGATTTGACTTACCAGAGTCCATTCCTCCAGATACTCCTGGGAGGCTCTCAGGATGCAGGATGTGCAAGACTTCCTCCTCCCATGCTGTAAATTCTGGGGGAGTAGGTGGGGGTCCGCCGCCAGTCTTCTGCACCGCAATATTGTGCCTTGATACCATGGAACGCACCTTCCCCTGTAGGTCGTTCCATCGCTTCCTGATGTCATCCCGATTGCGTGGATGCTGTCCCACCGCGTTGACCCTGTCCACTATCCTTTGCCAGAGCTCCATCTTCCTAGCTATTGTGGTGTGCTGCACCTTTGCCCCGAATAGCTGGGGCTCTACACGGACTATTTCCTCCACCATGACCCTGAGTTCTGCATCAGAGAACCTGGGGTCTCTTTGGGGTGCCATGGGGTGGTGTGGATGAGGTGAGGGGTGGTGTATGTGTTGTGGAGTGTAATGTGTGTGGTGGTGTATGGTGTTTTGTGCGTGGTAATTGTGTGGGTGATGTTGTGATTTGCCTCGGTGTGATGGTCTACTCTAAGCAGTGCTGTCTCTCTCTGTCCTTGATTCGCAATTGTTGTCGTAGGGGTTTGTGGGTGATGTGGGTGTGTGTCTTATTTTGTATTGGGTGTGTGGGAGTGGTGTGTATATGTATCTCAGGTGTGTGTGTTTCAAATTGACCAATGTGGGGATGTTTTGTAAAGGTGTGTGTATTTCGACCGCGGCGGTGTGTACCGCCAATAGAATACCGTGGTTGAAAGACCGCCGCGTGGATTTGTGGGTCGTGATGGCATGGGCGTATTTCTGTTGGCGTGACGGTGGAGGTTTGGTCATCGCCATTTTTTCGCTGACCTTTGATGTGGCGGACTTTTGTGGATGTCGGGTTTTTGGAGGTTTTCAAGTTGCGGGTCAGAATGACCGTGGCGGTTTACCGCGGCCGCAGCAGTGTTATGGCGGGCTTCTGACCGGCGGTAGGCGCCTTTTACCGCTGAGGTCAGAATGACCCCCTTATAGTGGCTTGGGAACTGAGGTCCCGCACACACACCCCCCTATCAAAAATTCACAATGGGGGATTTTAGCGACTAAATGAGGGGGTCCCCACGCCCTACTCAAAAAACAAAAAATGGCCCTGGGGGATGGAAACTCCATGGCCCTTAAATCCTTTGCTGCTACTTTTTTGGCAATTTGGGGTAGTTCGCGCTTAGGTCCTCATAACTTTTTGCCCACATAACCTATCCACAGCAAATTTGCATCCTTTTTTCCAACATCCTGGGTGCTTTAAAGGTACCTAGGATCTGGGGACCAAGAAATTTGCCAAAGTATAGCAAATTTTTAGTTTTGAGGAAAAATAGGAAAAAAGTGCTGCACAAGAAAATGTCTGTTTTTTTCTCTGTAAATGGCATCAATGAAGGATTTGTAGGCTAAAATCACAATATTTCCAACTTTCCAGTTTCCAGGAACAGGCAGACTTGAATCAGAAAACCAGATTTTTCAACACAGTTTTGGTATTTTACTGGGACATAGCCCATTTTGCTTATTGTTTGTGTTTTCATCTTCTTCCAGTTAGTGATAGAAATGGGTATAAACCCAATGGTGGATCCTGGAAAGCTACGCTTTTCTGAAAAGTATCGAAAATACTGAATTCAGTAAAGTGTCATTTCTTTCTGAAAGAAAGTAACAGTTGAAATAAATAAAAAATTGAAATTGAGCTGAAAAAAAACAGCCATTTGTGTCTACGTTTATTATCTGTAACTTCTTCTAACTATGGCAGGTTTTGAAAAGCGATATACCATTATGTCCGCTGGACCTTTTAGGGTGTGGGGATATATAGGGCTTGTAGGTTCACCAGGAACCCAAGGTACCCAGAGCCAGTAAATGAGCTGCATCTTGCAATGGGTTTTCATTGTGTCCCAGGTATACAACAATTCATTTGGTAAAAAATAAAGAGTGAAAAAGAGGCATCAAGGAAATCTATATATTTCTGAAATGGGCACACGATTTGGAGTTTAGAAGCAGTGGCTATTTGCACATATTTGAATTTGGGGTTACCCATACTAGCATGTGAATTACAGTGCATTTCTCAAAATTACTTCTTGCTTACACACTGTGTTACATTTGGAAGGCTTGAATGAAGAGGCGGACATTTGGCAATAAAACTTGTTCTACTATTCTGTGTTCCCCTAAGTCTCCCTATAAAAATGGTACCTCACTTGTGTGGTTAGACCTAGTGCCCGCAACAGGAAACAGCCCAAAACGCAACATGGATACATCAAATTTTTCTATGAGAAACTGACCAGTTTTTTGCAAAGTGGGTAGCAGTGGTTTTTGGGCCCTACCTCAGCTGACACCTAGGGAAACCTAGCTAAACTATACATTTTTTTAAACTAGACACGTAGAGAAATCCAGAGTGGGGTGACGGGTGTGTCTCTCACTAGGGAGTTTTACACAGAATCATTTGCAAACCTCAAACTATGACAAAAAACACAATCTCCTCACATTTCTGTGATGGAAACTTCTGGAATCTGCACAGAGGAACAAACTTCCTTTCACCCAACATTTTCCTAAGTCTTTATGATGAAAATGGTACCTAACTTGTGTTGGTAGGCTTAGTGCCCACAACAGGAAATGGCCCAAAACGCAACATGGATACATTACATTTTTCTATGCAAAACTGACCCATTTTTTGCAAAGTGGGTAGCTGTGGTTTTTGGGCCCTACTTAAGCTTGCACCTAGGGAAACTTAACAAACCTGTACATTTTTTAAAACTACACACCTAGGGAAATCCAGGATGGAGTGACTTGTGTGGCTCTCACCAGGTTGTTTTACCCAGAATTCCTTGCAAACCTAAAACTTTGACTGAAAAACACATTCTCCTCACATTTCTGTTATGGAAACATCTTCAGTCTGCACAGAGCCACAAACGTCCTTTCACCCAGCATTCTTCTGAGTCTTCTGATGAAAACTGTACCTCACTTTTGTGGGTAGGTTTCGTGTCTGTGACAGGAAGCAGCCCAAAAGGCAAAATGGGTGCATCCATTTTTTTCTACGCAAATTGACCTGTTGTTTTGCAAAGTGGGTAGCTGTGTTTTTTTGGTCCTACTTCTGCGGCACCCAAGGAAACCTAGCAAACCTGTTTTTAAAACTAGACTCCCATGGGATTCCAGGATGGGGTGACTTGTGTGACTCTCATCGTGTTCTGTTACACAGAATCTGGTGCAAACCTCAAAATTTGTCTAAAAAAACATATTTACCTCACATTTCTATGATGGAAAGTTCTGGAACCTGAGGGGAGCCATAAATCTCCTACCACCCAGAATTTCCCCAGGTTTCCTGATAAAAATGCTACTGCATTTGTGTGAGTGGGCCAAGTGCCCGCAATAGGGAAAGGCCCAAAACCTATTGTGGAGACATCAAAATTATCTATCACAAAACAACCTATTTTTGCTAGGGGGTGCACCTGCCTTTTTAGTTCCAGGCTCGGTGGCCATCTAGGGAAATTGAACAAACCCTGACATTTCTGAAAACTAAGCTTCAGGTGGAGTCCAGAGAGGTGTGGCTTGCATAGATCGCCCAATGTTTTCTTACCTAGAATCTCATGCAAACCTCACATTTAGCTAAAAAAATAACATTTTCCTCACATTTCTGTGTGGGATCACCATGCAGGCACAAATGTCCTACCACACAGCATTTCCCTTGGTCTCCTGATAAAAATGATACTTCACTTGTGTAGGTGGGCCAAGTGCCTGTGACACGGAAGGACCAAAAACGTGTAGAAACTGAGGGGGGAACCAAAGCAGGTCCAAAAGGGCAGTTTGTTTTCATATGATTTTAGGCTTACTCTGCTTTGGTCACCCACAGAAGGCAATGCTGGGTGGTGGGAATTTTGTGGTTTCTGCATATTCTGGAAGTTCCCAACACTGAAATGTCAGGAAAATGCGTGATTTCAGGCACACTTGGCGGTTTTGCAGGGCATTGTGGATAAGAAAATGATGTGGGGTGCATGTAAAGCACACCATCCTGGACTCCCCGGTTTGTTTAGTTTACAGAAGTGTCTGGTAGGTTTTTCCAAGTGGCAGTGTACCCAAGTCCAAAAAGTGCAGAAGCTCACCATTGCAAGTGGGACAATATTAGGAGTTAGCTAAGCTCTCTTAGCCCATATGTAAAATCAAAACCCAAAAGAGTAAAATGTCCTCTTGCTTGCCATTGGGTGAAATGCTTTAGTCTACATGGGGGGCAGAGAGACTGTTGCCCCCTTCAGTTGGGGTGGGGGCATAACCATGCCCACGGTGGTGGCCAGCCCCTACCCCACTATTTAAAAATAAATGCTTCCCGGATGACTAGTGAGTTTGTTTCTTGCACTGGGGGTCAGATTGGAGGTAATAATGCCCATCTGTCCCCTGGGGGGCAGAAAGACTGTGCCCATTTATTTGAGGGTGTGACGGCATTGCCATGTGCATTGTGAGCAGCCTCTACCCCTAGACTACCAAGAAGAAATCCCTGGTGCCTAGTGGGCTTTCTGCCCCCTGGGTGGCAGATTGGGGACTATTGCCCCCATCTGCCCCCTGGGGGGGCAGAAAGACTGTGCCCATTTATTTGGGTGTGTGAGGGCATTGCCATGTCCTTTCTGGGCAGCCTCTACCCCTACACTACCAAGAACAAATCCCTGGTGCCTAGTGAGCTTTCTGCTCTACCCGGGGGGTAGATCTGGGGCTATTGTCCTAATCTGCCCCCGGGATGGGGGTGCACGAAGACTGTACTGCTTTTTGGAAGCAGTGGGGCCATTACAATGCCCATTAGGGTAGCCCCCACCCCTAGATGTATATAGAAAATAAATTCATGGTTCCTAGTGGGCTTTCTGCCTCCCCTGAGGATGGTGATCAGGGGCTACTTCTCCATCTCCCCCACCCGCGTGGGGCGGGAGGAAAGACTACATATGCCCAAATTATTAAGAGGGGAGCGAAAGCCCTTGCCCAAGGGCTGCTCCCCGCTCTTTGGTGCCTAGTGAGTGGATCCCTGCTTGCTGATCACCCTCCTATGGCTATCCCCAAACAGGGATCCACAAGGCAGGGGTACCATTGGAAAGGGGAGGTTCTATCCTTTCCAATGATACCTCTCCCGTCTGCCTCAGTGAGCACCATGGCAGTAAAAGTGAAATGAGCCGATCGGATCATTTCACTTTTGGTTTCAGCAGTGAAATGAAGCCAGTGTACAGCCGGCACTGATTATCATTTTGCTGAAACAAAAGAAACAGCCCCGAGAGATGGGGAAGCTTTTCTACATCTACTAAAGCTGTTTCTTTCAGAAGGCAATCCCTCTTGTGCTTGCATCAGAGGGATTTCCTGTGCCATGTGCGTGGACTGCTGGGAGCTGTCCCATGCACTTGAGCACTGTGGCATCAGACGGCTCCCAGACGTCTGATGTACCGAAGGGTTAATGGGCTTGGGGGGCCTACACTCCTCCCCACAAATCGAAATTCAGCCTGGGGATGGGGTCTTTGTGGCTCTTAAGATGTTCAGGTAGAGGGCCCGATGCCCCCTACCCAGAAATTGGCCCTAGAAATGTGTTTCCCAGGGCCTTTAACTGACTCAGGGAGGGTGGCACATTCTCCATTCCCTAAATAATAAAGAATATGATACAAAACTAAATCTGAATTGAGCAGCGTAGTAGCTCATTTCATATTAACTGCTCCTGCAAGGAGCACCTCATAATGACCTCCAAGAGCTTCTTTCAAAATGTTTTTGGGGATCCTGGTGGTGCCCCTAGATGAGTAGGGGAACGACTAAGCACTTCTGTTACGCAATGGAGAGCTGCAGCAACTGCAGCAACCCCCCAGCAACATTAAGAAAAACACCGTGAGTCTCCTGGGTCATTGAAACAATGACCCCAGGAGAGCTTACCTGATTTTTAAAAGCACTCCAAACTGGAGCTATATGCTCTTCATCTGGGGCATGGGGATCTCTTGTGTTAGTTCTATGGCTGAATTTTATGGCTTGAAACATATTTAAAAAAGACTCAAAGACAAGTAAATGTTTTCTTTGGAAAGCTTTATTGAAAGTATTTTATGACAATCACTTTTAATAAACAATGCTATGTATGAATTTTTAAAATACACAGTATATTATAATTATTGGTGACTATTTCCTAAAGACAAAAGATCTGCTTTATATATGTTGATATGTTAAGCCCTTGATAAAGCCAATATGCTGACTTTTTATATTTTAATGTTCTGACCCTTTGACAAAGTCAGTAGGTCTCCCTCACTTAAAATTACACTCTAAGGGCCAGATGTAGCAAACACTTTGCGACTCGCAAACTGCGAAAATCGCCGTTTGCGAGTCGCAAATGAGTGTTTGCTATGTAGAAATGCATTTTGCGAGTCGGAACCGACTCGCAAAATGCATTTCCGAGTCGCAAATAGGAAGGGGTGTTCCCTTCCTATTTGTGAGTCGCAGTGGTATGCAATTCCATTGGAGTCGCAGTTACCATCCACTTGAAGTGGATGGTAACCCACTCGCAAACGGGAAGGGGTCCCCATGGGACCCCTTCCCCTTTGTGACTGGACCCAAAAATATTTTTTCAGAGCAGGCACTGCCTGCCCTGAAAAAATCCGAAACAAAAGGTTTCGTTTTTTTTTCCTAAGTGCAGCTCGTTTTCCTTTAAGGAAAACGGGCTACACTTGGAAAAAAAAAACTGCTTTATTTAAAAGCAGTCACAGACATGGAGGTCTGCTGTTCCCAGCAGGCCTCCATCCCCGTGAGTGCCCAGAGTCGCTATGGGGGCGCAAATTGTGACCCACCTCATGAATATTAATGAGGTGGGTCTTTGCGACCCCATAGCGACTCGCAGAAGGTGTCTGAGACACCTTTCTGCATACCAAATTGCGACTTGTAATTTGCGAGTCGCAGGGACTCGCAAATTGCAAGTCGCAATTTGGTATATTGCTACTTCTGGCCCTAAATTCTTTCCTCATATAGGTTCTGATTATGATTTTGGCAGTAATTACCGCCTACCACCGGGGTGACGCCCTCTAGAATACCACCGCGGTGGCGACCATTCGTCTGCAGATTATGAGCACTATCTGACTTCCGCCACAATAAGGGCGGAAATCCGGCAGTGTTCATACTGGCGGACGGGGTTGACCTGGCACTGCTACCACTAGCACCGCCCCACCAGTAGAACACCGCCAGTCGTATTTTGAGTTGAAATACGGCCTGGCGGTGTTCTTCTGCCGTGGCGCTGCTGGCGGTAGCAGCGCCTCTTCCTGTTCCCTGTCGGAAGACCTCCTCGCCCGAGGTAAGTCAGGCTTCTGACAGGGGAGAAGGGTGGTAGGGTGGGAGGTGTTGTGTGTGTGTGTATCTCAGTGTGTGACTGCTTGTGTGAATGCATCTGTGTGTTGTGTTGTATGCCTCGTTGTATGCGTGTGGGTAAATGCGTTAAGAATGGTGAAGTGAGTGCCTGTCTGCATGTCAGTGTGCTTGTGTGTATGAATGTGTGTGAGTATGTCTGGATTAATGTGTGTATGCGAGTGAATGAGTGTGTGGCTGTGGGGGGTGGGGGCAGGCGTGTGGTGGGAGCTTGTCTGCTTGTGTGTGCGTTTGAGGGTTGGGGAGGTGAATGCGTGTATCGGATGGGGTGGGGGATGTTTGAATTGGGGGAGGACTGTTTGGATGGAGGGGGTAGGAGATGTCAGGTGTGTGTTGTGAGGGTGGGGGAGCCAGCTACCAGTGACAGGGAAGTAATTCCCTGTCACAGGTAGGGCCTACTGCATGGTTTTCGTGGCAGGTGGCAGGCTTATAATGCCGCCGTCGGTACTCTGTGGGCCACAGGGTTGGAGATTGATACCTCCGTCCTGGAGGCTCATACCGCCATGGGGGTATGAGTGGAGAAGTGGCTGCAGCCAACCCGCCACACTAATAATGTGGCAGAATGTACCGCCAGGGTTAAAATGAGGGCCATAGTCAGGCTTCGGCATTCAAACCAATGCCCCTCATGGCTAAAGGAAATGTGCAGCAGGGGGTTGGACGACACTGGGGAGGTTGGCCGCAGGGCCTGGCCCACAGGCCCTGCGCCCCCCCCAGGCTGTGTATGATGATGATGACATCTTATTTTACACAAAGGTTGAAGGTACATTATAGCTAGGTCAAAATTTCAGTCAATATATTTAATTTTAAAAGAACAAAACCAATGACATTCACCAGTTTAACTATCGCAAGTAACTATAACTTATGTCCTAAGGTAACTAGAACTTAGCCCTACCATTCACTGTTAATTACATCCCATATTACATCACTCATGACATGTTCTATGACATCATCAATAAAATCACTGCAATATCTGTAATGACATCATTGATGGCAACAATGCATGATGGCGGTGTGAGCTATCATTATTTTAGTGGCACATGTCATTTTGTGTAAATTTGGTCATAGCAAATTACCAAAATTACGCAATTTATGACAATTACACTGGTGTAGTGAACATTTCACCCAGGCCTAATTTAGAACTGATTCTTTGTCTCACCCAGCTTGGTTTCTATGCAACACTAGTGCCTGACCTAAAGCCCATTCATGTGCATATTTTCCCTGAGTTCTTCAGGTACTAAGGAAGAAAATGTTTGCACTGTTGCCTCCTCATCTCTAGGAACACCCCTTATATGGACTGGATGACAGTTATCCTCTGCAAGAATGATACACGGATGTGATGTATGAGGCAAAAATACAGCTTTTATACTGATTGGTAAAACCCCGTCGATTTGTATTTCTACATTATCAAACCCTTCTAGATGGACTTCCAAGTTATCAGAGGGGACATATTTAGCTGGTATTTCAGCATATCTGAATGTATATTTGCATCTACAGGCTCAAAATCCACTCACGCGTAAAATATTTAAAAAAGATAGGGGGCATGTGCATTAACAACAAACGCTACCTCAAACCCGTGTTAAAGACACCCCTAGCAAAGAGATGTGGTGTGTCTGGTGCCCTGTAATTTGGACATATTGAAATTAGAATTTGTGACATCTTGAACAAACATATTCAACAATCATGAGATTCGTAAAAAGAAATGAAATTGGGGGAAAAACTTTTTTAAACGAGGCACTTGAAGAATTGACAGCCATTAGGAAGTACCTCGTTGAGCTGAAGGAGGAGCCCATTAGTACAATGGCCTCCATTGCCCCTACTTGGTCTCTTGAGTGTGACACCCAAAATTACTTCCGGATTTAGAAACTTTAGACCCCATGTCCGTCACCAAATGATACATTTTCTATGTTGCTCCAGGACTGCAGAATTTCGTTTTCTAGACCCTCTGGCTCGAAGGACCTAATCCATGTGCTATCCTGAGACAACCACTGCAACCACTCCACAAGGAACTGTCAATTTCTATTGAGATGTGTTTCTTGTAACAATAAATCCCATGAAATATTAGAGGAATAGTTAGTGAAGCCCCAAAACCCTCTTTCAATAGGGAATAACACGCCAAAGCTTATTAGAAAACAACATTTGTTTTAAAATAAAAAATCTAATCCAGTGAACATGACATTAATAGCAACTGCACTAAACATAAACAAAATGGAACAGCAAAGTTCAGCCAGTGGAGAGGAGGAGGCTAAGTGCCTCCTCAATGGCCTTCAATAGGAATCAGTGCTATGATGATATCCCAGTGTCACCTGGCATGCAGGCAGGGCCGGCTTTAGGGTGGTGTGAGCGGTGTGGGCACACCGGGTGCTGACCTGGATTGGGGGGCGCTGACCTCAGGGGGGTGCTGCGTTTAGCAATCAATTTATGAAACTTGCAATTTAGAAGCACCTGCTGAAAAGTTCCTTGTGCGTCCAGCCTTCAGGAAGCAATTCAAATGTCAAGATAACTCTTGTGATAAATGTTCCTGGTAGGGAGAGAGATGGGAGTTTTGTCTAGGGGAAGCTTTGACTCACCATAAAGTGGCATAGAGGGTTAATTTGCCTGCTGCAAAGAACAGAACTATGGCCTATATTTATACTTTATTGTGCGGCATTTGCATCATTTTTTGACGCAAAAGCAGTGCAAACTTACAAAATATAATTGTATTTTGTAAGTTTACACCGCTTTTGCATCAAAAAGTGACGCAAATTCAGCGCAAAAAAAGTATAAATATGGACCTATATTTAATGTGAATAGCTGAGTGGATTTTTGAAGCCAGCCTTTACAAGCACTTTAAATAAAACAAATGTATGTGAAAGGGGGGCTATATAGAGATGAGGGGCACATTTGCCGGTGGTAGTAAGGGAATCCGAGGAGGTGGTCATGGGGTGGGGGTGCCAAAAAAAAATGTCGCAAAGGGCGCCACCAGCGCTAAAGCTGGCCCTGCATGCAGGTGTTCACTGCAGCCTGTCACTGTGTTCAGGTTTTATAACATTATTTCACTGCCATAGAAGCTCTCAAAAGAAACATTTGATTGAGAGTGGTGAGATGCACTCATTCTGCGAAACGATGTACATTTGAACAACAACAATAAACAAGGCACAAAATTATCAACCTTCTAAAAATCCATCAGAAATCAATAAGAAATAATACAAGACAGAACAGTCAGCACTTGAATTGGATACTGTGAATATATTCAGGTAATTCATGAATATCAGATTATAGAACATATTAATATAAGCTTAACATGCTTTCTATTAATTAAGCATATTCCCTTGTAATTGATAGGCAAGCAGGGAAATATCCAGAAAAAAAAAGATATAACATTCATGACAGGGGGTGAGAAAGATGCGGGACTCAGGTGCTCTCCTGGAAAGAGCTTTGGCCAGGTGAATCCTAGAAAACGTATCCTTCATCCGCCTACTTTTATCTTGCCATTGTCTATATGTCCTCATGGTACTTATCTCCTCCCCCAATGTATTCCCTGAGTCAGTGGCCTCCCATCAAAAGGCATCTTTCTGTGAGGGTGAAAGAAGGCACACCATGTACATTTTTGCAATGTTTGACCACAAATATCACTAAATGGTTATCTACTACTCAATGAAATATCTCTTCCGCTTGAGATTTGAGAGTGGAGTATTGATAGTTTGTGGTGACCACCTTTAACTTGGGTCATAGGATTGGGTCACTTGATAATTTATCTTAAAATCCCATTTTTTGAAACACCACCAGGACTAAGTTTACACGCACTGGGTGATTTAATAATTTTCATCCAGAAAACTAAGGGGCATATTTATACTCTGTTTGCGCCGGAATTGCGTCGTTTTTTTTTACGCAATTCCCACGCAAAACTAACTCCATATTTATACTTTGGCGTTAGACGCGTCTAGCGCCAAAGTCCATGGAGTTTGCGTCATTTTTTAGCGTGGACACCTACTTTGCGTTAATGATATGCAAGGTAGGCGTTCCCGTCTAAAAAAGTGACTCCGAGGCATGTGCTCCGTATTTACACTCCCGGGCAAAAATGTCGCCCGGGAGTGGGCGGGTAAAAAAAAATTACGTCCAGCCGCTTTTGCGTCGTTTTTTAGCGCGTGGTCAGGGCAGGCGTTAAGGGACCTGTGGGCTCGGAAGGAGCCCAGAGGTGCCCTCCCATGCCCCCAGGGACCCCCCCCTGTCACCCTTGCCCACCCCAGGAGGACGCCTAAGGATGGACGGACCCATCCCAGGGAACATAAGGTAAGTTCAGGTAAGTATATTTTATTTTATTTTTGTGGCATAGGGGGGCCTGATTTGTGCCCCCCTACATGCCACTATGCCCAATGACCATGCCCAGGGGACAGAAGTGCCCTGGGCATGGCCATTGGGCAAGGGGGCATGACTCCTGTCTTTGCTAAGACAGGAGTCATTTCAATGGGGGTTGGGAGTCGAAAAAAATGGCGCAAATCGGGTTGAGGCGATAATTTTGCCTCAGCCTGACTTGCCCCATTTTCTGGCGCCCAAGCTCCATATTCCCCTACGCCGGCGCTGCCTGGTGTACGTCATTTTTTTTGACGCACACCAGGCAGCGCCGCCGGCTAACGCCGGCTAACGTCATTGAATAAATACGGCGCCCGCATGGCGCTTCAGAATGGCGTTAGCCGGCGTTAGATTTTTTGACGCACAACTGCGTTGGCGCAGTTGTGCGTCGAAAAGTATAAATATGGCCCTAAGAACCCCTCTGATCGTCCAACATGTTTGACCTGTAAAATTTGCTTGTATAACTTTACAGAGATTATTGTTATTTTACTTTAATGGATTTTCTAATCCCTACTTTATGCATACTTGTAACCCTCTGCCCCGCTCTGAAACTGGGAAAAATACCATAGCAAATCATAGCTCTTGTTCAGCATCACCCACTGACTCAACTCAACCGTCTGCCTGGGAAACTACATTTCCCATCACTCCTTTCTGTGTCCTAACACTATGATGCACATAGGACGTTATTGTGTAATTCTACCTTAACCCCTTTGCTACCAGGCCTTGTCCACTCCTGTGCCAAGCATTTCTTTGGCTATTTGGGTCAGTTTGCGCTTAGGCCCTCATAACTTTTTGTCCACATAAGTTAGCCATGTCAAATTGACGTCCTTTTTTACCACCATCATAGGGTTCTAAAGGTACCCAGAGTTTGTGGGTACCCCTGGAAGAGACCAAGAAATTATCCAAAATACAGCTAAAATTTCATTTGTTTGCAAAAAATGGGAAAAACGTGCTGCAGAAGAAAGCATGTGTTTTATTCCCTGAAAATGGCATCAACAAAGGGGTTGTGGTGCTGCAATCAATATCTTCCCAGCTTTCAGGAACATGCAGACTTGAATCAGAAAACCACATTTTTCTACTGTGTTGGCATTTTACTGGGACATACCCCATTTTTACTATTTTTTGAGCAATTTATTTGGTAAAATATAAAGAGTCAAAAAAGGTATCAAAGAAACCTTTCTATTTCCAAAACGGGCAAAAGATAAGGTGTTAAGAAACAGTGGTTATTTGCACATCTCTGAATTCGGGGGTCTCCATGCTAGCATGTGAATTACAGGGCATTTCTCAAATACACTTCTTTATTACACACTGTCTTACATTTGGAAGGAGAAAATGTAGAGAAAGACAATGGGCAGTAACACCTGTTCTTCTATTCTGCGTTCCCCCATGTCTCCCGATAGAAATGGTACCTCACTTGTGTGGGTAGGGCTAGTGCCCGTGACTGGAAATGCAACATGGACACATCACATTTCTACATTGAAATCTGACGTGTTTTTTGGAAAGTGCCCAGCTGTTTGGCCTTCAGCTAAGCCGGCACCTAGAAAAACCTTCCAAACCTGTGCATTTTTTAAATCTAGACACCTAAGGGAATCCAGGATGGGGTGACTTGTGGGGCTCTCACTGGGTTATGTTAACCAGAATCCTTTGCAAACATGAAAATGTTGCAATAAAAACACATTTTCCTCACATTCGGTTCTGCAAAGTTCTGGAATCTGACGGGAGCTACAAACTTCCTTCCACCCAGCATTCCCCCAAGTCTCCCAATAAAAATGGTACCTCACTTGTGTGGGTAGGCCTAGTGCCCGTGACAGGAAACGCCCCTAACCGCAACATGGACACATCACATTGTCCCAAAGAAAACTGACCTGTTTTTGGCAAAGTGCCTAGCTGTGGATTTTGCCCTCTAGCTCAGCTGGCACCTAGGGAAACCTAGCAAAGCTATACATTTGTGAAAACTACACTCCTAGGGAAATCAAGAATGGGGTGACTTGTGGGGCTCTCACCAGGTTCTGGTACCCAGAATCCTTTGTAAACCTCAAAATGTGGCAAAAATACACTTTTTTCACACATTTCGGTGATGGAAAGGTCTGGAATCTGAGGGGAGCCACAAACGTCCTTCTACTCAGCACTCCTCAAAGTCTCACGATAAAAATGGTACCTCACTTGTGTGAGCAGGCCTAGGGCCTGCGACAGGAAACACCTCTCAACGCAATGTGGACTCATCACATTTTCCCAAAGAAAACTGACCTGTTTTTGGCAAAGTGCCTAGCTGTGGATTTTGGCCTCTAACTCAGCTGGCACCTAGGGAAACCTAGCAAACCTATACATTTGTCAAAACTAGACACCTAGGGGAATCCATAATCTGGTAACTTGTGGGGCTCTCACCAGGTTCTATTACCCAGAATCCTTTGCAAACCTCAAAATGTGGCTATGAAAACACCTTTTCCTCACATTTCGGTGATGGAAAGGTCTGGAATCTGACGGGAGCCACAAACTTCCTTTCACCCAGCATTCATCCAGTTCTCCCGATAAAAATTGTACCTCACTTGTGTGGGTAGGCCTAGTGCCCGTGACAGGAAATGCCCCTAAACGCAGCATGGACACATCACGTTTCCCAACGAAAACTGACCTGTTTTTGGCAAAGTACCAGCTGTGGATTTTGGCCTCTAGCTCAGCCAGCACCTAGGGAAAACTAGCAAACCTATACATTTTTGAAAACTAGACACCTAGGGGAATCCAGTATGGAGTTACTTGTGGGGCTCTCACCAGCTTCTGTTACCCATAGTCCTTTGCAAACCTCAAACTCTGGCTATGAAAACACCTTTTCCTCACATTTTGGTGATGGAAAGGTCTGGAATCTTTGGTGAGCCACAAACTTCTTTCCACCCAGCATTCCTCCAAGTGTCCCGATAAAAATGGTACCTCTCTTGTGTGGGTAGGCCTAGTGCCCGTGACAGGAAACGCCCCTAAAAGCAACATGGACACATCACGTTGTCCCAAAGAAAACTGACCTGTTTTTGGCAAAGTGCCTAGCTGTGGATTTTTGCCTCTAGCTCAGCTGGTGCCTAGGGAAACTAGCAAAGCTATACATTTGTGAAAACTACACTCCTATGGAAATCAAGAATGGGGTGACTTGTGGGGCTCTCACCAGGTTCTGTTACCCAGAATCATTTGCAAACCTCAAAATGTGGCTGTGAAAACACCTTTTCCTCACATTTCGGTGATGGGAAGATCTGGAATCTGAGGGGAGCCACAAACTTCCTTCCACTCAGCATTCCTTCAAGTCTCCTGATAAAAATGATACCTCACTTGTGTGGGTAGGCCTAGTGTCCGTGACAGGAAACGCCCCTAAACGCAACATGGACACATCACATTTTCCCAAAGAAAACTGACCTGTTTTTGGCAAAGTGCCTAGCTGTGGATTTTGGCCTCTAGCTCAGCAGGCACCTAGGGAAACCTAGCAAAGCTATACATTTGTGAAAACTACACTCCTAGGGAAATCAAGAATGGGGTGACTTGTGGGGCTCTCACCAGGTTCTGGTACCCAGAATCCTTTACAAACCTCAAAATGTGGCAAAAACACTTTTTTCACACATTTTGGTGATGGAAAGGTCTGGAATCTGAGGGGAGCCACAAACATCCTTCTACCCAGCATTCCTCAAAGTCTCATGATAAAAATGGTACCTCACTTGTGTGGGCAGGCCTAGTGCCCGTGACAGGAAACAGCTCTAAACGCAATGTGGATTCATCACATTTTCCCAAAGCAAACTGACCTGTTTTTGGCAAAGTGCCTAGCTGTGGATTTTGGCCTCTAGCTCAGCAGGCACCTAGGGAAACCTAGCAAACCTATACATTTTTTTAAACTAGACACTTAGGGAATCCATAATGGGGTAACTTGTGGGGCTCTCACCAGGCTCTGATACCCAGAATCCTTTGTAACCTCAACTTTTGGCTAAAGAAACACTTTTTCCCCACGTTTTGCTGCTGCAAAGTGCTAGAATCTGAGGGGAGCCACAGACTTCCTTCCACCAACCATTCCCCCAAGTCTCACGATACAAATGGTACCTCACTTGTGTGGGCAGGTCGACTGCTGCAACAGGAAATGCCCCAAAACGCAACATAGACACCACATTTTCCCAAAGAATACTGACCTGTTTTTTACAAAGTGCCTAGCTGTCGGTTTTGGCCTCTAGCTCAGCCGGGACCAAGGGAAACCTATCCAACCTATACAATTTATAAACCTAGGCACCAAGGGGAATCCAGAATGGGGTGACTTGTGGAGCTCTCACCAGGTTGTGTTACCCAGAATCCTTTGCAAACTGTCAAGACAGGCCACTCACCTGAAAAGCAGGATGTCTGCAGGGGCGATGGTATGCCCCCGACTCCTGAAACACGTCTCAGCACTTCCTGGTGGACACAGAAACCCCGGCAGGTGTCCCAATAGGAAAGGGGGAGTGGAAGAGAAAGAGACAAAACACTGCCACGTCTTGCCGGTCCAGCCAGGCAACCTGTATCTTCGGTGGGGAGGTCGTTGTTGACAGAGTGATAATTGAGTTAGTGCAATCAACTTCCTTGAAACTGAATCTCTCTTTCTGATATGGGCACGGTAGCAGTAGAAGAAAACTGGGATGCTCCAGCACTTTTCTTGGATAATATTAACTGTTGCCACAATTACTAACACTGCATTACCAAAAAACAAAACTGAGTACCATAACAATAAGTACTGCAACACTAGGGCTGGCTTCACAGAGATTCACTGTTGCACACTACAATTAGAACTGTGGTTGCACCTATCATGCACAAGAAAGACAAACAAGGGCATTCATTATATCACATATAACTTTGCTGCATGCGTAGGGTTAAACTAAAAGGAACAAAAACAATCCAAGAAATACAAATGTCCACTCTGGGTTTAAACAGTTAGGGTGGCACAGTTTGATTTGGTTTCACTGTGTGTGTGAAAAAACCTTCAAAAGCAAATTCCTCAAACCTGAAACACAGGCATGAATGACACAATTTAAATCCAAGAGTTATGCTATTAGAGAAAGAAAAGTCACGTAAATGCTCTTTTAAAATTGCACTGTCACTTTTTGTAGTACTTGAGCTCAAGCAGATTTCCTGAAGCACATTTGGGCAAGTAACTACAATAATAATGTAGAATGTTCAAAAATGCATTTGTCTCTTCACACTCTGCCAAAATACAAGGTCTGAAATACACCAGCTGTTCTAGGAAAGTGTGGCTCTCAAAGAACAAACTCCCTGGAGAATACTAGAAACTTAGCTGCAGTCTCTTCCAGAGTGCTGGAGGAATGCCTGGTGTCAGCTGGTACAGGAACGAACAAAAGAATTGCCTAAAAAGTCCTAATACGAGGCTGACAGTAGGGGCTGGACTACCAAATCAAATGCTGAGATCAGGAAGCAATACAAAGCGAAGCAGGGAGGAATGCTTCACTCTGCTATTTATAGCCAATCAGGAAAGCAGTTGAGTTTCCACACGTGGATGAGTCACCACACCCAATTAGAAGCACATGTCTACACCACACCCAATTAGAAGCACATGTCTACACCTGCTCACATTAGCAAACAAGCATTGGTAAAACAAGCATTGATAAAACCAATTGTGTAACACAGCACCTTATGTTTACTTAGAAACATGAAAGTTTAACCAAGAACAGAGATATGATTTAACCCTAATCCCTGGGGATGCTGACAGATAACGCAGGAGGCATCTTGGGGATTCCTGATACAAACCTTACAATTTGGCTAAAAAGCACTTTTTCCTCACGTTTCGGTGCTGCAAAATGCTGGAATCTGAGGGGAGCCACAAACTTCCTTCCACCCACCATTCGCCCAAATCTCCTGATAAAAATGTTACCTCCCTTGTGTGGGTAGGCCTAGTGCCTGCGACAGGAAACGCCCCTAAATGCAACATGGACACATCACATTTTCCCAAAGAAAACTGACCAGTTTTTGGCAAAGGGCATAGCTGTGGATTTTGGCCTCAAGCTCAGCTGGCACGTAGGGAAATGTAGCAAACCTATATATTTTTTAAAACTAGACACCTAGGGAAATCCAGAATGGGGTGACTTGTGGGGCTCTCACCAGGTTTTGCAAACCTCAAAATTTGGCTAAAACAACACTTTTTCCTCACATTTAACTGCTGAAAACTGCTGGAATCTGAGGGGAGCCACAGACTTCCTTCCACCCAGCATTCCCCCAAGTCTCACGGTAAAAATTGTACCTCACTTGTGTGGGTAGGTCTAGTGCCCGTGACAGGACATGCCCCAAAACACAACTTATACACATCACATTTTCCCAAAGAAAGCTGACCTGTTTTTGGGGTGACTTGTGGGGCTCTCACTAGGTTCTGTTACCCAAAATCCTTTGCAAACCTCAAAATTCAGCTAAAAAAACACTTTTCCCCACATTTCGGTACTGCAAAGTGCTGGAATCTGAGGGGAGTTACAAACTTCCTTCCACCCAGCATTCCCCCAAGTCTCCTGATAAAAATGGTACATCACCTGTGTGGGTAGGCTTAGTGGTGCGAGACAGGGAAGGGCCAAAAATGTGTAGAGATTGAGGGGATATCAAAGCGAGTTGATAAGTATTGTTTTTTTATAATTTTTTAGGCTGGCTCTGCTTTGCGGAACACACACAAGTGAAGTATTATTTTACTTGGCAGACTGAGGGTAACTCTGGATGGTAGGAAATTTGTGCCGGCACAGTGATCTTACAAAGAAAAGTGAGGAAAATTTAATTTTTTTAAGCAAATTTTGAGGTTTGCAGAGGAGTCTGGGCAAGACAATGTTGGGGGATCCACGCAAGCCACAGCTTCCTGGACTCAAACAGGTGTCCAGTTTTCACACTAATCAAGAGTTGGTACTTCTTCCCTAGAGAAGAAGCACACACGCTACCAAGATTCTTACTTCCGTGATGATCCAAAAACTAAAATTGTGAAAAGAAACACACTTAGGTTATGTTAAAAAGACCCCTCACCCACCAACATATTTGGTGGCATGCTTCATCATTGGGGTTCTACCTGGGGGTCTACGGGTTGACCTGTTTTAGGTCTAGAGCTCGCCCCCCGCGTCCGCAGCACCAACCTGCTGTCTCCTGCCTCTGACCCCCGCCCACGCTGCCGCTAGCGTGTTCGAGGCTCTCTTGAGCCGTTGTGCCGTGTATTCCGCCGTCCTGTAAGTGGTTTCTGTTTTCTTCTGCGCCTCGCCTCTTGCGCGTCTGCCCCCGTTGTGCCCCTCTGATTGCTGTGCCCCGATTGTAGTTTGTGCCAATACTGTATTTTGTGACTGTTTTTCCGATTTTGTGCCCGACTTTCTTGTGCCTTGTTTAAGTTGTTTTTCGCCCCTTGGGCGCTCCCCCTTGCTCTCCGCTCCCTGCCGCTGCCTCCCTGCGGCCCCACCCCCCCCGCACCCCCATTCGCCGCTGCCTCCCGCCTCCCAGCTGCTCCTCCCTCCCCCTCCCTTCTTAATGGCTGGCGCTGCGCGTCCGCGCGCAGCGGGCGCGCCGCTGGCGCGCCAGAGGCGAGCCCGTCTGCGCCTGCACCACGCCCAGCGCCACCCCCCCTGGTCCTCACGCCCCCCGCAACTCCTACTTCCGATACTCTGCCAGCGATCTCCTCGCCCTCAACCCTGGCCCCTCCATAGAGTGCTTCCTGGCCACCCCGAAGCACACCAAAGGACCTTTTTCCTGCCGCACCTGCAACTTCTCCTGCAACAGAACAACGAAGCCAGCAACAAACAACACTAACCACCTGCACTGCATCCTCCTCAACACACGCTCCGCACGAAAACACGCCATCGAGCTCTGGGACTTGCTCGACACCACCGCCCCAGACGTGGCCTTCGTGACCGAAACCTGGTGGAACGACTCTTCGGCCCCTGACATCGCTATCGCCATACCGGACGGATACAAGATCACCAGAAGAGATCGAACCAACGGAATCGGCGGAGGAATAGCCATCGCCCACAAATCCACCCTCAAGATCCACACCCACACGGACGACACTCTCAAGACAGCCGAACACCTCCACTTCCAGATCCACACGGACCCCAACACGCCCTCAGAGGAACCCTCATATACCGCCCTCCAGGACCAAGAGCCCCTTTCAGCGACACCATCTCCGACCTCGTAAGCACCCACGCCCTCGCCTCTCCAGACTACATCCTCCTGGGAGATCTAAACTTCCACCTTGAAAACAACAACGACGCCAACACCGCTTCACTGACCTCCAACCTCCACAACTTTAGAGTCCACCAACTGGTCAACACTCCCACCCACATCGCCGGTCACACGCTTGACCCCCTCTTCACCTCAAGCAACCACATCTCTTTCAGCCACACCTCCGAACTCCACTGGACCGACCATCACTGCGTCCATTTTACCTTCAAGAAAAACACCGAACACCACCGCATCCCTCTACCACCTCACCGCCGCTGGGGAAAAGTCACCAAAGACCAACTAACCAGCTCCCTCGTCAAACACCCACCACCCGACTCCAACGACCCGAGCGCCGCCGCCATCAACCTCCATCAATGGATCCTCGACTGCGCCAACACCTTAGCTCCACTCAAGAAACCCACCACCAACCAAGGAAAGAAAAAAACAGCCTGGTTCACAGAAGAACTGACCACCTCAAAACGCACCTGCCAGAAGCTCAAGAAGAAATGGATCCTCGAGCGCACTCCCGACAACCTTGCCACCCTCAAAGACGCCAACCGTGATCACCACCAACGGATCCAACTCGCCAAGCACGCCCATTTCACTGAACGCCTCAACAACAACGCCCACGATTGCAAAGAACTCTTCGGCATCGTGAAGGAACTCTCCAACCCTAACGCCAACATCAACGACATCCCACCCTCCCAGAAACTCTGCGACGACCTCTCCACCCTCTTCCACCAGAAAATCGCAGCCATCCACAACAGTTTCAACACCGCTCCTCCGCCAGACCCCACCCCTGACAACGCCGCCCACGTCTGCCGCCTCACCGCCTGGACCCGAGTGGACGACGCCGAAACCCTAACAACCATGAATTCCATCCACTCAGGCTCTCCCACGGACCCATGCCCACATCACGCATTCAACAAAGCCGACGCCACCATCGCCCCCATACTCCGCAAGATCATCAACCTCTCCTTCAACACCGCCACCTTCCCGGACAGCTGGAAGCACGCAGAAATCCAACCCCTCCTCAAGAAACCCAAGGCTGACCCCAACGATCTCAAAAACTTCCGACCGATCTCTCTCCTCCCTTTTCCAGCGAAAGTCATCGAGAAGATCGCCAACGCAGAGCTCGCCCACTTCCTAGAAGCCAACTCCATCCTAGACCCCTCTCAATCTGGATTCAGACGAAACCACAGTACCGAGACCGCACTCCTCGCCGCCACTGATGACATCAGACAACAAATAGACAACGGCGAAACCTCAGCCCTCATCCTCCTCGACCTATCAGCCGCCTTCGACACAGTCTGCCACCGCACCCTACTGGCCCGTCTCCACGAAGCCGGCATCCAAGACAAAGCCCTCAACTGGATCTCATCCTTCCTCTCCGACAGAACCCAGAGAGTCCGGCTCTCCCCCTTCCGCTCCAAAGCCACCAACCTCATCTGCGGCGTCCCCCAAGGCTCCTCTCTTAGTCCAACGTTGTTCAACGTCTACATGGCCCCCCTTGCAAAAGTGGCCCGTCAACACAACCTCAGCATCATCTCCTACGCCGACGACACCCAGCTCGTCCTCTCCCTGACCAAAGACCCTCTCACCGCCAAAACCAACCTCCACGAGGGACTAAAATCCATCGCCGAGTGGATGAACAACAGCCGCCTGAAGCTCAACTCCGACAAGACGGAAGTCCTCATCCTCGGACGCTCCCCCTCGGCCTGGAACGACTCCTGGTGGCCCACTGCACTCGGACCCCCACCCACCCCAGCCAACCACGCAAGAAACCTCGGATTCATCCTCGACTCCGCTCTCACCATGTCCAAACAGGTCAACGACGTCTCCTCTTCCTGTTACAACACCCTCCGAATGCTCCGCAGAATCTTCAAGTGGATTCCAATAGGAACCAGAAAGACGGTAACTCAAGCCCTCGTCAGTAGCAGACTTGACTACGGCAACGCACTCTACACAGGCATCCCAACAAAAGACATCAAACAACTCCAGCGCATCCAGAACGCATCCGCCCGCCTGATCCTCGACATACCCCGCCGATGCCACATCTCCCCCCACCTGAAAGACCTCCACTGGCTCCCCGTGGAAAAAAGGATCACCTTCAAACTCCTCATCCACGCTCACAAGGATCTACACGACACCGGACCCACTTACCTCAACATCAGACTCAACTTTTACGTCCCCACACGTCAACTCCGCTCTGCCAACCTCGCCCTCGCCATCGTCCCCCGAATCCAGCGCAAGACCTCTGGCGGCAGATCGTTCTCCTTCCTCGCCGCCAAGACCTGGAACTCTCTCCCCACCTCGCTACGCCAGACCCAGGACCTCCTCACCTTCAGGAGACTCCTCAAGACTTGGCTCTTCGAACGCTAGCAGCTCCCTCCCCCCCCCCCTCAGCGCCTCGAAACCCTGACGGGTACATAGTGCGCTTAATAAGTTCTCTGATTGATTGATTGATTGATTGAGACACCTAGCATGTCACAGGTGTGCTTCGACGCCTAATTACAGAGGAGCAGGTTTTTTAATTTTTAACACACATAGTGGTTGGGTTTGGCACAAGGGTGTGTGATGGTTCAGTAGATCAAATTTTATTAACAAGAGATTTCCTAAAAATTAAATTCACTGTTAATAACTGAAAGGCTAAAAAACTGAACCAATGACTCACAGCTCCTGATCTGTAAAGTCACGTCACGGCCCCAACGTTTTACAGTCCATTCAAACACCTTTCATACATGAGATGCACAAGACCATTCACGCTGACAGCCGTGGGCCCAGCACATTACAATACTCAAATCAACAGACAGCGCCATTCAAGGGCCCATCACTTTCATACACCCACATGCCTGATACAGCAATCATACTAGCTGAAGTGGGGTTGTGTACTGGCGTTTGGCTAGCAATGTGCTTTAGTGGCCAACAGCAAGTCACTATTTACACCGCCGGCCAAACGCCACTCCATGCACACCGCCAGCCAAGCGCCACTCCACGCACACCGCCACCCAAGCGGCACTCCATGCACACCGTCATCACTTTTTTTTTAAAACAAAGAAACCACTAACTAATTATAAATAAGTACAAAACTACAAACACAAATGCTCCAACTAAATTCATGACAGTAATGCCAACCGTGAAACTAAACAAAAAATATAAAACAATAAAGAAGAGGCAGTTTACGCTCACAGTAGTTCCCAATAATTATTTTGGGTGTGGTAACTTCTAAAACAGTCAGTCACACACAGCCCAGGCTTAGAAGGATAATCGGGCAGTAGATCAGAGTCTCCCTCCGGACACCTCTTCGGGCACAGACTCTACATTTCTTAGTGGGAAAGTCTTTTTTGGGAGTGGGAGAAATGTGATCAGGAAAGTGGTAATTTTCAATCTAGCCACATGCTCCACCACTGCTTCTCTAGGAACTCTTGCCTGTTCTACCACAACAAGGCTCTTTATGACAGACTTCTGAAATTTCACAAATGTCATCCTTGACTCTGGAGAACTAATCTTGAACACAACAAAAGCATTAAAAGTTGCCCAATGGAAAAGATGAATAGCTAACTTCTTATACCAAATGTAATACTTAAGAACAGCAGTGTAAGGTTCCTCTGATCAACTCTATCTACACCACCTATGCGCTTATTATAATCTAAAATGCACACAGGTTTGCGCACTTCGGCAACCTGACCCCAAACAGCCACAGGGGAAGTACGCTCATCATATATGGTAGTCAGCATGTACACATCCCTCCTGTCTGCAAGTTTCAGAGCTAGCAGCTCATCACTACGCAAGACACTGCACTGTCCCCTCTCAAGTTTTTTACAGACAAGCTCCCTTGGATAAACTTTCCGGTTAGAGCGGATCATGCCACAAGCAACAGTGTTCACTCTGAACAATTCCCTGAACAACAGCACTTCAGTGTAGAAGGTATCTACGTACAAACAGTGACATTTGTTAAACAGTCATCTACCAAGTTCCCATACAATTTTCTCACTAACTCCAAAAGTGGATGGACAACCAGAGGGGTCAATACTGATATCCCTACCAGTGTAGATTCGGAAATTATAAGCATATCCTGTACTACTTTCAGACTGCATATACATTTTAATTCCATACCGTGCCGTCTTGCTAGGAATGTACTGCCTAAAACCCAAACGACCCTTGAACAGGACCAAAGACTCGTCCACAGCTATTTCTTTGCCTGGAACATAGACCTCTGAAAAACGATCTACAAAATGATCAAGAACAGGCCTAATCTTAAAAAGACGGTCAGCATCAGGGTAATCTTGAGGCAAGGATAAAGCATTATCCACAAAATGCATCAACCGAAGAAGAAGCAAAGGAAATACAGCTGTTGCCATCAAGGGACTAGCAGACCATTACCAAGACAGGGACAGATTCCTTATCAAACCCATCAAAAAAGTTAAACCCAAGAACTTCTCCAACTCTTCCAGATTTGTGGGAATCCACTAGGTAGCTCTAGAGTGTGGCCTAAGTCTAGCACTGTTGTCTGTCAAGTACTGCACAGCATACAAATTAGTCTGCTGAACAATCTCTTCCAAAAATACATCATCCATAAACAACTGTAAGAAATTGATAGGCAAAAAGTTTTCATTATTCACTCTACACCCCGGGAGACCAGTAAAGACAGGTAACTCCGGATGCTCCATGTTTGGGGCAATCTAGAGGTCAGGTCTTCCAATAGGGAGCCTTTCAGCCGCTGGCTGCTGCACTATTGGCACATCAGTGTCCTCCTCTAAAACAGGCACTTCATCAGCACTGAGAGTGGCTTCATCATCAGATGATTCCTCTCTGACAGAAAATTTACTTCCAGAATATTGCACTTCCTCCTCTGCCTCAGAGGCAGAGTTAGTCTCATTATCATGGTCAGAAGACGACTCAAAAAGCATACCAACAACCTACTGAGCGGTCATCCTGTGGCTAGCTATGATCCTTCCTATGAAAAATAACTTGACAAATACACCACCAGCAACCAGCACTGTGTAAGATAAGTAGTAAACAAGGTGTGGCTTTATCACAAAAAGTTATAAACTCAAAAACTATACCACTCACTTGCCTGCGAAAGCTAGACTCACCACCAACTACTCTACACAGACTTACAAACACCAAAGATATCCCACTAAAAAGGAAAGAGAAAAGAAAAGTACACATAAGAGAACAGAAATATCATTGTGCACAAATCTAAGGACAATTTCATACACAATCCTGCATTTAGTACACCATTTACAAAAAAGTCATTAATACATGGCAACACAATTCATTTGGAGTAAATTGTTACCTAAAACATGCAACTACGCAAACTGCAGGTCCACCACTGACAAAACTGCAAGGAGTCACAGGAATGGAATCAAACACTTTGAGCTAGAACAAAAAAGGAGAAATAAACCTCTATAATCACAAATGCAAATACTTCGCCAGTTGACAAACACCCCACCACCAAACATTTAGAAATTTTCCCTGGCGAATTAGTAGCTTTTTAATAATAGGCCGATTTGCCCCCAAGAGGGCAGAAATAGTCAATAGTTGTGTACCCCCCCTTGGGGACGGCCCTTGCCCAAGGGGCCACCCTCCTCCCACCAAGGAAACAGACAACAAACTAATCCCTGGTGCCTTAGTGTCTTCTGCCCCCCTTGGGGGCAGATGGGTCTAAAAAAAATAGGCCGATCTGCCCCAAGGGGTGCAAAAATGACAAACAGCCATGTGTCCTCTTTGGGTGGGGGAGACCCTTTCCAAGTCGGCTGGCCCCCCAACACAAAAAAACAGAAACAAAAACAATCCCTGGTGCCTTAGAGGATTCTGCCCTCCTTGGCGGCAGGTGGGCCTAAAACAAAATAGGCCAATCTGCCCCCAATGGGGGCAGAAATAACCAACAGCTCTGTACCTCCTTTGAGGAGCGACTCTTGCCCAAGGGATCGCCCCCTTCACAAAAAAACAAACTGAAAAAAACCCTGGCATCTTTGTGGCTTCTGCCCCCCTTGGGGGCAGACAGGCCTACAAATGATAGGCTGAACTGCCCCCAAAGGGGGAAGAAATGGCCAACAGTTATGTGTCCCCTTTGGGGGGGGGCGACTCTTGCCCAAGGGGTGCCCCCAAGAAACAAAAACACAAACACACACACACACAACAATCCCTGGGGCCTAGTGGGTTTCGAACCCCCCAGGGCCAGATCGGCTGAAAAAATGGCCGATCCAGCACCAGGGGTGGCAAAACATTGAAAAATGTATTGCCCCCAGGGCAGCGACCCTTGTCCCAGGATATCTAGTGGGCTTCGACCTTCCTGGGGGGCGAGATAGGCCGAAAAAAATAGCTGTTCTAGCCCCCAGGGGGGACAAAACACGGATCTGTTGTTGCTCCCAAGGGAGCGACCCTTGCCTGAGGGGCCGCTCCCTTAAACAAACAAAAACACACACACACACACAACAATTCCTAGTATCTAGTGGGTTTCAACACCCCCCCCACCACCACCTGGGAGCCAGATCGTCTGAAAAAACATGGATCTATTATTGCCCCCAGGGGAGCGACCCTTGCCTAAGGGGTGACTCCCCAAAAGAAAAAAAAACATCCCTGGTGTCTAGTGGATGGATTCCTGCTCCACAATTGCGGGCCTCGCTCGCGCCTGTGGAGCAGGAATCCATTCAAAACAGGCACATTGGGAAAGGAAAAACATTTTCCTTTCCCCTGTGTCTGTTTACCCCCCCCCAACAACCCCCTATGAGAAGGACTCACCTCAAAAGCGTCCTCTCTCTCCTTGCGCTGGAAGCAAATGGCTTCCAGCGCGACCCCGGCAGCATCTGATGATGTCGGCATGCTGTGAGCGCGCTGACGTCATCAGATCGCCGAGGGGTGTTCGGGGGTGGCTCGGGAAGCACTTCCTCTGCTATCCCTGCCCTGGGAGGGTGGGGGGGAGGCCCATGGGGAGCTCTAGCGCTCCCCCATGGGCCGGGTGCAGGAAGAGCTGGTCTCATCCTCGGCATACGGCAACCGTGGCCAAAGGCGAGACCAGCTCGTCCATGGCACCGATAGGGTTAATGGATTTTCTGATCCTCACTTTATGTAGACTTGTAACCCTTTGCCCTGCTCTAAAACTGGGGGAAAATACCATAGTAAATCAAAGCTCTTATTCAGGATCTTACTACATTTCCCATCACCCCTTGGTATGTCCTAACACAATGATGCGCTTAGGGGCCACTACGTGGCTTCTATGGCATTGCCTCTCCAACCCTGGAGGGTCTTCAAATGTGTCAAGCCCGCACCATAGGATCGTATCAACGGCTGGGAGCAGGGTTCGTTAGGTGCAGAAGCATGGTGTACCTTTTGATGATGTGAGTAACGCCCCAATGGGGCTTCATTTGGCCATCCGCGTCTTCTATTTTGAAAAAAACATGGTGTTATTGTGAGTGTGATGGTATGATTTTTAACCTATGGGCATAAAGTACGTGGCTCGTGATAACTTAGCCTTAGCATATTTAGCAGCACATGTTTTGCGCAGCATTTAATAACACTGATAGCAATGTTAATTTGGTAGGCAACATTGTGGTGGTTTTCCAACACGTTTGGCTTGTGTGATTTTTCAAGTATGGATATTTGGGATGAGTGAGCATATATGCCAAATCATATTAATCAAGATACCATAGAGATTGGGAGCTCACGGTCGGCCCTATGAAAAGCCCTTTCCTTGATCCCTAGAAGTGGATGCAACGCTGACAGGGGTACATGATTGGTTTACTTGAACACTACCCCTCTACATAACTGCATGTCTCATGTCTCTTACAATAACTGTCACCGGGGGGGGGGAGGGGTTCTCCTTTGATTTTGCCCTTACCTTCTACTATGACCTTTTTGGTGTTAATTCCATGCCTTGTGACCTGTAACACCACCAACATCAGTGATTATGTATTCATTATCAACTTCAGTAACTATGTGTTCATGTATTGGTTGTCTCAATATTTACATGCACTCCGCACCCTTGTGAAGCTTTACCCCAACTTATGAACCATGAGAGTGCCAAGATTAATTTGCCTACCCCCCCATGGTTGTGGCAACGTGGGTACATGATCATTTGATTGAAACATAAAGGAGTGATTTGTGTTAACAATATGTAATAATTGAACATCAAAGATGAGTCCTTGGGTATAATACTCCTTAGTCTAAGCATGACTCTGAGCTATACGTTTTTGGAACATCTCCTTGTTACTAGTGTGTTATGACAAAGAACACCGTCCTCTTCCCAACCAGGAGCAGGTATGCCCTATGATCTAGGGTAAAGGTTATTTCATTTTATTTGTATTCTTATGTGCAGTTTTGGTTGCTACTTAGTTCGCCTCTGTGCCTCTTACCTAATTGAGATATAGAACGCAGCAATGGGGATTAAAAAGATTTTACACCTTCATGTTCATAGTATAGTTTCAGTAGCAATATGTGTTTATAAACAGGAATGCCTGTCTCTGACACAAGCACACCAGTTTCACTTGGATTGCAGTGAGTTGCAATGATTCTCACTTGCATGTTCCTATATGTCTGTGATATAGGACACATATTGGTTAAATTATAATTTTATTTTGTATGTTTTCTAATAGGCCATTACCCTAGCATAATAACACAGGTAGAACTTGAATGGTTTCTAGTGAATAAGTTAGGTTGTAGCTTTAGTATGCTGTTCCAGTTAGGAACTCGAAGCCCTGTGGATGGGATTGTTGTGAGGGCATAAACATGTCAGCTATTTGAGACAGGCTGAGTCATTATTCTCTGCACTACCATCCTACTTTCGTTTTATATGTATCTGGATCCCCTTCCTGTCAAGTGGCACTGTCCTACCAGGCTGGGGAGGGGTCGCCAATGATGAAACATGATATGATTAAGTGCATGAGGTTTCCTCTTCCATAAAGAAAAGCTTCCCTCTTGTTTGATAATGACATTCCTGTCATCTCACAACTTGGGGTTTTGGACTGTTGACCTAAATTGGGCAACGATCTGTAAAGTGTACTTTGCTACCATACCTTTTGTGATAAAGAAGGTCAAGGTACTTCCTCTCAACCATAGTGCTGAAGGCTCAAGTATCCTTCAGGGCAGGTACTTCCCTCCCATTAACACTAACTTCCTGCACAAATCCCAGTGAGTTAGGATGGATGTGCTTGAAAGCATCGGTGTCCCTCTCCCAAATATACATAGCTACTAAACTGAGCACAACTGGTTCTTCTTGGGTACCTTCACCCACATGTAGCATGCTTGCTATCACAGGCGTGGCTGTGTCAAGGTCCTTCTCTTGACAGTCGCTCTTGTAATGTCCTACCTTGGGCACTTAAAACAAGTCACCCCTTTAAACTTGGATGGGCTTCCTTGCCTTCCCTTCTCATGATGCTCCTCCCTGGACACACCATTACCATTCCCATGTTTCCTGTAACCTTCTTGAGTCCCATTGGAACTAGTGTGACCCTTACCGCCCCGCTTTGGAACCAGTCCTTGAGAGTTCTTTACCCGCTTTGGCTTAGAACCATGCTGCTCCAACTCTTTCTGAACCCTGTTAGCTAAACGCTTATCAGCTAACACTGCAAGTTTTGTTGGCTCTCTCAGTCAGATCAGAGAGGTATTGTCTAAGTGGGGTATAGCACTCCTTCTTGGGTCACTCTGTCCCCATCAACTGGTTAAGGGACTGCAAATCCTTAGTCTCCATTCCTCTAGCCTACTCATTCCAATCAATATCCCATGAATCCAAGTCACAAATGGAACACAATCTGCTCTCTTGCAGTCACAGAATCTCTGAAGGTATTGGGAAGGTTTCAGCCCAGATCCCCTAAAGAGAGCTACATTCTTTCACTCATAGACCATCTTGTCTGACACAGGCATCCTTCCAATGATGGCTGTCAATTCCAATGCATGCACCCCATTAAGGCAGCCACCTTAGAGACCTCATTCAAGGTCTGCACCTTACAAATGACCTCAAAGCTCACAAACCATTCCAAAATATCCTGACCTTCCACATACATATGCACATGATCTTTTGGAACCTTGGCCACAACCTGGCCTGAAATGAAAGAAGAGTCACTTATCCCAGAAGGAGTTGTCATTGCTGCCATCCAACGTTTCTCTCTCTCAAGGGCTATGCTTTCCCTTTCCAGCTCTCTTATCTTTTCCTCCTGTTTCTCCTCCCAAGTCCACTCCTCCTGTCTCTCTTGCCTCCTCTTGTTCCTGGAGAGCTAGTCTTAGCCTCTCCCTCTCAAATGCTCTGACTTTCTCATCTTTCTCATTCTTAGCTTTCTGAACTGCCAACTACAAGCTCAGGCTCTCTTCTAAACTGAATCCACCCAAGGGATTAGGGGACACTCTGCATGGGTCTAGGATCTATCTGTGCCAAAGGGATCCTAGAGCCTGAATCCACAGTGCTCTCTTCCTGAATTCCTAACATGGTTCCCTCCCCAGAGTGAACTACAGCCTCCTCCCTTTCACACAGTATCTCAAATTGGTCCCTAATGAAATTAGCAGGGATATCTCTGTCCCTACTCTTGGGAATCCTCTACCCTCTTTCCCTACATAAATCCTTCATCTGATCTAAGGACATGGTGTGCTCTTTGCCTAAGCATGTTGACTTTGAGCATAGACAGAAATAAAACTAAGCTTATTGCAACAATGCTGCATATTGGAAATGGCCAATTCTACCTCTGTATCTTTTGACTCCTCTTAGGCATCCCATTACTAGTCTACGATTGTCAGAACCCTGTTCAGAGTGCCACAGGGGTAATTAGGGGTTACTGGGCCCATCCAAGTTTGTTCTTAACCCTGATGTCCTGGAGCTCACCCTACTATGGATCCCACTCAACTGGGCCAAGTATCCCCTTCTGCACCTGTCAATTAGGTAGCAATGCACAACTAGTCAAGGAGGAAACTTTAGATACAGATCAGTGAACATGGCTCATAACTCAATGTGCAAGCACTGCTCACAAAAAATCAGTATACAGTCAAATACCTATTTTGTATAAAAGAAGTATTTTAATTCTACACACGCAAAGTTAAAAGACATTCAAAAAGCAATAACACAATTCCCCCTTGAGGAAGACACACTAGTAGTTGTCAGGGCATTCCCTGTCTAACCAATTGCCGTGTAACGGGTGCATTGTTATTCCCCATTCACATGTGGCCATATTCAGGGAATGTAGACTATTAGGCTCTGCTCACAGGGTATTCCTTCTCGGATTCAGTAAGGTCTAGTCCTTAGAGTCAAGTAGGGTAGCATCAACGAAAGATGGTTTATCCCCTGGTGCCTAGTAGGCCCAGTTCTAAGCTTACACGCTCCAGCGGTATGAAACCGGGAAGCAGTGCAGTACTGTCCTTGCACGGTGTGACAAAGTCAGGCTGCACATGTTCACTTGTGCAGCTCCTGGTAGGCACTGACTCTCTCTCCTCTCTCCAGCCACACCGATAAGTCTTTTTCTTCCTTATTCAGAGATGGGGGCAGTCTCCTTGCTCCAGCTGAGGTACGATGGCATCTTCTCAGTTCTTGGGCCTCCTAAGACTCAAAACCCCCACTTCTTGATCATAGCAGCAGTTTCAGGTCAAGGGCCACAACCTGGGTGGGTCTTTAGCCTCAGCATTCTGCATGGTCCCTCCTTGCACACAGGGTCACTCCAACAAAGTTCATTGTTGCGCCATTCTGGACTTAGGTTGCCTCTTCCTTAGCCCAACCTGGCATATGGGATTGCGGCAACTTCCTGCACATGGGTGGCAGCCAGATCGATGCTCCACAGTTCTGTATCCCAGTGGCCCCTCTTGGCATACAGGGTCACCACAGTGCACACAGCAATGGCCCAATCAATGCGGCCCTTGTCCTTGGTGCACTGGGGCCCCTCTTGACATACAGGATAGCCAAATTTCCACATCGCTGCACAGGGTCTATGGCCAATACATGTGGCACTAATATTGTTGCAAGGCGGCCCCTCTTGGCATGCAGGGTTGCCAAACTTCACAATGCAGCACACAAGCAACAGTATGATTGATGAAGCATTGATGCTCCTTACACCTTGCTAAGGAGCCACACACATTTAGGCTCCTCTCTGGACCTTGCTTTCTCCAACATGCTCCTCTCCTTCAGAGGCACACCAGTCTTGGGGAACAGGCAGTTACTGGTGCTCCACACTCCAGGGGCGAGTGGTCTTGGTTTCAACCAGCAGGCTGTGTCCCTACTCTTGGTCAAAGGTAGTTCCGCTCCTCATGCAGCCGGGCCAGCTGCTCAGTAGATGACAAAGTATGAGGTCTCAGACTCCCATAATTCTAGTAACCAGTGCCCCCCTCAATGGCACACAGGGGCATGCACCACAAGGTCGTGCAGTCCTGTTGCCCTCTAAACAACCCTTGCTCCTCAGCTCAGTCCAGCACACAAGCTACAGCCCTATCAGTGCAAGAACAGATTCCTCACAACTTACGTAGTGAGTCCTAACAACAGGGCTCCCCGTGCACCTTGCTCCTTCCAACACTCTCCTCTTCCTCACAGGTAACAAGACAGGTAATCTTGGTGACTAGGCAGGCACTGGTGCTCCAGGTTTAAGAGCAGGTGGTCTTGGTTTCCTTGGGTGACGTCTCCTTACCCAGCAGGGAGACTAGCACTCCTGGGCCCCTAGTCCTGGTCACAGACAGAGGTCCTGCAGAACTTCCCCTTCTCACATAGCCTCTCTGGCTGATTGATGGATGACAAACTTTAGAGTCTCAGACTCTCCTACTTATAGTCCTTTTCCAGACACAAAATGTGATTTAGGGTCTGGACCCTTGAAGTTGCTTTTTTGAAATGGACATCTCTCCCCTTTGTTCTTCCTCCTGAAGGATGTCTGCCACAGCAGGCAGGACTCACAAGCTGATTAATCCACAACATGGTTCATGGGCATGGCCAGAGTTCACACCAGGATGTCAGCCAAAGAAAGGCCCTACCTTTTTTGATTCTTCTATCAGACCCATTTCCCTTTTCCTGAGATGTGTCCAGGCCCTTTCCTTGCGATCTGTCACTGAATTATGGAGCTATTTGAAGTGCATAAGGAGAGCCTGGTTCCTCCTCTTCCCATCCAGCTTACAGGACTGCAACAATATACAATTCTTTCTGGGTAGATACCTCTACTCCTCATGTTTACTCCAGGCAGGCCTGGGCTTCCCAAAATGGAACCCAAGGTCCTTCAGGTAATGTATCAGTTCAGGCACTTCTGCACTCAGTGTACATTCAGGGTACATTCACTGCTCAGTACTGCTGCCCTCATGCATTTTGCTAACACCAGCATATCTACATGAAAGCCACACACTAAAGGGGATATTTATGGGGATAGTGACGCAGTGCAGCTGCAACTTACCTATGTTTACTACACATATTTGACCCCTCAGCGGTTAGGGCCAATGTACCCTGGATTGTCTACAAACTGCTTCCAGTGCAGCGAAATCGAAGCAAACTTCATCCACATGGCTCTGTTCAGTGATAGAGTGCTTTTGGAGGGAAGTCTTATGGTGCTTATCGGAACTGGTGGGCAGACTGGTCCCCAAAGAGATAGAAACCTGCCTATAAGGCTCATCATTGCGCACCAAAGCCACCAAATTCATTTGTAGATTTGTGGACCTATGTTTGGTGCTGGCAAAATGGCACATAGCGTTGTCAAGGATTGCAGCAGTGGCCCTGAACCTTGGGGATTGGCTGAAGGACTTGCACAAGTGAGTTACTGCTGAAATTGATACACTTTCAGGCAGAAGGCGGGAGATTTGGGAGCCCAGTTCACACAGTGGGATGGGTACCTGTCAAAAGATAGAAGCAAAGTCAGACAATCTCCTTCACTGAAGAAGTTCATATGCATGGTACCAATACGTACAGCAGGCGGTTAATATGCCCGTGACCATGAGTAGGGATGGGAGGAAGCGAAACGTTGTTAAGTTTAGCCTGTGCGTTCTAATTTGCTCATGTTATCTATTGCCCCCATCTTGCTGCCACGGACTGCCCTTACCTCCCACAATTAATGCGCCCATAAGGGACCCAAGCAATATTTCACAATTTATCAGTACTTGCTTGTCTTCTGAGAGGCTTTCCTAGGTCCATTTTGGTTTTACTTGTTCCTTGTTTACACAACAATTATATTTTAGACTGACTCCAGGGTCACATTAATTGAGGAGTGTGCATCTTCTATTACATTACTGGAATTATTGAAGCAAGATTGTGAAATTGATGGCCATTCCATTGTAATGTTCTGTTATCTTTTGCTATTCTTAAAACTGAATAAAGAGATACACTGAAAAAGGTTTTGGATCACAATAGTTTTGAGATTGATATTTTTTGGTGATATTTCTGTTATGCTTGTTTTCGATATTCTGTCATTTGAACACTACCACATCACATACACTATTATTTTCTGCCCCCAAATATAGGGCAAGTGAGAAGAGCAGACCATAGTAAGAGACAGTGTACCATAAAACTGAGCCTGCTCTGCATTGTATGTGCATACTCTGGATAAAAACCCAACTAATCTGACATGCGTTTGATCAGGCTGCACCGACCCTCCTGGTCAATATATGTTCTATTGGCCACAAAGGGTATATCCAGTCTTATCCAAATACGGGTGTCATTGGCGTAGGTGGAATACTTTGGGTGGAATAATTGGCTCTTCTTCTTTAATTTAATGCCCTTGTCTCCTGTGAAGTTTTTCCTGCAAGAAATCTTTATGAAACGTTCACCTTTTTAAGTATGCGTCTTTCTTATATTGTTTAGTTATATTATTCATGCCTTTAAGGTTCTGTTTGGCAACTCATGTTCTTTAAAAGCGATAGCCATATATGTGCAGGAAGGATGGATTCGAAATTCAAATGCTGGGTGGTCTTAACGATCTGGCAAACAGTGCATACAGAAATGAGTAAATATATCAAACGTTCCACAAACCCACCTCACAATACATCCAGCTAACCCTCCCTAGAACAGTCACACAACTGCTTCCTATCCAGACACAAAATTCAAGTCATAGCTATATATTTTGGTGGTAAATGTGGGCAGTACCAGGAGGGAGGCCTTGAAAATGAGGATTACTTGCTCCTGAATAGGTGGAATTTAAGTAGGGGAGGGACATATATAAACAAACACCCACCCATAAAGAGTAAGCATATTGTTATTCACAAACTAGGGGGCATATTTACAAGCCATTTGCATTGCTCTTTCTCCACGCAACGTGGTGCAAGAGCGATGCACATAAAAAATTAGATTTACGAAGCCGCGGAAGGTCACCTTGCATGGCCCTGACTGGCTTGATAAATCTCAAGTTATGCAACGCAGCACAAATTGCTGCGTTGAATTACTCTGTGTTAGGGAGACATTTCCATGGGTATTGCATGAGTGTTATCATGCAACATCTATGGATTTTAACGCATTCCCAGATTTACCAGATATTGTAGAGCTAAGACTGTGCCCAAAAACCTATGCCTCTCCAGGTGAGGTGTAACAAGGACAAATAACGTTTTTAAAAACTGAATTCTGCAGCACACATAGAAATAGTTTTTGTGCAGGAACGGGCACCGTCCTGTGCAAAAATAAATATGCATGCAATGGAAAAACCCTTACACTGCGGTGCAAGGGTGCCTGTGTTGACGTTATCCTGGCAAAAGGGTGCCAGCCCAGGGAAAAGGCAGGAATGCGCCGCATTAATACTCTTTCCCTGTCAGGCAGTGCAGCGCACAAAGGTAACTTTCTGCACTGCATTATAATCTCTTAAGTATAGCCCTGAATTTTTAAATTTACTACAGGCTAAAAAGTTCTACAAGAGTATTAAATGTACTCCAGCACAGCCTTGGAGCGAGTAAAGCACCACACATGGCCACTCACAGCTACTGCATCTCACTTTCAGAAAGAATTATGGAGGCATGGACTTAATATAACACCCAATAGGAAACAATATTAAATAAATACATATTTCGAATTTTAAATCCAGTATAAATTAATAATTTTTTGTGATAAAAAGTTATATTTTATTTACAAATTACATATTTTATGACAAAAAAATCATAGCTAACTTATTTATTTACAAATAGATTAAACTTTTTAATATAAAAAAAGAAAATGATTGTAAACTTTTACAAAAAAAGCCATTACCCATAACTATTAATTACATGTAATAAATATTAATAAAATATTAAAACTTTAAGGAGTGTGGTTTAATTTTCAGATCTGTGACTGGGGGTGAGTGTTTGAAAGGTTTCAACACTCTGTCCAACATTTTATTTTGTGATGTTGCTGTGTGCGCCGTAGGTGGCCCGGATATGCCCAGATGTAGGTCCCTTGGTCACTTCACCACTGCATTCAAGCTAGCCTGGCTCATGAGAGTAGATACCCCAAAACCGGTCCCAAGAGGCTTGTTTCCACTCCAGGGAGGACCTGGCTTGGCTGTTCATGACTGTTCCTATGCAGAGCAGGGTCAAGACTGATTTGCATATGGCTGGATCCAAACTGGGGTGATGTGGCAAGCAAAATAACAATGGATTAAACCCAGATCTGTGACTGGGTAAGTGTATAAATCGTTTCAACACTCTATCATTTTATTTTGTGATCTTATGTGTGCCCTAAGTGACGATCGTATGCCCAGACATGGGTCTCTTGCTCTTTGTGCCAATGGATTCAAGCTACCCTGGCTGATGAGGGGTGATACCCTGAAACCTGTTCCAGGATGCTTGATTCACGATCCAGGGAGGACCTGGCTTGGTAGTTTGGGCTGGACTATTCCCATTGGGAGTAGGGTGAAGACAGATTTGCATATAGCTGGATCCAAACTGGGGTGACGTACTAAGCAACATAACGATGGAGTAGACCCAGATTTGTAACTGGGGATGAGTGTTTGAAAAGGTTCAACACTACATCCATCATTTTATTTTGTGATGTTGTTAATTTTGATTAACCAATAATATTGTGAGAAATTGGGTTGTTGATTAAGTTGGGTGTGAGCCTGGTCAAGCAAAAGCCACACTCTCTTGCAGGGTGCACCACAAAAAGTCACTAAATTAATCTGTGCTTACCTCTGGTTGCTTGGCACAAAAAGCAATGAAGCTTAACCTAGGGACAATGTGTTAAGTATTTATGCATCACAAAAACAGTAATAAAGTAAAAACACAGCATAAGAAAAACCCCACACCAATGTAGAAAAACAGAGCAAATTGTAATAAATTATACAGCACCAAAACCAACCAAAATGTAATCAACAGATCAGGAGCCATTCATTTTTAGATTTTTTAGTAAAAACATGCGCCTAACAGATCAAAGTTCCAACCGCAGACATCTAGTTTTGCACAACCGGCTTAAAATGGCAAAATATGGCTGACCATGATGCAGCATAGGTTGGATACAAGAGGTGGATTTGGCCTAGTCGGCACTTACCAAAGGACTTTTTCAAGACAAATGTTCTGAGCAAGTAAATTTCAGCACAGCAAGGCTGCAGGTGGTGTCCGAGGAGGGAGCGTATTCTTTGAGGAGCCTCTGGACAAAGCCACGGTGGAGATTTCTACCTTTAAATTTAGTCACTTTAATGGAAGTTGTAATTGTGGATGTGTGTGTGGGCATGCTGACACCTCTCTGAGGCACATGCTGCACCAGACTACCAAGGCCGCCTCTATACCCCACGAGGAGCCGTATGCCTTACCACTCGCTGTTCTTTAGATGTCTCTCAGTCTCCTACAAGCTCCCTGTGCTGATCCCTGCTCCATACTGCTCTGCTCTGTGGGTGCTACAAGCTCTGAACTCCTGTAACTGCTGGAGGACCCAGCAGCAGGTCAGAGTGGCTCAGCAGGTTGAGCAGCTTGTGTGGGTCTAGTGGGACAAGTGAAGAATCCAGCACTGGGACCAGGAGACACTGAGAGGTCCCAACGTCAATCAGCGACCCCTTCCCTGGGCAAGCCCCCTACTTGTCTCCGGCTGCCCGTTGTGCTCTGCTCCTCCGAACTTCTCTGCTCCCCTGTGCCCTCACCCCTGTGCCTCGCCTCAAAAATCTCCAGTGAAATGTGGCAGGAGGCTATGACCGAAGGCAGCTCCAAAAGGTCAGATAACCCTTTGGCTAAGTACCAATGAACAGGATTTGCTGCTGCGGAGAAGAATATAGCGAGAGCAGCCACGAAATTAGGCTGACTGGCGATGCACCCTGGGCAGATTGACGAGGAGGTTGGTCCCAGACTTCCCTTCACACTCAGAACAGTTTGTAGCAAACATTTTCTAATTCCTAAATTTTGAATTTTGGCTATCTGGGTACCTTCAGCACCCCAACAAGAAGTCCAGGACTGGTGGGATATCACTTGGGGTTTCAGGACTCACTCTGGCTGGGCCCAGGTGAAGGTTCAAGATGGTGGGAGTCTTTTATGTTGCTGTGGTTCTGAACAGGAGCCCAGCAAACTAGCCCTTTGAGTCACTCTCGTAGTCCTGAGTTCAGCTGAAGATGCAGGGCTCAAACAAGACTGGCATCTGAGTGTTCAATGCAGGGTCCAGGCAGTCTTGTCCTTCCAAGAGCAGGAAAGCAGTGTTGTGAAGTACACAGCATGTCACAGCAGCAGGCAGTCATCTGAGAGTCTTGTGGGTCTTGAAAGTGAACTGACAAGTGGGTCTTAGGGCACTATTTTTGTACTTGGTGCCTTCTTTCAAGTTGGGAGAACTTTCTAAGGGTTGCTCTTTGAAGGGCTTGAAATTTCCTGACTCCCCTGCCCTGGCTCCAAGGAGGTTGTAGCGACAGTGTGTAGGTCACAAGCCCTTTGTATGAAAGCAGAGCACAGCCTATTCAGATACAAGTGAGGCTGTACCCAGCTCTGCCCCCTATCTTGCCAGCAGATGTCCCACTCAGGCAAACTAATTCCTCTATTGCGTGGCTGTCTGCAAGGAATTCACATGGTCATATGACAGAGGGAATGCTGGAGGCACCAAATAGCAAGTGCAGGAAAATGCCAACTTTCTATTTTTGGCACTTTGAAAATTATAATCTAAACTCCAACTTTACCATTAAAGACGATGTTTAATTACAATTTTATAGATACCAAGCATGAAATGCTCATCTGTCCTCAATCAAAAGTTAGCACTTATTAAATGTAATAAGGCAACCCAATGTTATCCTATGGGACAGGTAGGACTCACAATAGTGAAAATCAAAATTAGGAGTTTTTCACTACCAGGACATGTAAAACTTAAAAGTATATGTCCAACTTCTTCATTATAGTACACCCTGCCCTATGGCTTACCTAGGGTCTACCTTACCTGCGACTTATATGCAATAAAAGGGGAGTTTAAGACTTGTCAAGAGGGTTATATTTTCAAGTCAAATAAGCAGTTTAAAACTGCATTCAGGCTGCAATAGCCGACCTAGGACATGTTTTCAGGAGATATTTAAGTGGGTAGCATAATATGTACTGCAGGCCCACTAGTGGTATTTACATTACAGGCCTTGGGTATATGGTATACAACTCCTCAAAGGACTTATATGTAAATGAAATATACCAAACAGATGTAAACCAATTTAACCATGTACTGGTTAGCAGTGGTAAAGTGCACAGAGTCCCAAGGCTAACAAAAACAAATTTCAGTTAAAAGATGGAGAGAAACAGGCAAAAAGTTTAGTTTAATACCACCCAAAGGCTGAGAGATCTAGCAAGTATTTAAAAATCAAATATATATTTTAATTTTTTAGTAAACAGTTACTTTGACGAGTTAATGTGCTGTAATAGTGTGTTTTATTTCTAGTGAATTTAACACTTTGTTTTATTAATTTTAATATTTTAAAATATTTTATTAATAAAATGTATTATTGGTTGCCATATATCCACATAGGACGATCTTTTTCCCTGTGGCTAGGGATCTCTGCCTGTGTATGAAAAGTTCTGAATCATTTAACATTCATACATTTTGTTTCGGGTGTCTCCATCCCTGAACTGAGGGTGTGGAATTAAGTAAGTCTGCATTTAGATATAAATCTATACATAAATGTTGGTGAATAGTGAGAAAGTATAGAGTACATTTTCACACGAGTACATAAATATACATGTTTATATTTATCTTCACGGCTTTATGACTTTGAAATGTTTGATCACACCACATCACGCACACAACAGCCCAGAAGAATAAGGAGACTGACAGGGCAGAGAAAGAAAAACTGTCAGTGATTACGCTTTGCCCCCCATCTTCTTGAGCGAAATATCCCTGTGCCTGTGAGTCGCCCCCATACACCTATCCTTTTCCCCGTTATCTTCTTCCTTTTGTCAGAGTCTAACCCTACATTCCCTTCGCCTTTCACTCGCCTTTTTATGTAGAAATGTGTACGCACAGCACATTTGTTCGATCCCTGAATGTACCACACACGCCCATGCCTGTTTCTAACGTAACATACACATTGTGATAGGATAAGTATCCGCTAATCCCCTCCCCCAACACACACTACTACCACCCTACCCATACCCCTGTGTGGCAAGTACACGCTACACCGACACGATAAAATACATTTTAAAATGTCTGAACATAGTAATAATTGTAATAAACCATCATTTGCCCCAATTTGCGAAGTTATGCAACATATTTTCCAAAAAAATCCTATGGAAATTTAATCAGGTGGGCACTCTTCATTCAAATGTAATTGATTTAAGGAAAAAAGCGGATCGCATACGATGAAACATCGAGAAAGAAATGTGAATTATACAAGGTAATTGGTGTTAAATAAATATAATGTTCGGAAAATATTACTACAAACCATGAGTTAACAGGCTGAGTCATGCTTACATGGCAGTACCGCATAGATGTAGTTTTCACAAGTTTTTCTTGTTATGTGCCAATTGAGCTGTTTGCCCTATGTCCACTTGATGGCGCACTTACTCTCCAAAAAATGACTCTTGCAACAGCAAGTATGCAGATTATATTTCGCAGACGTATTTCGTGAAATAGCGAACAGTTCCACAAATACATTCATTAAGGATTTTTCATGTTCCCATACATTAAAGAAGAAGGTACTTACACAATCGGCTTTCTCAACCATGTATACAAGAACAGTAGTTGTATGTTATCATATGGTGTTCTATTAGCTAACCGTACGCTGTATTGCCAGCTCTAGCCACTTCATCACGGTGCACTGAATTGGCAACACATTTAGGCCCATATTTGTACTTTTTTAGTGCCGCATTTGGGCCGCTTTTTGACACAAAAGCGACGCAAACTTACTAAATACAATTGTGGCCCATATTTATACTTTTTGACACCGGCTAACGCCATTCCTACGCACCAGGCGGGCGCCTTATTTAAGGATTGATGTTAGCTGGCGCTGCTGGCTGGTCAGAATAAAAAAAAATGACTCAAACCAGGCAGCGCCAGGGAAGGGAAAAAAGGGGGTTGTGCGTCAAGAAATGGTGCAAGTCAGGTTAGAGTAAAAAATCATGGCTCAAACCGGACTTGCGCCATTTTGTGACGCACAACCCCCATTGAAATGACTCCTGTCTCAACAAAGACAGGAGTCATGCCCCCTTGCCCAATGGCCATGCCCAGGGGACACATGTCCCCTGGGCATGGCCATTGGGCACAGTGGCATGTAGTGGGGCCCAAGTTAGCCCCCCATGCCACTTTAAAAAAATAAAAAAATTACACTTACCCCAACTTACTGGTACTTACCTGGGATGGGTCCCCTGATCCATGGGTGTCCTCCAGGGGTGGGCTAGGGTGGCAGGGGGTGTCCCTGGGGGCAGGGAAGGGCACCTCTGGACTGCTTCCATGGTCAGAGACCATGGAAGTGGGCCCACATGTCCCCTAACGCCTGCCCTCACCCAGGCGTTAAAAAACAGCGCACATCAGGCTGTGCGCCGTTTTTAAGGCCCGCCCCCTCCTGTGCATCAAAATGACGCAGGAGTATAAATAAGGCGCACAGGCCTTAAAGTAATTTTTGGGATGGGAACACCTACCTTGCATGTCATTAACGCAATGCGGTTTCCTGCATCCAGAAAATGACGCACACAGAGGGATTTTGACGTTTGCGGGGTCGGGCGTCATAGTATAAATATGGTGTTAGGTTTGCGCCAAATGTGCGTCAAACTTTTTGACACACATTCGGCGCAAATAGAGTATAAATATGCCCCTGTATTTCGTAAGTTTGAGCTGCTTTTGCGTAAAAAAATGACGCAAATGCGGCGCTAAAAAAAGTATAAATATGGCTAATCCCTGATTATGGAAGTCATCCCTCTTATTTCACCCACCTTGGGATTTACCACAAATATTTTTACTGAGGGTTCCCGTAAATTAAAAAATTGGAAAATTACGAGAATTTCATGATTCTGGGGAAGAACACGCAGGAATACTTCTTTCTGCATCAATCCCACGTGTTTATAGCAGGTGTTTCAAACTGAGAATTTATCATTCCGAAGGGGCCAGTAGTAAGGCAAACTTTTGATTGTACAATCATCTTTTGTAATAGAATATATGTTGGAACAACGCATGCTAGAACCACGCATGCCTGAACAATGCAGTCGGAACAACAAATGCGTTGTTACCACTTATGCCTTTACCACGAATGCCTTAACACCGATTTTTCGTTGTAAAGGCATTCCTGGTGGTGCATTCCTGGAATGGCAAACATGGTTCTTGCATGCAACCCCCGCCCCCACCCCTAAACTAAAACTACTGCAACCCCCCACCCTGCCCCTAATAGCTAAAACTACCCTGAACACCCCCCCGCCCCTAAAACTTAAACTACCCCAACCCGCCCCAAAAACTACTGCAACCCGACCTCTGCTTCTAAAACCTAAAACTACCCCGACCCCCCACGCCCAACCCTAAAACCTAAACTACCCCAAACTCCCATCCTCGCCCCTAAAACAACCCTGACCCCCCCACCCCGCCCCTAAAACCTAAAACTACCCCAACCCCCCACCTCCACACCTAAAACCTAAACTACCCTAATCCCCTACTCCCGCCCTTAAAACCTAAAACCACCCCAACCTCACCCCTAAAATTACTGCAACCTCCATCCGAACCCTAAAACCTAAAACCACCCCAACCCCCCACCCGCCCCTAAAATTAGCGCAACCCCCCACCCCATCCCTAAAACCACCCCAACCCCCCACCCACCCCTAAAATTACAGCGATTCCCCACCCCTAAAACCTAAACTACCCCAACCCCCCTAAAACTACTGCGACCTCCCATCCCACCACTAAAACCTCAAATTACCCCGACTCCCTCACCCCCGCCCCTAAAAACATGTCTGGAGTTTGTTTTCCTCTGCCCTAACCACGCATGTTCGTTGTTCCAGACATGAGTGGTGAAGGGAGAGGAAAACAGGGTCATTGTTCAGGAAAGCATTGTTCCGCTTTTGTGGACAACGACCCTCGTTGTTCCAGCGTCGTACTTCAGGCTGCTTCAGTTTGCAATACACATGCACATTAATTCTTGTGTATTCTAATTATGGTACTGTGATGTAATTGCACATAATCACATTTCATTAATAATTCTTGTTTTCATATATAGTTGCAGGATGCACTTATAATCATGTATTTCGAATGTGCATTAATGTCTTATTAAGTTAGCATTACCAAAGGCCTAAAACATTTGATTTCTTACATCTTACCTTAAAAGTGGAGTCTTGGTTGTTTTGCAATAGTCTTCCTTTGCAGGTGATTTTGTAAGAGTCTACACTTAATAAAAGACAAATTGTATGTTTGAGATTGTTAGGAATGGGTGAGTGCACGTGAGCGGTGTGCGGAGATGGGTGTGCTGGTGATGGAAATAGTGGCTGAGGATGTAGTGCATGGAGGTGTGAGTGGAGACAAGACAGGGAGGGAGGAGGAGGATGTGGACGAGGGGGACACAGTAGAGGCAGTGGATGTTTATGTGTCTGCATGGGGATGGTGCTTGTGTGAGTGCCTGTGGGATGTGCAGTGCTTATGTTTGCCATGTCCACTCTTGTGTGTTGATGTGTGTGCTTGCTGGTCTGATGGTGTGCTTGGGATAGGCTGAGGTACAGGGGATTGGGTCTGGGTGGAGGAAGTTGGAGGGAAGAGGCTGGACACAGGGACAATGGCTGCCATCAGTGCTGGGGCCAGACCCTGAAATGCTCTCTATTGGGCTGCCTGCCCAGAATGAAAGCCCTCCAGGTATGCATTTGTTTGTTGCAAATGCCTCTCGACACCCTGGATGGCATTCACAATGGTAGATTGCCCAACAGTGAGGGATCTCAGGAGGTCAATAGCCTTTCACTGAGGGCAGCAGGGCTGACTGGGGCAGGGCCTGAGGTGCCTGGGGCGAAGGAGATGCCCACCCTCCAGGGTGAACGGGAACGGGACACACGCTGAGGAGCTGCTGGGAGGGCGGTGCTTGTAGGGGGGGTGACTGCTGTACCTGTTGATGCGGTGGGAACAGTGGTGCCCGCCACCGCAAGGGAGCTCCCATCAGAGGAGGAGTCGCTGTCGCTGCTGTCTGCTCCTGTCCCCACCGTGGAGCTCCCCTCGCCCTCTGTCCCACTGGTGGCTTCTGACTCCATTGCTTCACCCTCCAGGGCCAAGTGGGATGCAGCTCCCTCCTGCTCCGATGCCAATGCTCCTCCGCCTGATGATGCTATTGCACACAAGAACAGGGAGAGCACAAAAAGGGGGGGAAGACAGAAGAAAGACATGTTCAGTGCATGCAACACCACTACCGTTGGCGGACACAACACACATGGAGCAGCTCTCTGCACTAAGCCATGCAATGACAGTTCCTAGAAATTTCAGCTGACCATGGGGTACGAGGCCTAAGACCAATTGTTGCAAACCTGGAAATCACAGGAGTCTGACTAGGTGTAGATAGCTCTTACCACTGGTGGGGTTGGGGTGCCACATAGCCTGCCTCACAAGGGACCTTGCCTACCAATTTTGCCCTGGCCTAGGGAACCCACTGCCCACCTCCCCCACCCAGACAACTCATAATGCGCGCAGAGTCAGCTGAATTAGAGTTTACTCACCCCCTTGTGGCTGCTGTGATGCCCTCAAGTGCCCATCCAACTCCGGATAGGCCACCGCCAGGATCTGGAACATCAGGGGGGTCATGGTGCGACGGGCACCCCTCCCACATTGGGAGGCCATCCCCAGCTGGGCTTCCGCCGTCTTCTTTCTCCAGCGGCGCAGGTCCTCCCATCTTTTACGGCAGTGGGTGCTCCGTCTGTGGTAGACCCCCAGGGTCCGGACGTCCTTGGCGATAGCACGCCAAATAACCTTCTTCTGGTGGGCGCTGACCTAGAGGAATGGTACAGGGGGAAAGGAAATTACTTACACGTCCGGACTGTCATACTCATTGCCCACCAGTTCCCACCCATGCCCTGACGCACATACACTCACCATCCGCACATGCAGGCCTCAGCCCCCCCATGTATCTTCCATCTACACCACTCAAAACATGCATTGTCCATGCAGCATGCTCACAGTGTACTCACCTGTTTGTCTGGAGGACCGTATAGTTGGGGGTACGGGGGGAGGACCCCATCCACTAGTTTCTCCAACTCCTCCGAAGTGAAGGCAGGGGCCCTTTCCCCAGACACTGTAGCCATAGTCGCTTCCAGACACAGGCCACAGCAGCACTTGCAGTGTAGGTCCTCTCCTATTGAAGATCAGGTATCAAGTGAGTGAACAGACAGAAAATGGCGGTCAAGTCCGCAGCGGTGTGTACCGTCACCGCAGGCGTACATCGTCATTGGCTCCTGGGACCCATAGGGCCCAATGTTAACCAATGCAGAATTGAGCTGCGGTCTTCGACCGCCAATCGCGACGGTGTACAATGCCAGCGCAGTTACCTCATATCCCCTTGTCCCACCTTACAGGTCAGGCAGCCGCCATTTCAGGAGGCCACATGGGATGAATGTTAACTGCGTCACACCTATCTGGGCCAGGAATATAGACAGAAAGCGGCACATTGCGGAATAATAACGTTTCTGCAAATAACAAATTGTGACACCTCAGTGTTGAATGACTCTCTGATCGCTGTTCTCCTCCATAGGGAACATCCGCTGGGGCAGGTGATGAGATGGCGGCATCCTCCGGTGTACAGATCCCTGGTGGACCTGTTGACAATGGAAGAGAGACACATCCTAGTCACATACTGCTTTGACCGTGCAACAATCCTGGAACTGTGTGCCAAGTTGGAGCCAGACCTGATTTCAGCTGTCCGCCATCCCACAGGAATCCCCCCTCTAGTGCAGGTCCTGTCTGTACCTGGCCAGTGGGTCTTTTCAATCAACAGTGGCCATGGCATCAGGGATGTCCCAGCCAATGTTCTCTAACGTGTTGTCCAGAGTGTTGTCTGCCCTGCTGAAACACATGCACAGCTACATCATTTTCACTCTGGTGGAGGATTTGCCCACAGTGAAAGGTGACTTTTATGCCCTGGGACATATCCCCAGCATCATTGGTGCCATTGATGGGGCACATGTGGCATTTGTACCCCCTTGCAGGAATGAACAGGTGTATAGAAACCAGAAGAGCTATCATTCGATGAATGTGCAGATGGTGTGTTTGGCAGACCAGTACCACTTCCATGTCAATGCCAAGTATCCTCGCTCTGTGCATGACGCTTACATTTTGAGAAATAGCAGCATCCCTTATGTGATGGGGCAACTCCAGAGGCACCGTGTGTGGCTAATAGGTGAGGGCAAGGTCCCAATACAGTTGACATAGGTGTCTGGGTATAGGGCTGTCCCTAAGGGGTAGTGTGTGTCTAACAGATATCCATCGACATTTGCAGGTGACTATGGTTACCCCAACCTGTCATGGCTACTTACCCCAGTGAGGAATCCCAGGACAAGGGCAGAAGAATGCTACAATGAGGCACATGGGCGATCTATGAGGGTGATCGAACGCACCTTCGGCCTCCTGAAGGCCAGAATCCGGTGCCTCCATCTGACAGGTGGCTCCCTATACTACTCACCGAAGAAGGTGTGCCAGATAATCGTGTCCTGCTGTATGCTGCACAACCTGGCTTTGCAACGGCAGGTGCCTTTTCTGCAGGAGGATGGGCCAGATGGTGGTCTTGTGGCAGCTGTGGAGCCTGTGGACAGTGAAGAAAAGGAGGCAGAAGAAGAGGATATCGACAACCGAAACAACATCATCATGCAATACTTCCAGTGAGACACAGGTAAGAAGATGTAACTGCTTCCCACATCTCATACTGTTGTTTCGAGCTAGCATAAGTCTGTCATTTTCACTCAGTGTATGGAACCTGACTTGTCACTTTGACTTTCCATTTCACAGATCTGGGTCCCACTTTGTGCCTTCTGCTCTGTTTACTCCTGGCCTACAGCTGTGTTACATTGGTATGTGAACAATTAAATTGACATTGCTATATTCCATAGTTATTGCAATTACACATTTGTGAAAGCACAGACTGACTCCAGATTGTTTTGTGATTGAAGTGTGTTTATTTCTGTGCAAATAAGTGGAGGGGGTTGTGAAATGGGCTGGGGTGATGGCGGAGGAATGTCCATGGCAGAGTCCAGTCTAATTGTTTCACAGGTGCATTGTCCAAAGGGGCATAGGAAGTGGACCAATGGCAGTTTAAGGATGGACAGGGTGCCATAGTGGGACAGAAGGGTGACATTCAGGGGGTCTCATTTCCTGGCGGGGGTCTTGGCAATGTTCACTGTCTTGTTCCTGGATCTCAGGGACCGTTTGTGGGGTGGTCCTCCATCTGCAGGGGTTGGGGTGCTGGTGTCCTGTTGTTCCTGTGGCGGAGCCTCCTGTCCACTAGCGCCGGCGGAGGTGGAGGGCTGTTCATCGTCCAGGCTAGTGTCAGGGGCCCCTTGTTGTGCCACTGTGTCCCTCCTGGTGTTGGCCAGGTCTGCCAGCACCCCTGCAATGGTGACCAGGGTGGTGTTAATGGACTTCAAGTCTTCCCTGATCCCAAGGTAGTGTTCCTTCTGCAGCTGCTGGGTCTCCTGAAACTTGCCCAGTATTGTTGCCATGGTCTCCTGGGAATGATGGTAAGCTCCCATGATGTTGGAGAGTGCCTCGTGGAGTGTCAGTTCCCTGGGCCTGTCCCCCCCACTGTCGCACAGCAGTCCTCCCAGTTTCCCTGTTATCCTGTGCCTCTGTTTCCTGAACCGTGTGCCCACTGCCACTGCCCCCAGGTCCCTGATCGTTCTGTGTTAGTGGGTTTGCCTGGGTTCCCTGTAGTGGTGGACACACTGCTGATTGACGAGTCCTGGGGACAGAGGGATGGGCCCGCTGGGTGGGTGCTGTGGTGGTGTTTCCTGAGAGGGGAGGCTCTGTGGTGGCTTGTGACAGTGGCAGGGGAACCTACTGTCCCGAGGTCCCAGATGGGCCGGGCTGGTCATCTTGATCCAGGCGTGCAGAGCAGCTGTCATCACTGTGGGCCTCTTCTGTGGGGGGACTGGATATGTCTGGCACCTCCTGTCCGGTGTCCTGTTGGGGTGTAAATGCATAGTTATTGTATCTGTGTGTGCCATTGTGTGCAATGGGTGAGTGACCCTCTACTCAAGTGCTTGCATTATTGGCTTGGTCCTTGTGTGATTGGTGATTTTGGGGCATAAGTGAGTCTCTGTACTGGACATGCTTGGGTGATGGGTGTCCATGCATTGATGTTACATGCAGGGCTTGTTTTTGGGATGTGTGGGTTGTGTTGGTGGGGTATCTGTGGGTTGTTGGGGTGATGGGTGTGAGGGTAAAGGTGGGAGTCTGTGACGGCATGCAGGTGGGGTGGGGGGATAAGGTAGTAAAGATTTGCTTTACCAGAGTCCAGTCCTCCTGCTACTCCTGCGAGGCCCTCAGGATGCAGTATTGCCAAGTCCTGCTCCTCCCATGTCATTAGTTGTGGGGGAGGAGGTGGGGGTCCACCGCCAGTCCTCTGTACAGCAATCTGGTGTCTGGATACCACGGAACGCACCTTCCCCCGTAGGTTGTTCCACTTCTTCCTGATGTCATCCCGTGTTCTTGGATGCTGTCCCACTGCGTTTACCCTGTCGACAATTCTTCGCCATATCTCCATCTTCCTTGCAATGGATGTCTGCTGCACCTGTGATCCGAAAAGCTGTGGCTCTACCCGGACGATTTCCTCCACCATGACCCTGAGCTCCTCCTCAGAGAACCTGGGGTGTCTTTGAGGTGCCCTGGTGTGGTGTGGGTGATGTGTGAGGTTGCGTCTGTTGTGAAGTGGGAGGGGATGTGTTGGTGTTTGTTGTTTGAGGTGCGTGGATGTTGTGTAAGTGATGGTGTTGTGTGTCTGTGGATGCTGGTGTTGTTTTTGGTAGTGTCTCTCTCTGGCCTGCTTTCTAATTTCTGGTAGTAATGCTTTGTGGGTAATGTGGGTGGGTGTTTTATAATGGTGTGAGTGTGTGGTGTGTGTATGTGTATCAAGTGTGTGTATTTCGAATTGTCCAATGTGGTTGTGTTTTTTAAATGTGTGTGTGTATTTTGAGCGCGGAGGTGTGTACCGCCAATGGTTTACCGCGGTTGAAAGACCAACGCGTTGATTCGTGGGTCGTGATAGTGTTGGCGTATTCTTGTTGGCGTGACGGTGGAGGTTTTGTTATCTCCAGTTTATCACTGACTTTTGGTGTGGCGGGCTTGTGTGGGTCGTAATACCTGTAGCGGAATTCCGCTGCCGCAGCGGTATGTTGGCAGTCTTCTGCACGGCGGTAAGCAGGATTTACCACCAGGGTTGTAATGAGGGCCATTGTCTTCTCCAAGGTTCTGTAGGTTTAATTGGTATTCACAAGAACAGTTTCTCTTTATCTTTTGATGAGAGGAGATTCCTTTGAGACTTGAAAGAGTACAGAACTCTCTACTCTTTATTCCTTTATGGGGCTTTACGCCACTTTACGCCACTTTACGCCATATGCTACCTCTCTGTCAGACCTTCTACTGAGGTTTCTGAGATGCTTACACTTTTCTATATTTCCTGGAATGTAATTAGGATTTATCTTGAGATTAGTTTATGGTATTTAAACTAACTTAGTTTCTCCAATGACTAGGCAAGAGGACCGCAGCTTATATCCTGATCATCAGATTTAGGGGCATATTTACAAGAAACTGGCACATCAGTGCTGATGCACCAGTTTTCTTGTGTCGCCCCTGCCCCACCTAACGACACCATGGGTGCGCTGTATTGATAATAGGGCACATCGTGGAGGTCATTAGGACAATAGTGTAATTATTTGTTACGCTATTGTGGCGCTTTGCTGCACTAGCATCAAACATTTTTAAGCTAGTGCAGCAAAGTGGAAGGTCCATAGGTTTCCATTGGTGCGTCATGTTAATGCCTTCTTTGAGCAACAAATTAAGTTATGAACATTGTTGGTAAATTCCTGAAGAAGGGCAATGCCAGAAAAGCAGAGAGTAACAATGCTAACAATAAAGAGAAACATGTTGATTTAAAAGATTAGATTAATTACAATAGGTTAAAAAATTGTGCAGTTGAGTATGAAATTTAATAAAGTTTAAAGTAACTTAGGAAATGCTGATGTACTGAGATTGTGTGCCTGGGTCAAATGGAAAATTAGGCATTGACTGAACAATTTATTTTTCTTGTTCAGAAGACCTGAATGGTTACGAATTACACTGTTGCATTCAGCCAGAATGTCTCCTTGAGCAAGTCAGGTCTCATGAGAAAATGTTTTACTACGGCTACACACACATCTAGCTTCTGGAAAAGTACATTTTCGTGTCCTTCAGGAGAACAGCACATTGCATGTTAGGAAAAACACAGTTTTATATGAGACCAGGCAGCTAGGCCCAGACCCTCACTAAACTAAGGCCTAGTAATTTAGTTAACAAACCCCTAAACATGACTCTAATTATAATATGCTAATACAAATTCAAAACATTAGTACATAATGAATTCATTACTAATAAGTTTCATTAGTCTTCGTATACATTGGTAGCCACTCCCCGTGGGCACATTTTAAACATGTGTATTATTTTCTACGTTAACACATTTTCTATGCAGCTTTATTAGAGAATATACTGCAAGCTTTTCATGTTAATATTGCTTTTAAAAGACACACTCCAACAGAACCAATCCAGTAAGGAAGGCAATAAAAATGCCAAATGGAGTCAAAGAAGACTTATTGCCTTGTTACAAGTCAGAAGGAACAAAATTAATACATTGTATGTGTTAATTTTGCCCTGTCTGATTTTTAGTGGAAATGTTTTTCTGCATCCAGATTTATTATCCCCACCCCATGCCCCAACCGCTGCATACATGTACCACCTGCTCACAGCAGGGGGTAAACATATGTGATAAAACTTCTTGGGGAAGAGGATTCGCTGTGGTTTTACAACCAAAGTGGCCAACATGGTAATTCCACATTCCATGGGATCTTACTCATAATCAGACAGTACTAGGGCAGTTTAATTGCATAGAAATGTTAAAATTTCCCCATTACTATGTAACTCACTATTAGGGCTATAGTACTAAAGCCCATATTTATACTTTTTTAGCGCCGCATTTGTGCCGCTTTTTGACGCAAAAGCAGCGCAAACTTACAAAATACAATTGTATTTTGCAAGTTTGCGCCGCTTTTGCGTCCAAAAATGACGCAAATGAGGCGCTAAAAAAGTATAAATATGGGCATAAATCTCTAAAAAATTTCAGCTATCTACTGCACAATCAGAAATCTTGCAAAATGTTTTAAATGTCATGCCATCAACCCCCACAACATAATTTGATGCAAATTAAAAAATATCTAAACTCACATTGAAAGTAAGATTAAAGGTATTTTTTCCTGCCAAACATCAATAAATGAGGACCTCCCTCTGAGTTCTCTCAAATAATACAGTAAAACACAGTTAATTTATCTGAGAGACTTACAATCTTGGATTTAAGACGTCAAGTACAACATTTATCAATTTAATGTACTTAGGGTAAGGGAGATACACAGCTCAGATAACCCCTGCTCACCCCATTGGTAGCTCGGTACAAGCGGTCAGGGTTATCTCAGAGGCAATGTGTAAAGTATTTGTACATAGCCATACAGTAACACAGTGAAAACACCACAAATGGACTCCACACCAGTTTAGACCAAAACGTCAAAAATCTAGCATACACAAGCAAAGATATCACATTTTAAATTAAAAAGAGTCTTAATTTTAATCCACAGGAATCGAGGGCTGAGTTGTTTTAGCACAAAGTATGCCTCAAAAATAAAGCCACAGGAGGGAGGGTGCATCAGAAAAGCAAGTGATGTGTTGATTACTTACTCACAAGTGAGGCCGTGCATCGATTCTTTCTCTGCTGGGTAAGCAATGCGTCGGTTCTTTCCTTGCAAGGAAGGGATGCGTTGATTTCCTGACAGGCAGCCTTAGGTTCGAGCGGTGATTTTGAAGTTTTGACGCCCAGGGTCTGTACGTGGAAACCTCTGATGCGTTGTGCAAAGGGTCCGCATTGAGAGCAGGCACTGCATCGATTCTCTAGGCGAGATAGGCGCTGCGCCAAATTTTCAGCCACAGAACGGACATGCAACGATTTTTCTGATGTGCACACAGAGGTGTGTGGATTTTTCCCTCGCAGGTTATCAGCTCACACTCCAATGGCCCAGGAACTGAATGTGGCATCACTTGTCAAGTCAAGTGACTCAGCAAGAGTGCTGGCAGATGAAGTCTTTGATGTCTCTGAGACTTCTTAACTGGTGTCAAGCTCAGTCCAAACACTTAGAGATACTTCAAAAGCAGGATACACAGCAAAGTGAAGTCTTTGTCCTCTCTAAGGCAGAAGCAGCAACAGCAGGCCAACCGAGAAATGCACACACAGCAAAGGGGCAGTACTCCTCCTCAAAGCTCTTCAGCTCTTCTTCTTGGCAGAGGTTCCTCTTGATCCAGAAGTGTTCTAAATATTTCGGATTTTGGGTCCACTACTTATACTCATTTCTGCCTTTGAAGAAGGCACACTTCAAAGGAAAGTCTGTACTGCACAAGACCCTGCCTCTTCCTTGCCCTGCCCCAGCTCACCCCAGGGGTTTGGAGACTGTATTGTTTGAGGTCAGGCACAGCCCTTTCAAGTGCGAGTGGCAACTCCTCCCTCCACTCTAGCTCAGGAAGACCCATCATGATATGCAGGACCCACCTCAGCTCCCTTAGTGTTACTGCCTCGAGTGAATTCACAAACAGCCCAACTATCAGTCTGACCCAGACATGGATTCTGCATCTAAGCAGAGGCACAGAATGATTAAGAAGAAAATGCCCCCTTTCTAAAAGTGACATTTTCAAACTTACAATCTAAAAACCAACATTCCCACCAAAAGTTGTATTTTTAAATTGTGAGTTCAGATACCACAAACCCCATATCTCTATCTGCTCCCAATGGGAAATTACACTTAAAAGAAAGTTAACGGCAATCTCCATGTTAACCTATGGGAGAGATAGGCCTTGCAATAGTGAAAACTGAATTTGGCCGTATTTCAGCACATGTAAACATATCATTACATGTCCTACCTTTTAAATACACTGCACCCTGCCCATGGGGGCTACCTAGGGTCTGCCTTTGGGGTGCCTTACATGTACTGAAATTGAAGTTTGGGCTTGTATGTGGGTGCACTTGCCAGGTTGACATGGCAGTTTAAAACTGCACACAAAGACATTGCAATGGCAGGTCTGAGACATGTTCACAAGGCTTCTCATGTGGGTGGCACAATCTGTGCTGCAGGCCCACTAGTAACATTTGATTACCAAATATGCCAATCAGGGATAACTAAACATATTCACAATTTAGATAGAGAGCACTTGCACTTTTAGCACTGGTCAGCAGTGGTAAAGTGCCCAGAGTTCCAAAACCAGCAAAAATTTAATCCAGCATACAGTCAAAAATACAGGAAGCAGAAGCAAAAAGACAGGGGAACCATGACAAGGATGCCAGTTCTAACATTAGATAGTGATTAATCTTGCAACTATTGTACTTAATAGTAACTTGCAACTAAATTAAATGGTACCTAAATATGTATAACTCTACATGGTATAATATGGCACCCTTGCTGGCAAATCAATATATTTAGGGTTTTGAGCAGCACTACATTTATCAAAATCATGAGTAGGTTGAACATATGCAGTTGCCTGCCAGATATATTGACATTTTTTGTATTCCGTGGTTAGACAGTAAAAAAAACAGTTGAAAATGAAGAGTCAAAATCTTAATCACTTGTTGCAACGTATGATTTAAGTTCTAGAAGTTGAAATTCATTGTCTGGGTGTTAATAGCTGAAAACCTCACAGATATAAACAATGACTTGCATTTCAATTACTTAATCCTTCACCACAAAAACAACATTTTCCTTACGATCAACTGCTAAGAGCCAAAGGAATGACATGTCAGGAAACTGCCTTGCAGAAACAAATAGAAGACATCAAACAAAAAATGTCTCAGAACGGTTATACTAAAGTTAATTTGGAGACAAACATGACCAAAACGAAACACGTTTGCTGTGATTCACTCCTTTAGGATAATCAGAATAGCCAAGATTGGTGTTTGTCAGATGTGTTTTATGTTAAATAACTCAAATTCAAAAGATTATAAATAGAAACTGGAAGATATTTGTGCAGGACAAACGCCTCCTAAATATAATACCACAAACTTGTTCTTTGCTATCGGAAGGACTGAAACATCAAATCATGTCTGATTGGAACTCAAATCTGGAGCACTCAACATCCAGATTTAAGAGAAGCAAGTCCTAAAAAAGCGGACATATCCGTGTTGTCATTGTCTAAATGTAAAGGTGAAGTCATTTTACACCCATGTTATAGCAAAAATAATTGTTAGCTTAGTACAAAACTTGTAATACAACAAGTATACCTAGAATTATTTGCCTGTGCAGAACTTAAACTAAGATAGAATGAGCACAGAATCAATATTTGATTGAATAACCAAAAACGCTGCAGTCACTAGCCACTTTTTAATCATGCACATAATTTACATCAAATCAAGTTTAGCATTTTGGAAGTGGTTCCACCTCAAATCATCAAAGGAGACAAACTAAAAATCAGGCAGCTTAACGGATGAAAATGAATAAAGGATCTGGAAGCAGTGATCCCAGGGTGGTTCAATGATGAGCAGAATTTGATGTGCTTTGTGTAAACACATAACCGGGATTCTAACAATGACAAAGTATGAATATTGATATAACATCATTAAGAATGTAATATGATTTTCATATAAATATGGCTATATTGTGGGAGGAGAATTAGAAATAGGCACTGTCCAGATCCCAGTTGTATGCTGTCAGAATGAAACACATGACAACGATTCACTCATCCTAAAGGACTTCTTCCAAGTTGGCCCTAATCGATGAGAAGTCTATTGCGCTTTAGCATTGACTGCAACCTAGCAATAAAAACAATGAATTGAATGGCAGCAGCTTTTGTACTGCTGGAAAGCCCATGAAGTGTCATCCCTGACAGTGGTGTCCTTGCAAGAGTTTCTTGTGCAGTACGTTACCAGGATTCTTAATTGAGGATCATGGATGATACTTTGGTAATGTGAGTAGGATAATCAAAGCAAAAATGTAGAATGATAACAAAAAGTTGTATGGTGATATATGGTGTTTAAGAACCCTTATGTTGCGTTGTGTTTTGTTTTGTTTAGATTGTCCAGTTTTGAAGATTCTTCAGAACTGTAACGAAATGGGATTTACGATCATACAGACTTTAAATTAAAGAAATGTGAAAGGGAGATTTATGAACAGAATTTAAACAAGTGTATTATTCACATGAATGTGTGCCCTATTTTATATGGTGTAAATAGATTTTCAGTAAAGTATCCACAATAGCGTTTTTTCAGCACACCGTTCAATCTCAAAGGCAGTTTCAATTAGCTTCTTGGTGCTTTCAAGTGCCCATTCAGAAAACAATAGAGCTACTGACTGGAGCGTAAAGTGTAACTTTTCTTACCTGACATTCCAACCGATGAAGACGTCAATAACATGGGCCAATCAACGACATGAGAACTGTGGTTTATGGAAAATTCTAGTGAAATGCGTGGAGAATTATTGGACAGAGATAATGATGTGCAAAATATTATCCAATGAGGAATTAGGAGCAAATTAGGCAATATTGATTTAACCGCATGACCCGAGGAGAAATCAGCCATTATTCGACATTCCACTCCAAGCCATTCTTTGCCATTCTACTATGGCATTTAGGCCATTCTTTTGAGACTTTGCCATTTGTTATTCCTGATACTTTAACCATCTTCTCTTTGCCTTTCTCTCTAGGTACCAACTGCGCTTTTGATAGAGGCCATAGTTAGATGTTTCCCAAATTTGTGTTTGCTAAATTGTTTTGCATGAAGCCCAACATGCTGATGCTAATTCGAGGTTAGTTAAGCTGTTCACTAATATCTGACGCAAATAGACAAATGACTGAGTTCTTGCTTTGTTGAATCATGCACTACTGATACTTTGCTAAGTTGCTTCTTAGTAATGACATGTTAATGCTGAATGAATAATTCTCTATGTATTGATTAGTTGTGATCTAATTATAAATCTGAGGAGTTACTAATGAGATGAATTGTTAATGAGATTAACGGAAATGACTTTAGATTGTAACTAATAGGGAAATAAATATCCTAACACTTAACTAAATTGGTGTGATTATTCATGACTGAAAGGTCATGTGTGTTCACTTTATTGATCCCTATTAAATGTTATTGATTAACGTGTTGATTAGTTATTGTGAATATTGATTGGGTTATTGATCTATTGATTTTGTGATGCCGAAAAGATATCGCATACTGGCAAGTCCCCGAATGTGGTCCAAAGATTCATCGACCTAGGCGTGTCTCCTTGTAAGTTTACTTATCAAGGTTCTGACGCGCTATCAGTTCTTCCAGTAGAAACATAAGGACTTAAAGTGTAGTTGCAATACTTTCTGAAGTTGGATGCCAGATGCACATATTTGTTACTCATCAATATTGATGGACAAGATTATTCTTCACTTGTTAAACATGCCTCATTTCTTTAAATTTCTTGTTTGCACATTGCATAGTAGTGTTGTATTTATTTACCTTTGACATAGTCATAGGTTTTTCATGATTAATTCTTTTTTGCTCTTTTCCACTTCAACTTTGTTTGTTGAATCTTGCATTAATGTCTGTCAGATATTGCTCACTTTTTGACTTTTTGACACGTCAACATTTCTGTTAAATTGTCCTTGAACATGTATTTCTTTCTCCATTGTCACTAACCTTTTTGTCCATTCTTCAGCTGCCAAGAAGACCAAGTACAAAGACATAAGATTCTGAACAATTTCTCCACAAACTATTTATTTTCTTTAAACAGCATGGGCTAAAATTCACTCTTAGACCTCGTCAAATGTGTTTTGTCTGATTGTTTTCCTCTAAAGTACTTGTATGGAGCTTAATGTTTATCTCCTTATATTAAAAAATACTCCTGCCTCTAACTATTTCTGTTGTTCTTTTGTTTTTCTCTGATGCATTCTTAAAGCTTGTCATGATTCTTTTTGCTTCATCTTCAGTTTTTTCCTACAAAGGACATTTTTGTGGTGTTGGAAAACGCAGATAGTTTAAGAACACAATATATTTGTGTATGTCTTGCCATTCATTCTTCATAAATTGTAACTTCATTTCACAGTCTGAGCTTGGGGGCTCCTGAATTGGGACTCCCACCCTCGCCCTTGCCAATCAAATATACAATGGTGAGAATCTTTTTCCACAATATGATCCCTCTCCACTGACATGCCTTTCTTCACTTTGCGCTGCAGACTGACAGTGGCATTGTCTTACTGATAAATATTTATATTGCTGTATTATTGCTCACTTCTTTTCCTTCCTTTAAATAGCAATAAAATCATTTTTAGTAAAAGTCAATAGGCTAGCCGGCCAGATCACCACACCTCATTATGTGTGGAAGGTTGCAGCATTATACAGATCAAATAGGATTTGGAAGAATTCAGGGCATCACCAGGACAGATATTCATGTAAACAATGCACTACAGCTATACTGGCCACCACGCAAACAGACCACTAAACATACATGCACCAATGCACAAAATCTAAGTGAGATGGCTCCCCTCAAGTCCTTAAATAGTGTTAGATCCAGTACACTACTACAATATTTAGTTTTAAATATGGTGCTCCCAAAATACCATAGCCAGAATATTGTCTACCAAAATAGCATGGAGATAATTATATATAGGTAAGTGGAGGTAATGATATATATATAGTTAAGTGTAGATTTATTATTCTTTAATCAACATGTGAACCATGATCGTGTATTTAACATCAAGGACCATAGATGATGAGCTAAGGATAGGAACACTAAACTTATTTATTCTTACTTTCATAATGTTTTGTTAGCCGATAGTCTGGTTATGATACAATATTTTTTTGCTTGGCATTCTGATATACAACACCTAAATGCACATGTACCACTGATAAAAATGTCTTGCATTACCAGGTATAAGTGTTGGTGTCTTATACCATCAGGTATTTTTTAAGAATCTGCTTAACACTCTTCTTGAAACAAGCATGTGTCAGTGTACATAACACTGAACTCTCCTCGGAGCCACTCATTTGACATTGAAAACTTCCTCCCTAGCCTTTAAATCAACCACACAAGCTTCCAGTCATGCATGCAAGTGTGGGAGCCTGAACCACAGTAATTTATTGAATCTCAGTATTTTAATCACCAAAAAATTATCTTTGGCACTCTGGCTCCAGCACCTTTGATTTTGGGATAAGAGACACCATCCTCCACAACATGCGGCCCAATAAATAGCAGAGTAATTTAAAAAATAATGATCTACTCAAGAACTGAGTTCTAGATCAATGAAGAGTAAAGAATTCTATTACAAAATTAAGAAAGGCAAATACAAATACATCCATGCTTGCCATGAAGGCTCAGATACTAAAGAACAAATTCAGAATTCGGAATTGTAAGGTTCAAATAAAGAACACTAACAGCATTTGTAAGGACAAAGATGTGAGAGGATTTAATAGTTTGCTGGTATAAACAGAGTTCTAGCTGAAATCACAATCTTCTAGTAGCTTCCCCAGCAACAGAAATTCAGAGACCCAAAGTACATTATGAAACATTCTCTGCAAAGACGAATACATTTCTGTGCTAGCAAACCAGTATCGGAACTTCCAGAGAAAGTGTCCTTCAAGAAAATGTACATTAGGTGCACAATGGAAGGTTATAATTTACAATACATGCTTTCTAAAGAAACAGACAATTACGTCACATTGCACTGTGCTCTGCGGAAACTGTGGGGAGAGATGCCTTGCAGAGGGACATAATGGGGGGGGGATGGGCAGGAGAGAGATAAACAGAACACTAGAAACTGCTTCCACATTAATAAAAAGGTGTCTTCGCGAAAATGCGGCATAACTAAACGACATTATTAAATATACTTATAAACATTTTTATAAATTCGTTTTAAATTTAACACCACTAGCTCAACTGTTATACGATTATTATATAATTACTAATTCACACACATGATATATTACCCCAAATTGCACTTATTTAAAAAAGGGCTAGTGATCTACCCTGGCTTACAAAATGCTGCAAGGCAACACGATTGTATACAAAAGTCAATAATGATATCACAACTCATACTTAACCCGTAAATCACTGGAACACCGTTTGATTAGCAGCTTGGGGCACAGTGCGATGGACACCCAGGGAGCACTAGTAATACACCTCAAGGAAGAAATTAGTGATCCACCTGAGGGAGAGCTAGGTTATGTGCTTCTGGGGACCACTGGTTGATGCACCTCACTGCAGCACAGGATAATGCATCCCAGAGAAGCATTGGGTGTTGTGCATAGAGGTCTGATGATGTGCAGTACAAGGACATTGGACAATTGTCCCTAAGGAGTCACAGAAGGATGCACAGCAGGCTCCTCAGGGTGATTTATAACAAGGGACAAACTCCGATGTACAGTAAGAGGGCCTTATAGGTCCCATGTCATGTATGACATCACATTGAGTCCTGTTTTTGTTCCTCAACTTTACAGGACTTGCAGTAGGTTTCCCATTATTAATGTGGATGTAGAAGATCTGAATCCATAGAAAAAATGTAGGGACAAGATAAGCTACTTACCCTTGGAAGACAAATGACCTATTAAACTCATGGTTGATGCATTTAAGTGATTTGTTTAATTGAAAGGATGGTATTTCCGGGTAGATATCACAACTAAATCCTGTTATGCACAGACACCAGTGCACACAAATAGCAGATGCGAGCACAGTTAAACACACTCACAATTCACATACAGGCACAAATGCACACCTTTATTTATGTAGGTGGGCCCATGGTTCGTGGAACATCGCTAAGCATTTTATAATGGTAAAAAAGGAAACTAGAATCACAATGATGTAATAAAAAATACAGAAATGGCTGAAGTTGTCATATTTGACAAGGACCATATGGCAGCAGTGCACATGAATGTTTGCATAGAAAATAAACAAAAGAACAGTTTCTATTTATAATGTTTACAATTAGAACAGTTCTTGGATTGTCTGCTTTTAAAGGATCCTTCCCTTATCGATGTCCCATGTTCTGAAAATATAAAAGTCTCTTAAGGAACAGGTTCAATTAATGTCACGAAACCTACTCATCTTACACATTTCCATAGCCGGTGCTCAAAGTTTATTGCAGTCACAGATCATGCCAAGCAATAAAGCTTGCTGAACTTTAGTTGGGAGATGAGGTTCCTGACTCGAATTCTGAACATCAGATTTCTCTTGTGCATTCAGCAATGGAAATATTACTTGTCACAGGAAAATGTTGTGTCGAAGCCACATCATTCCTGAAGTGTGAGACTAGAAATACAAATGCAGCAATCCCATTTGCATTACCAGTTGCCTTCAAAATGTTCGAGCATAGAAATGCAACAAGTGTTCTTTATAAAGTCAGACCTAAAATACTACTTTCCTTTTCTGATAATACCCTTGGATTAATATAAACTACTGCACAATAGGGTCTCATCTGCTGAAGTTGGGAATGTCAAAGAAGGAGTATGTGGACAAGTTGTGGAAAATCCACTTGCATTAGATAAACCAGAAGGAAATGGGCATCAAAATTATCATCCTCATTTTATTGTATATTGCCCTACTTCTTCTTCCCTTTGCATTTTAACTCTGGTACAACAGATCTATCTGTGGTGTGTGACATCTGAGATCAAATATGGACATTCTAGCAGTAATCACTTGAAGTCTGCCCCAACCCTTGGTCATTTTTACAATATGTGGCAGAATACAACTGCAGGACATCGTGGATAGTCTATGAGGCGGCATCTGATGGGCACTGATGATAAGCATCATATCATATTCAATGTTGCATAAAAGAAATGGGGGTTTATATAGACCCAGTGGGTTGTACACCATTCCGAGAGAGAATCAAAGGGAAGTACTCTACTGCCCTGGTGGACTGTAGCCCACAAAATTCAGAGATCTCTGCTTCCCTGGCTGATAGTACTGCCTTCAGCGAAGCCGACTCCTTTGAAAGCACTGAAGCTTTGCTGAATAGGCGCCATGTTCAGTCTACAGCAAAGATTTTGTTTTTCAAAAAACAAATTTCAAATAAGGAGTTTGATCTTGAAAAAGAGAAAAGAATGCCCCTGACATACTCAGAGTTTTCTCACTGCAGTTGTTGTCATTTAGTTGTTTTCCTGTTTTGGATGTTAAGGCTTTCCTGGTGGTCCTAGTCCACAGAAATAATATGTCAGACTTTCTGTACTACATAGTGTGGACAATCTGAGGTACTCTGACCAATCACCTAATAAAGTCCTGATACCTTGATATATCTCAGTGAAAAAAATGTTGTTCAGAGATTTTAATTTTTGATTTGTGTTTTTGTGGCATTAGAGAAGTAGTTTAGCTTCGGTAGACATTGCTAATCTTGGCCTATTTCTTCTGGACAACAGTTTTAAAAATGGCAGATGTTTTGCAGTGGGGCTTTAACCCCTTCTGTGCCGCGGACGTAGTGGTTACGTCCCGCGGCACAGTGCTGCTGTGCCGAGGACGTAACCACTACGTCCTCGGCACACAGCCCAGAGGGAGCGCTCTCGCTCCCTCTGTGTGCTTCCCCCCCACCCCCCAAAGTCAGGGATGGAAGGGGAAGCCCTTCCCCTTCCACCCCGACCCCCCCACCCCCCCATAATGACGTCAGCGCGCGATCGCGCGCTGACTTCATTATGGGATTCTCGCCGCACAGGAAGCCATTTGCTTCCTGTGCGGCGACGAGTGAAGAGGTGAGTTCCTCTTCCCGGTGGGTGGGGGGTTGGGGCTAAAGAGGCACCGGGGAAAAGGAAAGGCTTTTCCTTTTCCCCGGTGTCTCTTTGAGCATTCCTGCTGCCCGATCGCATTGCGATCGGGCAGCAGGAATGCCCACTAGACACCAGGGATTTGTTTTTTTTTGTTGTACTTTCTGTTTCTGGCTTGCGGGGAGCGGCCCCTTGGGCAAGGGTCGCTCCCCTTTTGGGGGCAATTACTTAGGCCATTTCTGCCCCCCTTGGGGGCAGATCTGGCTACTTTTTAGCCAGATCTGCCCCCAAGGGGGGCAGAAAACACTAGATCACCAGGGATTTATATTGTTGTGTGCATTTATGTGTGGGGGGGTGCCCCCTTGGGCAAGGGGCGCCCCCCCCCCAAGGGGGCAGAGAACTGTTGGCCTTTTCTGCCCCCTTGGGGGCAGATCGGCCTATTTTTTTTAGGTCCATCGGCCCCCAAGGGGGGCAGAAGCCACTTAGGCACCAGGGATTGTGTGTGTAGTGGATGGGGGGGCGTCCCCTTGGGCAAGGGTCGCTCCCCTTTGGGGGGCATGTCTTTTAGGGCCATTTCTGCCCCCCTTGAGGGCAGATTGGCTACTTTTTAGCCAGATCTGCCCCCAAGAGGGGCAGAAAACACTAGATCACCAGGGTTTTTCATTTTTATGTGTATTTATGTGTGGGGGGGGTGCCCCCTTGGGCAAGGGGCGCCCCCCCAAGCAGGCAGAGAACTGTTGGCCTTTTCTGCCCCCCTTGGGGGCAAATCGGCCTATTTTTTTAGGTCCATCTGCCCCCAAGGGGGGCAGAAGCCACTTAGGCACCAGGGATTGTGTGTGTAGTGGATGGGGGGGGCGCCCCCTTGGGCAAGGGTCGCTCCCCTTTGGGGGGCATGTCTTTTAGGGCCATTTCTGCCCCCCTTGAGGGCAGATCAGCCTATTATTTTTAGGCTGATCTGCCCCAAGGGGGGCAGAAACCACTAGAACGCCAGGGATTTTTTTTTATGTGTTTATTTTTGTGGGGGGGCGTCCCCTTGGGCACGGGGCGCCCCCCCAAGGGGGGCATTGACCTGTTGGCCATTTCTGCCCCCCCTGGGGGCAGATGGGCCTATTTATGTAGGCCCACCTGCCCCCAAGGGGGGCAGAAGCCACTTAGACACCAGGGATAGTGTGTGTGTGTGTGTGTGTGTGTGTTAGTGGATGGGGGGGGCCTTGGGCAAGGGTCGCCCCCCACTTTGGGGGCACATGTACCCAGGCCATTTCTGCACCCCTTGGAGACAGATCAGCCTATTATTTTTAGGCTGGTCTGCCCCCAAGGTGGGCAGAAACCACTAGAACGCCAGGGATTTTTTAAAATGTGTTTATTTTTGTGGGGGGGGCGTCCCCTTGGTCACGGGGCACCCCCCCAAGGGGGGCATTGACCTGTTGGCCATTTCTACACCCCCTGGGGACAGATGGGCCTATTTTGTTAGGCCCACCTGCCCCCAAGGGAGGCAGAAGCCACTTAGACACCAGGGATAGTGTGTGTGTGTGTGTGTGTGTTAGTGGATGGGGGGGGCCTTGGGCAAGGGTCGCCCCCCACTTTGGGGGCACATGTACCCAGGCCATTTCTGCACCCCTTGGAGACAGATCAGCCTATTATTTTTAGGCTGGTCTGCCCCCAAGGGGGGCAGAAACCACTAGAACGCCAGGGATTTTTTTAAATGTGTTTATTTTTGAGGGGGGGCGTCCCCTTGGGCACGGGGCGCCCCCCCAAGGGGGGCATTGACCTGTTGGCCATTTCTACACCCCCTGGGGGCAGATGGGCCTATTTTGTAAGGCCCACCTGCCCCCAAGGGGGGCAGAAGCCACTTAGACACCAGGGATAGTGTGTGTGTGTGTGTGTGTGTGTTAGTGGATGGGGGGGGGGCCTTGGGCAAGGGTCGCCCCCCACTTTGGGGGCACATGTACCTAGGCCATTTCTGCACCCCTTGGAGACAGATTAGCCTATTATTTTTAGGCTGGTCTGCCCCCAAGGTGGGCAGAAACCACTAGAACGCCAGTTTTTTTTTTTTATTTGTTTTTTTTTTGTGGGGGGGCATCCCCTTGGTCACGGGGCGCCCCCCCAAGGGGGGCATTGACCTGTTGGCCATTTCTACACCCCCTGGGGGCAGATGGGCCTATTATGTTAGGCCCACCTGCCCCCAAGGGGGGCAGAAGCCACTTAGACACCAGGGATAGTGTGTGTGTGTGTGTGTGTGTGTGTTAGTGGATGGGGGGGGCCTTGGGCAAGGGTCGCCCCCCACTTTGGGGGCACATGTACCCAGGCCATTTCTGCACCCCTTGGAGACAGATCAGCCTATTATTTTTAGGCTGGTCTGCCCCCAAGGGGGGCAGAAACCACTAGAACGCCAGGGATTTTTTTAAATTTGTTTATTTTTGTGGGGGGGCGTCCCCTTGGTCACGGGGCGCACCCCCAAGGGGGGCACTGACCTGTTGGCCATTTCTACACCCCCTGGGGGCAGATGGGCCTATTTTGTTAGGCCCACCTGCCCCCAAGGGGGGCAGAAGCCACTTAGACACCAGGGATAGTGTGTGTGTGTTAGTGGATGGGGGGGGCCTTGGGCAAGGGTCACCCCCCACTTTGGGGGCACATGTACCCAGGCCATTTCTGCACCCTTTGGAGACAGATCAGCCTATTATTTCTAGGCTGGTCTGCCCCTAAGGGGGGCAGAAACCACTAGAACGCCAGGGATTTATTTTAATTTGTTTATTTTTGTGGGGGGGGCGTCCCCTTGGTCACGGGGTGCCCCCCCCAAGGGGGGCATGGACCTGTTGGCCATTTCTACACCCCCTGGGGGCAGATGGGCCTATTTTCTTAGGCCCACCTGCCCCCAAGGGGGGCAGAAGCCACTTAGGCACCAGGGATAGTGTTGTGTATGTTTTATTGTTTTTTTGTTTGTTTGAGGGCTGTCCCCTTTGGCAAGGGTCGCTCTCCATGGGGACACACTACTAAAGGTATTTTCTGGCTTCCTTGGGGCAGACAGGCCTATTCTTTTAGTAGGCCGATCTGCCCCTATGGCAGAATCCACTTAGGCACCAATTTCTAAATGTTTGATTGTGGAGTGTTTGTCAACTGAAGAAGTCTTTGCATTTGTGAAAAAAAATGTTTTCCTCCTTTTTGTTCTAGTTCAAAGCTTTTGCTTTATTTGCTGTGGCTCCTTGCGGTTTTGGCGGTGGTTGACCTGCAGTTTGCACAGTTGCATGTTTTAGGTAAGTAAAAACAATTTACTCCAAAGGAGTATTGTTGCAATGCATGAATGACATGTTTGTAGGGGGTGTACTAAATGCAGGATTGTGTGTGAAATTGTCTTTAGGTTTGTGCACAATGATATTTGTTTTGTCTTATTTCTAATTTGCCTTTCTTTCTTTATTTTTAGTGGGATATCATTGGTGATTGCTGTGTAGTTGCTGGTGAATCAAGCTTTTTCAGGCAAGTGAGCGGTATAGTTTGTGAGTTTATAACTCTTACTAACAAAGCTACACTTTGTTACTTGTCTTACACAGTGCTGGTTGTTGGTGGTGAATTTGTCCAGTTAATTTTAGCAGGAGAGATTATGGCTAGCCGCAGGATGACCGCTCAGCAGGTGGTTGGTATGCTTTTTGAGTCACAGTCTGATCATGACTATGAGACGGACTCTGCATCTGAGGCAGAGGAGGAAGTCAGAGATTCTGGCAGTGATGTTTCTGTTGGAGGGGAATCTTCTGATGATGAAGCCACACTCAGTGCAGATGAAGGGCCTGTTTTAGAGGAGGACATTGATGTGCCAATAGTGCAGCAACCTGGGGCTGAAAGGTTTCCCGTTATAAGACCTGATGTCTGGGTTGCCCCAAACATGGAGCAGCCAGAGTTGCCTGCCTTTACTGGTCTCCCGGGGTGTAACGCCAATACAGAGAACTTTATGCCTATCAATTTCTTTGAGTTATTCATGGATGATATGTTTTTGGAAGAGATTGTTGAGCAGACTAATTTGTATGCGGAGCAGCATTTGAGGGACAACGCTGCTAGACTTAGGCCACACTCTAGAGCTGCCCAGTGGATTCCCACAAATTTGGAGGAGTTAAAAAAGTTTTTGGGTTTGACTTTTTTGATGGGGTTGATAAGGAAGCCGTCACTGGCTTTGTATTGGTCTACTAGTCCCTTGATGGCAACAGCTATATTTCCAGCGACCATGAGTCGTAATCGGTATTTGCTTCTTCTTAGGATGCTGCATTTTGTTGACAATGCATTAGCCTTGCCACGAGATCACCCAGATTCTGACCGTCTTTTTAAGATTAGGCCTGTACTTGATCATTTTGTAGATCGTTTTTCGGAGGTCTATGTTCCAGGCAAAGAGTTAAGTGTGGACGAGTCTTTGGTCCTCTTCAAGGGTCGTTTGGTTTTTAGGCAGTACATTCCTAGCAAAAGGGCACGATATGGAATTAAATTGTATATGCTGTCTGAAAGTAGGACAGGATATGTGTATAGTTTCCGTGTGTACACTGGTAGGGATTCCAATATTGACCCCCCTGGTTGTCCTCCCACTTTTGGAGTTACTGAGAAAATTGTGTGGGATCTTGGTAGACGACTGTTCAACAAAGGTCACCATTTGTATGTAGATAACTTCTACACTGGTGTGCAATTGTTCAAGGAATTGTTTAGAGTGGACACAGTTGCTTGTGGCACAATCCGTTCTAACCGGAAAGGCTATCCAAGGGAGCTTGTCTGTAAAAAACTTGAGAGAGGACAGTGCTGTGCCTTGCGGAACGAGGAGCTGCTAGCTTTGAAATTTTCAGACAAGAGGGATGTCTACATGCTAAGTACCATCCATGATGAGAGTACTTCCCCTGTGACTGTTTGGGGCCAGGTTGCTGAAGTGCGCAAACCTGTGTGCATTTTAGATTATAATAAGCACATGGGAGGTGTAGATAGAGTTGACCAGAGGTTGGAACCTCATACTGCTATTCGTAAGTCTTACGTTTGGTATAAGAAGTTAGCACTTCACCTCTTCCACTTAGCAACCTTCAATGCTTTTATTGTGTTTAGGGATAGGTCTCCCGAGTCAAAGATGACATTTGTGAAATTTCAGGAGTCAGTGATAGAGAGCCTTATTGTGGTGGAACAGGCCAGAGTTCCTAGAGAAGCAGTGGTGGAGGATGTGGCTAGATTGAAAGATCGCCACTTTGCTGAGCACATTCCTCCCACACCCAAAAAAGACTTTCCAGCTAAGAAATGTAGAGTGTGTTTTCGAAGAGGTATCCGGAGGGAGACTCGAATGTACTGCCCAGATTGTCCTTCAAAGCCTGGGCTGTGTGTCGGTGCTTGTTTTAAGAATTACCACACCCAGAAGAATTTCTGGGAACAACCATGAGTGTAAACTCATGTCTGTTTTGTATTTTCATGTGTTTAGTTTCATGGTTAGCATTTCTGTCATGTTCTTAGTTAGAGCTTTTGTGTTTGTAGTTTTGTAATTCTTTCTACTTAGTTAGGGGTGCCTCTGATAAAAAAAAAAAAAAAAATTATGCCATTGTGTGTGGAGTGGGGCTTGGCTGAGAGTGTACATATTGACTTGCTGTTGGCTACTGCAACACACTGCCAGCCAAACACCAGTCCACACACTCCAATCAGCTGGTGTGATTGTTGTATCAGGCATGTGGGCGTATGTAAGTGATGGGCCCTTGAGTGGCGCTGTCTGTCGATGTGAGTATTGTAATGTGCTGGGCCCGTGGCTGGCGGTGTGAATGGCCTTGTGTGTGTCATGTATGAAAGTTGTGTGAATGGACTGTAAAGCGGTTGGTGCCTTGTCGCGGCTTTACAGCTCACGAGCTGTGAGTCATTGGTTCAGTTTTTTGCCTTTCAGTTACTAACCGTGCATTTCATTTTTGTGAAAGCTCTTCTGTTAGTAAAATTTGATCCACTGAACCATCACTCACCCTCGTGCCAAATCCAACCAGTATGTGTGGTAAAAATGACAAAACCTGCTCCGCTGTAATCAGGCGTCGCAGCACACCTGTGACACGCTAGGTGCCTCAGGTGGGACCCCAATGATGAAGCATGCCACCAACTTGGTTGGTGGGTGAGGGGTCTTTTTCACATAACCTAAGTGTGTTTCTTTTCAAAATTTTAGTGTTTGGCACATCACGGACGTATGTGGGCACATCAAAACGATATATTACAAAACTACCTGTGTTTGGGGGGGAGAGGGCACCTATGTTTTTGGACCTGTGTGCGGCCTTCATCTAGGGAAACCTACCAAACCCAGACATTTTTTAAAACTAGACACCCCAAGGAGTCCAGGGAGGTGCGGCTTGCGTGGATCCCCCAACATTTTCTTACCCAGACTCCTCTGTAAACCTCAAAATGTGCTTAAAAAAGCATATTTTCCTTACTTTTCTTCGTAAGATCACCACTCCAGCACAAAATTCCTACTCCCCAGTGTTCCCCTCAGTCTCCCAAGTAAAATAACACCTCACTTATGTGGGTCCCCAAAGCAGAGTCAGTCTAAAGATGTATAAAAGAATATGTCCTTATAAACTTGCTGTGCTATCCCCTCTATCTCTACAAATTTTGGGCCTTATTCTGTTGCAGGCACCTGGCCCACCCACACAAGTGAGGTATCATTTTTATCGGGAGACTTGGGGGAACGCTGGGTGGAAGGAAATTTGTGGCTCCACTCAGATTCCAGAACTTTCTGTCACCGAAATGTGTGGAAAATGTGTTTTTTTAGACAGAATTTGAGGTTTGCAAAGGATTCTGGGTAACAGAACCTGGTCAGACCCCCGCAAGTCACCCCATCTTGGATTCCCCTAGGTCTCTAGGTTTAAAAAATGCACAGGTTTGGTAGGTTTCCCTAGGTGCCGGCTGAGCTAGAGGCCAAAATCTACAGGTAGGCACTTTGCAAAAAACACCTCTGTTTTCCTTCACAAATTTGGATGTGTCCACGTTGCGCTTTGGGGCGTTTCCTGTCGCGGGCGCTAGGCCTACCCACACAAGTGAGGTACCATTTTTATCGGGAGACGTGGGGGAACGCTGGGTGGAAGGAAATTTGTGGCTCCTCTCAGATTCCAGAACTTTCTGCCAAAAAAATGTGATGTGTCCACGTTGCGTTTTGGGGTGTCTGCTGTCGCGGGCGCTAGGCCTACCCACACAAGTGAGGTATCATTTTTATCGGGAGACGTGGGGGAACGCTGGGTAGAAGGAAATTTGTGGCTCCTTTCAGATTCCAGAACTTTCTGCCACAGAAATGTTAGGAACATGTGTTTTTTTAGCCAAATTTTGAGGTTTGCAAAGGATTCTGGGTAACAGAACCTGGTCAATGCCACACAAGTCACCCCATCTTGGATTCCCCTTGGTCTCTAGTTTTCAGAAATGCACAGGTTTGGTAGGTTTCCCTAGGTGGCGGCTGAGCTACAAGCCAAAATCTACAGGTAGGCACTTTGCAAAAAACACCTCTGTTTTCCTTCACAAATTTGGATGTGTCCACGTTGCGCTTTGGGGCGTTTCCTGTCGCGGACGCTAGGCCTACCCACACAAGTGAGGTATCATTTTTATCGGGAGACGTGGGGGAACGCTGGGTGGAAGGAAATTCGTGGCTCCTCTCAGATTCCAGAACTTTCTGCCACAGAAATGTGAGGAACATGTGTTTTTTTAGCCAAATTTTGAGATTTGCAAAGGATTCTGGGTAACAGAACCTGGTCCGAGCCACACAAGTCACCCCATCTTGGATTCCCCTAGGTCTCTAGTTTTCAGAAATGCACAGGTTTGGTAGGTTTCCCTAGGTGGCGGCTGAGCTACAAGCCAAAATCTACAGGTAGGCACTTTGCAAAAAACACCTCTGTTTTCCATCACAAATTTGGATGTGTCCACGTTGCGCTTTGGGGCGTTTCCTGTCGCGGGCGCTAGGCCTACCCACCCAAGTGAGGTATCATTTTTATCGGGAGACGTGGGGGAACGCTGGGTGGAAGGAAATTTGTGGCTCCTCTCAGATTCCAGAACTTTCTGCCACAGAAATATGAGGAACATGTGGTTTTTTAGCCAAATTTTGAGATTTGCAAAGGATTCTGGGTAACAGAACCTGGTCCGAGCCACACAAGTCACCCCATCTTGGATTCCCCTAGGTCTCTAGTTTTCAGAAATGCACAGGTTTGGCAGGTTTCCCTAGGTGGTGGCTGAGCTACAGGCCAAAATCTACAGGTAGGCACTTTGCAAAAAACACCTCTGTTTTCCTTCACAAATTTGGATGTGTCCACGTTGCGCTTTGGGGCGTTTCCTGTCGCGGGCGCTAGGCCTACCCACACAAGTGAGGTATCATTTTTATCGGGAGACGTGGGGGAAAGCTGGGTGGTAGGAAATTTGTGGCTCCTCTCAGATTCCAGAACTTTCTTCCACAGAAATGTGAGGAACATGTGTTTTTTTAGCCAAATTTTGAGATTTGCAAAGGATTCTGGGTAACAGAACCTGGTCCGAGCCACACAAGTCACCCCATCTTGGATTCTCCTAGGTCTCTAGTTTTCAGAAATGCACAGGTTTGGTAAGTTTCCCTAGGTGGCGGCTGAGCTACAGGCCAAAATCTACAGGTAGGCACTTTGCAAAAAACACCTCTGTTTTCCTTCAAAAATTTGGATGTGTCCACGTTGCGCTTTGAGGTGTTTCCTGTCGCGGGCGCTAGGCCTACGCACACAAGTGAGGTATCATTTTTATCGGGAGACGTGGGGGAACGCTGGGCGGAAGGAAATTCGTGGCTCCTCTCAGATTCCAGAACTTTCTGCCACAGAAATGTGAGGAACATGTGTTTTTTTAGCCAAATTTTGAGGTTTGCAAAGGATTCTGGGTAACAGAACCTGGTCCGAGCCACACAAGTCACCCCATCGTGGATTCCCCTAGGTCTCTAGTTTTCAGAAATGCACAGGTTTGGTAGGTTCCCCTAGGTGGCGGCTGAGCTACAAGCCAAAATCTACAGGTAGGCACTTTGCAAAAAACACCTCTGTTTTCCTTCACAAATTTGGATGTGTCCACGTTGTGCTTTGGGTCATTTCCTGTCACGGGCGCTAGGCCTACGCACACAAGTGAGGTATCATTTTTATCGGGAGACGTGGGGGAACGCTGGGCGGAAGGAAATTCGTGGCTCCTCTCAGATTCCAGAACTTTCTGCCACAGAAATGTGAGGAACATGTGTTTTTTTAGCCAAATTTTGAGGTTTGCAAAGGATTCTGGGTAACAGAACCTGGTCCGAGCCACACAAGTCACCCCATCGTGGATTCCCCTAGGTCTCTAGTTTTCAGAAATGCACAGGTTTGGTAGGTTTCCCTAGGTGGCGGCTGAGCTACAAGCCAAAATCTACAGGTAGGCACTTTGCAAAAAACACCTCTGTTTTCCTTCACAAATTTGGATGTGTCCACGTTGTGCTTTGGGTCATTTCCTGTCACGGGCGCTAGGCCTACGCACACAAGTGAGGTATCATTTTTATCGGGAGACGTGGGGGAACGCTGGGTGGAAGGAAATTTGTGGCTTCTCTCAGATTCCAGAACTTTCTGCCACAGAAATATGAGGAACATGTGTTTTTTTAGCCAAATTTTGATGTTTGCAAAGGATTCTGGGTAACAGAACCTGGTCCGAGCCACACAAGTCACCCCGTCTTGGATTCCCCTAGGTCTCTAGTTTTCAGAAATGCACAGGTTTGGTAGGTTTCCCTAGGTGGCGGCTGAGCTAGAGGCCAAAATCTACAGGTAGGCACTTTGCTAAAAACAGCTCTGTTTTCTGTGATGTGTCCACGTTGTGTTTTGGGGCATATCCTGTCGCGGGCCCTAGGCCTACCCACACAAGTGAGGTATCATTTTTATTGGGAGACCTGGGGGAACATAGAATAGCAAAACAAGTGTTATTGCCCCTTGTCTTTCTCTACATTTTTTCCTTCCAAATGGAAGACAGTGTGTAAAAAAGACATCTATTTGAGAAATGCCCTATAATTCACATGCTAGTATGGGCACCCCAGAATTCAGAGATGTGCAAATAACCACTGCTTCTCAACACCTTATCTTGTGCCCTTTTTGGAAATACAAAGGTTTTCTTGATAGCTATTTTTTACTCTTTATATTTCAGCAAATGAATTGCTGTATACCCGGCATAGATTGAAAACCCACTGCAGGGTGCAGGTCATTTATTGGCTCTGGGTACCTAGAGTTCTTGATGAACCTATAAGCCCTATATATCCCCGCAACCAGAAGAGTCCAGCAGACGTAACGGTATATTGCTTTCGAAAATCTGACATTGCTGGAAAATGTTACAGAGTAAAACGTAGAGAAAAATTTATGTTTTTTTCACCTCAATTTCAATATTTTTCTTTTTCAGTTGTTATTTTCTGTAGGAAACCCTTGTAGGATCTACACAAATTACCCCTTGCTGAATTCGGATTTTTGTCTACTTTTCAAAAATGTTGCGGTTTCTGGGATCCAGCGTTGGTTTCATGCCCATTTCTGTCACTGACTGGAAGGAGGCTGAAAGCACAAAAAATCGTAAAAATGGGGTATGTCCCCGTAAAATGCCAAAATTGTCTTGAAAAATTGGGTTTTCTGATTCAAGTCTGCCTGTTCCTGAAAGCTGGGAAGCTGGTGATTTTATCACCGCAAACCCTTTGTTGATGCCCTTTTCAGGGAAAAAACCACAAGCCTTCTTCTGCAGCCCATTTTTCCCAATTTTTTGAAAAAAACGAAATTTTCACTGTTTTTTGGCTAATTTCTTGGCCTCCTTCTGGGGAACCCACAAAGTCTGGGTACCTCTAGAATCCCTAGGATGTTGGAAAAAAGGACGCAAATTTGGCGTGGGTAGCTTATGTGAACAAAAAGTTATGAGGGCCTAAGCGCGAACTGCTCCAAATAGCCAAAAAAAGGCTCGGCACAGGAGGGGGAAAAGGCCTGGCAGCGAAGGGGTTAAAGGTTCAGGAACCATGAGATCTATGTACTTCATTTTGGTGTCAAAACATAGGTTTTGGGGGTTAAGAAGTCTTATCAAATACCTCCTCAGAGCACCCCTTCTGCCATTTTCCAAAACAGCAGCTATGTAATGATGTGTTTTAGCCATCATATTGGTAATTTATTTTAATATGGTTTTCTTTCAGGTTTTCTGTTGAATCAAATTCAGAAACATGAGCGAAGCAGGTGGTAGTAGAGGATCTTTACCTCCTGACAGAGTGTTGCTAACTACAAAATCTGAGGACTCCTTCAACAAAGAAAAATGTGTCATATGCTGAACTAATTCAAAAGAAAAGCTAGCATAAACTGCGACTGAACTGAAGAGAGTATAAAATGCTGCAGAAATGCGGTAAGTTGAAGTTCACAAAAGATTGAAACTGATGGGTGAAGAGGATCAAATATTTTATCATTGTAACAAGTGCTACAAGTTGTATACAGTGGAAAAAGGCCTGGAAAAAAATAATTAAAAAATAGCAGAAACCAGTGAATCACAACAAGAATCCAAGTCTTCTGAGAAAGCAACAACAACCAAACCCAGTGCCATCCACTTATAAAATCAATGGCTACCCCTTGTCCATCCCCAGCAACCGATCAGAAAGAAGATCTTCATTGTGTTTTCGGTGGTTTAACCAGAACAAAGGCCAAAGGGATTGATGAAAGAACAAAGTACAGAGTATGAGTCTGTAGTAAACATGACTACAAGTATAGGTAAGGTTAAGCTCTTTTATTGAAGATGTAGACCGCTGCGATGTCGCAGCTACCACCCCAACCGTCCTCTTGACTCCGAGTGTCTCGAGCTCTCTGTCATGAGCTCAAGACGTAAAACGGGAGTCGCGAGGACGCGGCATCACCACAGAGTCTCAAGAGGCGAACGTTTTAATCTGCAGCTAGTTTCTTCTAATATGGAGCTCTCAGCTGAGTAGCTGATGTAGACAGCAAAGTGAAAGTATTTGCAGCAGATTAGTATGCCCACCCGAACTGCATGCATGCATACTTTGAAAATATGAATGTACAATGAGCTCCAAGTAGCAACGTATCCGCCAGCCTTCAATTAAGTTGCACTCTTTGAAAAAGTAAATTAAGTTTTAAAGCCATTCTTGAGTGCTGGCTGCGGGTTCACACTCAGAAAGATCAGAGAAATAATGGTCAACATTGATGAAACTGTATTGATCCATAATAATGAAATTATGATTTTTCAGGTGAGACTGTACAACGACAGAATTGGTTTTTATCAGAATAACAAAAAGAATGTGCCACTTAAGGTGTACTCTGCTGATTTGACTCCTGAAGTTCTTGCTGCCAAAATAAGATCACAGGATGTAATAAAATCAGCAAGAATCATTTTAAGAAACATCCTGAAAGATTTCAATTTTGGACTTAATGACAAATTTTTTGATGCCCCTGAGCTCCACAAATCATGTTGTCTTACCATTTTCAAATCATTGTTTAATATCAGCAAAGCAAAACTGCTACAATTTAAAGTTCTTGAGTTTGTAACAGAAGCTGGCCGCATTGATGATGGTTTTGAAGAATATAATCGACAAAGTGGAAGATAAGCCCATGAATTGACAGGCTTATGCTGTGCAAATGTAATTCCAAATCGAGTTTAATTAATTACATCACAACAAAAAGAAATCTCTGCTACACATGATGACTGCTCACGCAATGTATGACAAGTGCAAAAGTAGAGAGCTAATCACTTCAATGAATAGGATTGGTATATCAACAAGTTAAAATTACATAGTACAGAGGTGGAACTTGTTAGCAGCTCATGCTGTAAAATGCTTGTGAATCCGACAGCACACCATTTACAAGTCACATTAGCAGGAAAGGATCTACAATTGCTGCTCTTGATAATTTTGATTTTGAAAACAGCTCTTTGTTTGGAACATCCAGCACACATGATACTGCCCTGGTGCTTTTTCAAGACTGTACCAATTAATTAGGTGCTGGAATACAAGCTGGATCAGCTGTAGGCATAAAAAAACAAAGCTGAAAACTTACAACTCATCTGCCTTGCCAATGTGTGCAAAATCACTACAAGCCATCATCATGTTTCAGTCTACCAGAAAGTCTACCAGAAAGTTGCAATGTGGCTGAGGACATGGATCCTCTTCTACCTGATGCTGCGCTCCGCAAAGCTGATATAACTGAATTTTTCATATCTCTTATTCGTTGCATACTGAAGGATGAAGAAAAGCCAGTTCCTCAGTGGACTGGAAATCATGCTCTGATCTCCCAGAATACCGTCCCACTGAAGAAGGTTGGGTTTTTAAAGTAATATAATCTCTAGATCTCCAGTCACAAACTACGCAACAATATACACAGCTCTAAAATATTTCCAAAATGTGTGTGCTCAGCTTGAAAACCAGTCCATCCTGCCAATTTTATTAGATGAAGGTGTTTTCCTTATTGTAGCTGATATTTCTATGAGCAATCCAGTAGAATTTGATGATCTTTCGCCAATGATGGGTGTTTCCCACATGACAAAAGTTGCATTGCGGTGTGCAGAAAGTTATCTCAGTGGATGTTTCATAGACGATGCACTTATTGAGGCTGAAATTTTGGAAGCAAAACTTTCCAGTCAGTATTGAGTGGAATTCATTATGTTAGTTCATTGCAAGGTATGCTGATCATATCTGAGACTCTAGGAACATTGCATTGGAATGCTTTCTGGAACACGAATGGCAAATTAGATTTTCCATATCTTATCTCATAAGTGAAGAAGGCAATGGGTGCATTTCTTTCAAAAGACATAATACAAAGCCAAACAATGTTCAATACACTCAGTTTAAGATCAGAAAACCTGAAAACCAAGTTTGTAGAGTTTGGGAAAAAATGCAAAGAAAAAACAGAACTTTGCAAGTACTGGGGAAATGTTTTACAGGGATCATCAGACACATAAAACTGAATATGTTGCTCAATGGCAGTTAGTTTAGTCCTTTCTATTTGTAATGTTTTCAGAGAGATGACAAATTCAAAATTAATGGACCATTGTGAAACTGTTCCTCACCATGAACTTGTGGGAAACAGAGGGGAACATTTTAATAAACGTGTTGACAGCCTTCTTCATTTCATGCAGCAGCAAGGAAACCCCTTTGAAATACTGAGCTTGTGCGACTGCACAACTTCGTGAACAAACAATATGTGGATAACGATATAAAGACACGTCTACTAGATGCCCTGGAACATTGATCGAAACTCTATGCAGAACTGAAGCAGGAGAGATTTTTATTGAAAGAGAAAAAGCTGTTTGACATAGTCACTAAAGTTAAACTTCCACACTTTAATTGCCATTGTAAGAGTTTCGTTCAACCAGCGACTACATAACAGGTTACAAACAAACAACTTTCACAAGCACATAGGGAGATGGATGTATCAAAAGAAAGGGGTGAATTTATCAAGGACATTCTTTTGCATGATCTTCTTCCAACAAATGCATTATTTGATGGAGATGTTGCAATCAAACCAGTGAAGCACAAACTCGTACAAGAGCTCAAAAAAACCTTTCACATGAAGAATTTAAATTCCAAAAGGTGTCCTCATACAGTGCCTGTTGTTGGGGACTATATGTCACAATTTTGAATTCTGAAGATTTCATCCATGCAAAACTTTGGAGAGGTAGTTCAGACTGCTCTACAGATATCAAAGTAAGTGTGCACCTTGCAAGAACTGCACAATGTCTTTGACTGTTATCTTCAACTATCCATACAAGAATGTCAGAGAATCAGATGAATGTCTACAAGTGGAAAAATTGACCTTGCCTGCATCAATAATTCGACACCTATACCTGTGGAAAATGATAAATTCTGTTCATGAACCTTGAACAAGATCAACTTTGAGATGTTAACTTGCCAAATAATTGTTTATGCTTCAGTGAACACTGAATTTCCAATTATTGCAAGTGGAATGATTTTCGATGGGGAGTTGGTGCCTGCAGAGATATATTCAAAAGGTATGGGCCATATTGTTCAAGAACTTAACAGCGAATTGGAGGAAACTGACCTTAGTGTTGTGCCATATGTTTAGCGGGCTGTTCGAAATGGTTCTAATCAAGTCATTGTACTGTCAAATCACACAGATGGTAATATTGTGCTACTTAGATTTGTTGCAATGTTTATAAGTCAAGGATTGTCAGAGTTATGGATACGTTATGGAACAGACGAGAAAGGACACTTAGGGGGTCATTCTGACTTTGGCGGGCGGCGGAGGCCGCCCGCCTAAGTCCCACCGTCAGAATTCCGCTGTGCGGTCAGAAGACCGCCGCGGTAATTCTGAGTTTCCCGCTGGGCTGGCGGGCGACCGCCAGAAGGCCGCCCGCCAGCCCAGCGGGAAACCCCCTTCCATGAGGATGTCGGCTCCGAATGGAGCCGGCGGAGTGGAAGGGGTGCGACGGGTGCAGTTGCACCTGTCGCGATTTTCAGTGTCTGCTTGGCAGACACTGAAAATCTTGGTGGGGCCCTGTTAGGGGGCCCCTGCATTGCCCATGCCAGTGGCATGGGCAATGCAGGGGCCCTCAGGGGCCCCGTGACACCCGTTACCGCCAGCCAGGTTCTGGCGGTCAAAACCGCCAGAGCCAGGCTGGCGGTAAGGGGGTCGGAATCCCCATGGCGGCGCTGCCTGCAGCGCCGCCATGGAGGATTCCCCAGGGCAGCGGGAAACCGGCTGGACACCGCCGGTTTTCCGTTTCTGACCGCGGCGGTACCGCCGCGGTCAGAATGCCCATGGATGCACCGCCAGCCTGTTGGCAGTGCATCCGCGGTCGTTGGCCTGGCGGTAGTCTACCGCCAGGGTCAGAATGACCCCCTTAATCAGGCTTCATATTCTGCTCAAGAAATTTGACCCACAGATGCCTAGTGTTCTTATCAAGGCAGATATTCCTAAGGGTGATGACACTATGAGCACAATTGGAACAAAACTTGGTGCTTTAAACGTTGAACCTGTGAAGCTTCTAAAAGGATTTCTTGAGACAGAAGAAGAATGTGACTTTAAAGATGTAGAAAAATACCTTGTGCATGTGCAGCAAATGAGTGCAGACTGTCACACATTTAACAATCTTTGGTACAGTGAGTTTAAGAGATCAGTCCCGCCATATGACCTTCCACTGATGTCATATTCTGATTGTGGACACATTAAAAGATCATTTTACTTGATCAGAATATTTGTTAAATGTTTTGGATCATGCATTTGTAGAGAAAGATTTGTGTGAATTTGGTTGGAAAGATATCGATAGGGTGCGTATTCCTACAAAATTGCTAAAGCACTTACACATAGAACTTACACATACATGTACTAGCAAAACCTGTGCTACAGAAGATGGTCCTGTCGATATGCTTTTCTCAAATGTGCAACATTCTACAAATGTACCACAAGCGATTGGCAAAACAAACAAATAAAGTGAACTATGAAAATGTGTCTAACACAGGAGTGATAAACATTATTTTTTCATATTTAGATCATAAACATTGTTTGGTGTATATGTATAAGGATTAAAAACCAGTTTTATTTGTTTCATTTCTATATATGTCTCTTCTTCCTCTATTATAGCCACCAGTTTGGAAAATGGCAGAAGGGTTGCTTAGAGGAGTTATTTTCAGTCTCTATAAGGTTACCTGACCCTCAAAACCTATGTTTTGAAATGAAAATGAAGTATATAGGTCTCATGACTCCTGCAATATTATATCATCACTGCAACACATCTGCCATTTTAAAAAATTTTGTCCACAAAAATTTGGCCCTGATCAGAAATGTCTACCCAGGCTAAGTTACTTCTCTAGTGATCCCAAAACACAAATCAAAAATGAAAATCTATGGACAACAATTGTTTACGGAGGTAGATCAGAGGGCCGGGATTAATAGAAGTCGACCACCAGTCAAAGATTTCCTCTAGAGCAGGCTTCACCGGTGGAAACATGAAGTTTCTCCTCATTTTAAATAAAAAAGGCAAACTAGGAATTTGGCAGAGAGGGTTCTCCACCATGTAAGGTAACTGCCAATCTCTAAATAAGCCATCTGGTATGTTGTATATCTATTTACTTTTGGGGAATGTTGCATTTGTGCAATCTATTAAAGCTCAAGGATGTGAGCAAAGTTTGCTGTTGCACTAAAAAAATGGGATGTTTATTCACAACAGAAAGTAAGGTTTATTGGCTTTTTAATTGCTTTTTGACTCGCTTTCTGCTTCACTCTTGCCTGCGTCTGACTCTCCAAGGTACTGATATCAATGTAGTCCTTGACCTTTTCCTCACAAAGGGTCAGCTGTAATGTTGATTCTTAATCTGTTGCAGGTTATTCCCCACAATGTTCAAATATATGTATGTAATGCAACTTAATATTGTGCCACCTTTGTTAGGCATTCACAAAACTTGGGGAGCTGCTTTGGCACTAATCCTTCCCTATATCATAAACAGGGTCTTGCTTTTTGTCATGCTTGCTGACATGAAGACGGAATATAGGGATGCCTTTATTGGGCTCTCTTTCACAAATGCCTGAATTTCCCTAAATGAGAACCTGGGTCCTAATTCACAATGCAATAGTATATCTGATCCCTTAAAGATACTCATAAACAGGTTTTGATTTAGTACTTTTTCTTGTTCACAAATATTAGCATTAGTCTGCCTAGAAAGCTCATACAGTATACACAACAGGAGTCACCCACAAACCTAAAAAGGACCTGGGTAGAAGTGATATCAAAAAATAATTCCTAAAGGTATAAATTAAAGAACTAATGATACATTTAATACTATATTTAAGAAAGTATATTTTATAATCCATGAAAACATGAGAAAGAGATATGACCAAAGCTATTTATATATTTAACAATAACAATTAAGGTTCAAGCAGCATCAAAAATACATGGTAAGTGAAAAGTGCTTCAAGTGCAATGTGCAAAATGTGCTCCGAATTGAGCAGGCTGTGCAAAATATGAAACAAAAAGACTAAGGTGGTCATTACAACCCTGGCGGACGGTGTTAAAGCAGCGGTAAGACCGCCAACAGGCCGGCGGTAAAAAATTTGCAATTACGACTGTGGCGGAAACCTCCAACAAAGACAGCCACTTTAACACTCCGATCGCCACGGCGGTACAAACAAACAGCGCGGCGGTCACCACCAACAGACAGGCGGGAGACAATGTATCGCCCACACTATTATGACAGGCCAATCTGCCACCTTTTCCGGGGTGGATTCACCGTGGATAAAAACACGGCGGAAACTGGAATTTCGAAGGGAAAACGCTCACCTCTACACACTCCACGAGGAACGAGGACACCAGGGAACCAGAACTCCAAATTCTACCTGCGATAGTCTTCCTGCTCCTCTACCAGGAGCACCAACGCTGGCGGCGAAGACCACGGTGAGTACTGCACCTACGACACAGGGGAGGGGGAGGGAAAAAACAGGGACACACACACGCAACACGCAACACGCAACACCCCCACCCCCACCCTCACCCACTACAAGACACACACTAATACATCAAGATACAATATAGTTACACCCCAGAACCCCCCCGGAAGAATGCAAAGACCAAAGAAAATGAGTGTAACCATCGGAATATATTAAAAACAAGTAGGCAGAAATATATATATACACAATGTACAAAATAAATACCAGGCATAGTAGTCCAGTTACGGCACAAAGAAAGTCCGTGGAACACTGGGACCACGCGGTATTGGCGAGGCCCACACAAGATCCCCGACCATGACGGAGAGAACACTGCAGGGGCATCAGAGAGCAAGAAAACAGGCACCTCAGGGGGCGGGAGATGGAGGGCACCTCAGCCGCTTGAGTGCACAATGCCAAATCCACGAGGGGCCCACTGTTCCGTCCTGGGGAGTGCAAAGCCACAGTTTCACAAGTCTATACAGTGGGTGGTCTGCCCACTGTTCAATCCTGGGGAGTGCAAAGCCACAGTCTCGCAAGACTATACAGTGAGTGGTCTTCCCACTGTTCAATCCTGGGTAGTGCAAAGCCACAGTCTCACAAGTCTATACAGTGGGTGGTCTGCCCACTGCTCAATCCTGGGGAGTGCAAAGCCACAGTCTCACAAGTGGATGACAGTCTCCACTGGTTCTGGAGGGGGCATGGTGCCCAGAGTGCTTCATCCTGCTAAGGACAGAGGTAGTGGATGGATCTCTCCACTGGTTCTGGAGGGGGACTGGTGCCCAGAGTGCTTCATCCTGTTAAGGACAGAGGTAGTGGATGGATCTCTCCACTGGTTCTGGAGGGGGACTGGTGCCCAGAGTGCATCATTCACCCCGTGATGGACCCAGTTGCGTCAGTGCCTCTGCCGCTCATGGGCTAGCGGTGCTTCAGATGGCGGTGCCCTGTTCAGCTGTGCTTCAGATGGCGGTGCCCTGTTCAGCGGTGCTTCAGATGGCGGTGCCCTGTTCAGCGGTGCTTCAGATGGCAGTCTACATTGCAGGGTCTCAGCTGCTGGCAGTCCTTCATGGCCCAACGGGCCTTTTGCTGGCGGTCCTTCATGGCCCAACAAGCCTTTTTCTGGCGTTCCTTCATGGCCCAGCTGGGCTGGTGCTGGCTGTGGCCTCCTGGGCAGCTGGGATGGGGCTGGCGGTGGCCTCCTGGGCAGCTGGGCTGGTGCTGGCGGTGGCCTCCTGGGCAGCTGGGCTGGGGTTGGCGGTGGCCTCCTGGACAGCTGGGATGGGGCTGGCGGTGGCCTCCTGGGCAGCTGGGATGGGGCTGGCGGTGGCCTCCTGGGCAGCTGGGCTGGGGATGGCGGTGGCCTCCTGGGCAGCTGGGCTGGGGCTGGCGGTGGCCTCCTGGGCAGCTGGGATGGGGCTGGTGGTGGCCTCCTGGGCAGCGGGGATGATGGCGGTCTTCTCCGCTGTGCTGCTCTTCCAAGACTTGCTGGGTTTCTTGTGGCCCTTCCCCACCTTGGAAGGTGTCACAGCTGACTCCACACTCCCAACGGGTACCCTGGGAGCGGCTTTGGTGGCTGGAGTCTTCCCCCTCTCCCGCCGGGCACTGGCCAACTTCTGATGCTTCACAGGTGGGGGACTATCTGTGCTGTGGCTCCGTGCCACACTGGCTGCCCTGGTGGCCAGTGCACCCCAGATTCCGGTGACTACAGGCACCACTGGTCCCAGAGATGTTGTGGCTGAGGTGCTACTTCGGGACCTATGAGATGGACGGGGTATGGGAGGTGTGGGAAAGAGGTCAAGGGTGGACAGGATAACTTTTTGGACACACTGAGACGGGTAGCTGGAGGGGGTTTGGGAGTGGAGGAAGAGGTGGTGGCTGTATGAGGTGTACGTTTGGTGACTGTGGGTGAAGGTGCATGCGCTGAAGGCTGTTGTGAGGTGGTTGGCTGTTGGGTGGGTGTGTGCCTGCGTTTGTGTATCTTGGGAGGGGGCGTCACAGACACACTGCGAGAGGACACAGGGGACGTGTGAATGGTAGTGGGGGTGGTGACTGCACATGAGCGGGGTGTGGTGGTGGGTGTGCTGGAGAGGGACGTAGTGCCTGTAGAGGTAGTGCATGCAGGTGTGAGTGTAGACGAGACTGGGAGGGAGGAGGGAGACGAGGAGGAGGGGACACAGTGGAGGCAGTGGATGTAGGTGTGTCTGCATGTGTGTGATGCTTGCGTGAGTGCCTATGGGATGTGTGTTGCTTATGTTTGCTAGAGCTACCCTTGTGTGTTGACGTGTATGCATGTTAGTCTGTAGGTGTGCTTGGGATAGGCAGAGGTACAAGGGATTGGGTCGGGGTAGAGGAAGTTGGAGGGGGGAGGCTAGAGACGGGGATAATGGCTGCCATCAGTGCTGAGGCCAGAGTCTGAAAAGCTCGGTGAATGGCCGCCTGACCAGAATGAATGCCCTCCAGGAATGCATTTGTTTGTTGCAACTGCCTCTCTACACCCTGGATGGCATTCAAAATGGTAGACTGCCCAACAGTGAGGGACCTGAGGAGGTCAATGGCCTCCTCACTGAGGGCAGCAGGTGTGACTGGGGCAGGGCCTGAGGTGCCTGGGGCAAAGATGATGCCCACCCTCCTGGGTGAGCGGGCACGGGGCAAAGGCTGAGGGGCTGCTGGGAGGGCGGTGGTGGTAAGGGGGGTGGCGGCTGTACCTGTAGATGCGGGGGGCACAGATGTTGCCGCCATCACAAGGGAGCTCCCATCAGAGGACGAGTCCGTGTCACTGGTCTCAGCTCCTGTCCCCGCCGTGGAGCTCCCCTCGCCCTCCGTCCCACTTGTGAATTCTGACTCCATAGTATCGCCCTCCAGGGCCATGTGGGATGCAGCTCCCTTGTGCTCCGGTGCCACTGCTCCTCCGCCTGATGATGCTAATGCACACAAGAACAGGGAGACCAAAAAAAGGGGGGGGGAGACAGAAGAAAGACATGTTGAGTGCATGCATTACCGCTACCGTTGGCGGACACGACAGACACACAAGCCCCCTGCACTACGCCGCGCTCTTGGGCTCCACTGTTCAATTCCTGGGAAATGGCCTACAAGGCTATGGACGACATCTGCACACATAGATGACACAGGGGCATGAATAGCTGTACTTGGCACTCTACAGAGGTGGGGTGGGGTGCCACATGACCTGCCTTACGGAGGGGCCTTGCCTACGGAACTCGCCCTGGCCTAGGGAAACCCACAGCCCACCTCCCCCACCCAGACACCTCGTAATGCGCGCAAAGTCAACTGAATGAGAGTGTACTCACCCCTTGTGTCTGCTGTGATGCCCTCAAGCGCCCATCCAACTCCCGGTAGGCCACCGCTAGGATCCTGAACATCAGGGGGGTCATGGTGCGACGGGCACCCCTCCCACGTTGGGAGGCCATCCCCAGCTGAGCCTCCGCTGTCTTCTTGCTCCAGCGGCGAATGTCCTCCCATCTTTTACGGCAGTGGGTGCTCCGTCTGTGGTAGATCCCCAGGGTCCGGACGTCCTTGGCGATGGCATGCCAAATATCTTTCTTCTGGTGGGCGCTGACCTACATGAAATGTACAGGGGAAAAAGAGAAGTTATTACCAACTGCAACTTCAAACTGATTGGCCCCCATTCCTACACTTGCCATGTGGCACATGCATTCACCGTCTTTCATGCATGCAGCGCTCTGCCCCCTTCCTTCTTACATCCAGCCCTCTCCACACAGGCATAGCCCATACAACATGCTCCTTGTGTACTTACCTGTTTGTCTGGAGGACCGTAGAGTAGCTTGTACTGGGGGAGGACCCCATCAACGAGTTTCTCCAACTCCTCTGATGTGAAGGCAGGGGCCCTTTCCCCAGACACTCGAGCCATTGTCTCTTCCAGACCGAGGTCACAGCAGCACTTGCAGTGTAGGTCCTCTCCTGTCGAAGATCAGGTATCTAGTGATTGAAGTGATAGAAAATGGCGGTCACGTCCGCAGCGGTGCATACTGTCACCGCCGGCTTACATCGTCACTGGCTCCTGGGACCCATAGGGTCCAATGTTAACCAATGCAGCATTGCGCTGGGGTCTTCGACCACCTACCGCGATGGTGTACAATGCCAGCGCAGTTACCTCACATCCCATTGTCCCACTTTAGAGGTCAGGCAGCCGCTATTTCAGGGGCCCACATGGCTTCATTTTCAACTGTGTCACACAGACCTAGGCCTAGACTCAACACACATACAGGCCACCTTTTGTGTATGAATGGTGTTCTGTGTAAACTGTGGGTACGTACCTCTGAGTTGTTTGACTCTGTGCTCGCTGTTGTTCTTCATAGGCACCGTCCGATGGGACATGTGAGGAGATGGCGGCATCCTCCGGTGTACCGACTGTTGGTGGACCTGTCGACAATGGAGGAGCGACATTTGATTATCACATACAGGCTTGACCGTGCCACAATCCAGGAACTGTGTACCCAGTTGGAGCCAAAACTGATGTCAGCAATCCGCCATCCCACAGGAATCCCCCCTCAAGTGCAGGTGCTGTCAGTGCTCCATTTCCTTGCAAGTGGCTCATTTCAAACAACTGTGGCCATGGCATCAGGGATGTCCCAGCCTATGTTTTCCAACGTATTGTCCAGAGTGTTGTCTGCCCTTCTGAAACACATGCGGAGCTACATCGTTTTCTCTCAGGTGGAGGATGTGCCTACAGTGAAAGGGGATTTCTATGCCCTGGGACATATCCCCAACATCATAGGTGCCATTGATGGGACCCATGTGGCTTTGGTTTCCCCCCACAGGGGTGAACAGGTGTACAGAAACCGGAAGAGTTATCATTCCATGAATGTACAGATGGTATGTTTGGCAGGCCAGTTCATCTCCCATGTGAATGCCATGTTCCCTGGCTCAGTGCATGACGCCTACATCCTGCGGAATAGAAGCATCCCTTATGTGATGGGGCAACTCCAGAGGCACCGTGTGTGGCTACTAGGTGAGCACCTGGAAGCTATTCAGTGGGAATGGTTGTCTGGGTCTGGGGATATCCCTAGAGGTTAGTGTGTGTCTGACAGTTGTCCCTCACTATTTGCAGGTGACTCTGGTTCCCCCAACCTGTCATGGCTACTGACCCCAGTGAGGAATCCCAGGACAAGGGCAGAGGAACGCTACAATGAGGCCCATGGTCGAACTAGGAGGGTGATCGAGCGGACCTTCGGGCTCCTGAAGGCCAGGTTCAGGTGCCTCCATATGACAGGTGGATCCCTATTCTACTCACCAAAGAAGGTGTGCCAGATCATCGTGGCCTTCTGTATGCTTCATAACTTGGCTTTGCGACGACAGGTGCCTTTTCTGCAGGAGGATGGTCCAGATGGCGGTGTTGTGGCAGCTGTGGAGCCTGTGGACAGTGAAGACGAGGAAGCAGAGGAAGAAGACATGCACAACAGGGACTCGGTGATCCTGCAATATTTCCAGTGAGACACAGGTAAGAATACAAACCTGCCTACTACATGTACTTTAACACTACTACCTCTCTACTGTCTGTCATTTTCACCCAGTGTATGGTCACTGAATTGTCCCTTTCCCTTACGATTTCACAGATGTGGGTCCCAGTGTGTGACATCTGCTTAGATTCCTCATGGACTAGAACTGTGTGACATAGGTATGTTGACATTACTATTTAAAAAGCATTTTGTCACTGTAATTGCTAATACACTATTTCGAAATCACAGTTTTGTGCTTGAGGTGTGTTTATTTAAGTGCTCAATATTGGAGGGGGTAGTGAAATGGTGAGGGGTGATGGCGGAGGAATGTCCATGGCAGAGTCCAGTCTATTAGTCTCACAGGTGCATTGCCCATATGGGCATGGGAAGGGGAGCTGGGGCAGTTAAAGTATGGACAGGGTGACAAAGTGGGACAGTAGGATGACAATCAGGGTGGTGTCATTTCTTGGCGGGGGTCTTGGCATCGTGCTCTGTCTTTGTCCTGGATCTCAGGGACTATTTGCGGGGTGGTTCTCCCTCTGCAGGGGGTGGGGTGCTGGTGTGGTGGTCCTGTGGCGGGGCGTCCTGTCCACTAGCGCCGGCGGAGGTGGTGGGCAGTTCATCGTCCATGCTAGTGTCAGGGGCCCCTTGTAGTGCCACAGTGTCCATCCTGGTGTTCACAAGTTCCTTCAGCACCCCTACGATGGTGCCCAGGGTGGAGCTGATGGTTCTGAGTTCCTCCCTGAAGCCCATATACTGTTCCTCCTGCAGGCGATGGGTCTCCTGAAACTTGGCCAGTACCGTTGCCATCGTCTCCTGGGAGTGGTGGTAGGCTCCCATGATGGAGGAGAGGGCCTCGTGGAGAGTGGGTTCCCTTGGCCTGTCCGCCCCCTGTCTCACAGCAGCCCTCCCAGTTCCCCTGTGTTCCTGGGCCTCCGTCCCCTGGACCGTGTGCCCACTGCCCCCAGGTCCCTGTTGTTGGTGGGGTGGTGGGTTATCCTGGGTTCCCTGTAGTGGTGGACACACAGCTGATTGACGTGTCCTGGGAAAGGAGGTATGGGCCCGCTGGGTGGGTGCTATGCCGGTGTTTCCAGAGGGTGGAAGGTCTGTAGTGGCCTGTGACTGTGTGATGGGAACCGACTGTCCTGAGGTCCCAGATGGGCCGGGCTGGTCATCTAGATCCAGTTGGACAGAGGTGCTGTCATCACTGTGGGCCTCTTCTGTTGGTGGTGTGGACATGTGTGGACCTTCCTGTCCGGTGACGTTGGGTAGGGGTCCTGCAGGGGTATAAAAGGATGGTTATTACATCTGTGTGTGTCATGGTGTGCAGTGGGTGGGTGACCGTGTAGCCCAGTGCTTGCATTCCTGTGTGGTACCTTGTGTGATGATGGTTTAGGGGGTTGTCTGGGTATGTGCAGTGGGTATGCTTTAGTGATGGGTGTCCATGCTTTGTTGTTGCATGCAGGGCTTGGTGTTGGGATGGGTGGTTTGTGATGTTGGGACATATGTGAGGAGTTGGGGTGCTGGGGGTGAGGGTGGGGGTATGTGATAGCATGCAGGTAGGGGGGGGGGTGTAATAATTGAGATTTGACTTACCAGAGTCCATTCCTCCAGCTACTCCTGCGAGGCCCTCAGGATGCTGAATCGCCAAGACCTGCTCCTCCCATGTTGTTAGTTGTGGGGAGGAGGTGGGGGTCCGCCGCCAGTCCGCTGAACCGCCAGGTGGTGTCTTGAGACCACGGAATGCACCTTCCCCCGTAGGTCGTTCCACCTCTTCCTGATGTCCTCCCGATTTCTTGGGTGCTGTCCCACTGCGTTGACCCTGTCCACTATTCTTCACCATAGATCCATCTTCCTTGCAATGGAGGTGTGCTGCACCTGTGATCCAAATAGCTGTGGCTCTACCCGGATGATTTCCTCCACCATGACCCTGAGCCCCCCCTCCGAGAACCTGGGGTGTCTTTGCCGTGCCATGGGGTGGTGTAGGTGATGTGTGGGGTGGAGTGTGTGGTGATAAGTGTGGTGATATGTAGTGGTGTGTTGTGTGAGGTGCGTGGAAGTTGTGTGGGTGATGGTGTTGTGTGCCTGTGGTTGCTAGTTTGTCTAGCTAGTCTCTCTCTGGCCTTCTTTCTGTGATTCTGGTCGTGGGGGTTTGTGGGTGATATGGGTGTGTGTTTTATATTGTAATGGGTGTGGTGTGTGTATGTGTATCAGGTGTGTGTATTTGGAATTGTCCAATGTGGCGCTGTTTTGTAAGAGTGTGTGTATTTTGAGCGCAGTGGTGTGTACCGCCAATGAAATACCGCGGTTGAAAGACCGCCATGTGGATTCGTGTGTTGTGATAGTGTGGGCGTATTTCTGTTGGCGTGACGGTGGAGGTTTTGTTTTCGCCAGTTTATCACTGACCTTTGGTGTGGCGGACTTGTGTGGGTGTCTGAATTTTGGCAGATTCCGAAATGTGGGTCATAATAGCTGTGGTGGTTTTCCGCGGCGGTGTCTTGGCGGTCTTCTGCACGACGTTAAGCGGCTTTTACCGTCAATGTTGTAATGAGGGCCTAAGTGCGAAAAGAAATAATAATTTCATCAATGTGTATAGAATGCTAGATAATTCATAGTAATTCCATTGCTTATATGTGTATGTAGTAGCCCCCTTCTTTTTTAGCCGGTATGATGTTGAAGGTGCTTCAACCTTTCATAATTTAACTGGTCGTCATCAGGACAAAATTATTAAGGGAACACCCGAAGAAAGAAGGATTGCTGAACAAGGGGAATTATAGCAATTGAACCATCTGTACATTTTTCCACAGGAAATAACAAGAACATTGAATAGAACACAACAAAGGCTAAATTAAATATACCTGCAAAATCAGTACTCAGGCATCTGTTAAGAAGAGTAAAGTATAAAAAGCAACAACTGGTCAGTCTAGTCCAAATGAAGGGAAAAGGTGATAAAATTGAAGCTTACAAGGGGGTGGCACCGAAGCCACTTCTGACAATGCTGATAAATTAAAATTTAAGAAAAATGGTTAACCATGTAATACGGGTAGAACCTGTATACAAAAAGAAGACAAAAAAATAATTAGAGAGATAAATAGAAAATGAATACTTAAATTAAAAGTGGGAGAGGGAAATGCAGGAAGGAAAGGGGAGACAATCCTCATTTGGCAGAGTTAATAAATTACTGAGGGGGTCATTATGTCCCCGGTGGGAGGCGATAATGTGGCGGTAGTACCTCCAACAGACTGGCGGTACTTACTACTACATTATGTACGTGGAGGAGCCACAATGGTAATACTGCTGATACCGCCAGGCTGCCACCAGCCTGCAGCTTGGTGGTCCCAGTGGTCGTAGTCTGGATTACGATTCCCCATCCCCAACCTGTCTATAGTCAGGCTGGCGGTATGGGAGACTCAGGGGGCCCCCATGCACATCCCCCTCGCGCATTCTACTGCCAGAATTACGAGCCAGCTTCAATGTTGTGGTGGGTTTTCCGCTGAACAGCAGGCGGAAACGCTGTTTCCGTCAGCTGGCCCAGCGGAAAACTCATTATAGGGCACCAAACATACCACCAGCACTGGTGGTATGTTGGCGTCCGTGGCTTCCCGAAGTCGTAATGAGGGCCTAAGTTTTAGAATTTTAGAAACAATCTCAGATATAAATTACAAACCAATTGAATCTGTCCCTTGGAATAAATAAAGGGCTTACAATCTAAAAAATGGGGAACTATACAATCAAAGCAAAAAGCACAACATTAGATGGAATATTTCTAAATGCATATCAGAATTCCATTCAATAGTCTCAAGTATGCAGTACAATAAAGTGTCATTAAGTTGAAATCAAGTTGTTCCATTCATCCAGAGCATTTAGTCCAGTATGGACATAGTAACTCAGAATGTGTGAGTAGTTTTGATAGGTCCTCAACCTGGACTGGGAGGCAGGGTTGTTTAATGATTTGCCATGTAAAATCTTTTTAGTGCAATTTTGTGAGATAAAATGAACTAATACGGGGACAATGTCAATTTTTTAGTGAATACGGCTTTTGGGCTGGGTGATACATGTTTTAGTCATTTGTGATGTTTAGCCAATGTAATAGGGCAGCTCGAGCAACAAATAGTGTATACCCCCTTACTAGATGTACAATTAGTGAATTGTTGTAAATGGTAAGAAATATTGCCATGTCCGAATTCTTTTACATTGAAAGTATGAGCACATATTGAACAGTTTTGACATTTATAATGTCCCATGATCTAAGATAACCACCAACTAGAAATGATGGCATGATTGCCGGATTTGTCCATAGAAGTCCAAGTCAAAACATGGACTAAATGGTTTCTAGGTCACATCCCCTTTTGTAGGAGAATATTGGGGGATCAGAAAATAGTTCGTGAAATCTAAGTATTGTCCAGTTTTTTAATGATCTAACTGAATTTGTTACTGGACGGACAGAAAGTTGATACAAAGGGAATGTGAGTATTGGCCTCTCTCTGTTTGGTGGTTAATAAAACATCCTAGGGGCAGTTCAAGGCCCTTTTTAAGGACCAAGATATCAAACGCTTTGGGTAGCTCCTGTCAAGCAGTTTTTTGACAAGGACCTCCGCTCCCGAAAATAATCATTGCGCCACTTGCAGTTCCTAAGGATATGTAGAAATTGTCCATAAGCCAACCCATCTCATAAACCCCTAGGTTGGTTGCTTGAATAATGTAGAAGCGTGTTTCTCTCAATGGGTTTCTGGTCCAGTAATGTGCCCAATTTGTCCTCATCTGTCAATGTATGTATTTGTCCGTCTCATAGGAAATGTATGCTAACCTGGGACAAAATGAGAAATATTAGAGGGAGGAATGTTAGTAGAATTTAAAAACAGCAAAAAGACTTAATAAAATCTTAAGGAATCTTAAGTAAATGTCAATTGTAGTGAAGACAATGAGAATAGAATACTTGTATTGACTGCGAGCAGCAAGGAAAGCAGACAAGGTGCTCGCAATCAGGAGTATTCCAAGAGGCTGCATGCTGATTGGTGCATTATTGTGTATTTCTGTTGGTTGCACAGTTTCCTAAGGTTCTTGGGAAATCCAGTGATAATTTTTCTCCGACTGCTGTTCAAGTAAAGCAAGTAAAGAAAGGCATAATACTCATCTCAGTGTTAAGGAAATCCACACTCATCAGCATTTTATATCATGTAGTGAAGGCAGGGACAGAGCACTGGTGTGGTGCTTGGCTCAGTAGAGAGTTACTCATAGATGAAAATACTGGCAGATCTTCGCACCCTACCATTTACTGACATAGGAGATACTGACATTTTGGAAGACTCATTGATAAAGAGGTTCATACATGACATGTATCTAGACAACCATCTTTAGGATTCGTGGCCAGATGATAACTGCCTTCATTATTTTAGTGTACTTGCATAACTAAGGATGATCAGTTGGCAGTTTTGGGTAAGCAGCACACCTCCAAAGGCAAGTTATCACTGTGGCCCCTTACATTTTTGCGATAACTCCAGAATACACATAAAAATAAGGCCTTGCTATTTTGAACTTAGAGGATTGCAAGGTTGGAGACATTGTCCAGGATGCAAAGCAACACATTGAAAGCACAGTGTTGATTTATCAACCCATTTAAAGACCTGCATGTGCAGTGCTATAGTGATTTGTGCGGGAACCCGCTCAATCCTTAGTAAATAAAGGCACACATGGCTACAGAATGACTCAATCTCGTTTTATATTGGATATTTGTGTTGTATTCAACATGGTTGTGCTGTCAAAAGCTCTTCACACAATTAAAAGGACTGCCTAGACACATGGTCATTGAGTCAATAAAATTCCTCGAATCCCAGACATCTGCAAAAAGTCTTCCTCTTCATCAACATGTCCTCTGCAGCTACATCAACAAGACAAACTAACAATTTCTTTCCATTCCAACAAGGTAATATCCAACTTATTTTATTGCATATAAGTCACTCCTTAATGTATTCAAAATGTAATAAAAAAGTTGGACATGTACTTTTAAGTAGAACATATGCTTGTAGTGAAAAACCATTAAATGTGTTTTTCAGTACTGCAAGGCGGTTCTCTCTTATAGGTTAACATTGGGGTTACCTTGTAGCAGCCTTAAGTATAACTCCCAAATGGAAAAAGATAGAAATTTGGAGTTTGGTGTCTCTGGACTCACAATTTAAAATCATACCTTAAGGTGAAGTCGGATTGTAAATTGTAAGTCTGAAAATGACACTTTTAGAAAGTTGGCATTTTGTTACCTTAACCATTCTATGCCTCTCTCTGTCTCTGAATACACATCTGGGTTGGTGACAGCTGGGCTTTGTGCATTCCCTCTAGACAGTCACACACAATAGGAGCCTAGCTGTGACTTAATGAGCATTAATGGGCCATTATCTGGCTTGATTGGTGGGTGAAGCTTAGCACTGCCTCACTTACACCTGAATAGGCCTGTGCCTCTACCCACACAAAGGGCTGCATAACCCCCTGTAGAGTGTCTGGAGCCTCGGAAGGAAGGGCAGAGACCCTGTCACCTTCAAGGCCTTTTTGAAGTCTCTCCCACTTCAAAGCCACACGTGGGTATAAGTACTGCACAACAAATCCCACTGAATCAGAACTATACTGGAACCAAGGGCACTCTGCCAGGAAGAGGAACGGCTGTGCTGGCAGGAGGGACTGCTACTTTGCAACTGCATTGCTGTGTTGGCCTACTGCTTTCTGTGTGCTGTGCTGTAGGAGGGACTTCTATTTTGCTATTTGCTTTCCTGTGTTGGCCTGCTGCCTGCTATTTTTTACCTGGAGTGAGAAGGACTGGATTTGTTCTCTATATCCTTGAACCCAAGTTTCTTGAAGGGCTTGTTGGCTTGCCCCCTGTTCTCCTGCAGTCTTAGGGACAATAAAGACTGTCTGCAACTCTCCTGGTGCTTCTGGACGCTGCCATCTGTGAGTCCTACCCTTGCCTGAGGTGCCACACACCAGTCCTGGGCCTCAGATGTGGGTTCTACTGCTGATTTCTGCAAAAACCGATGCATCACTTCGAGTGTGTGAAAAATTCCATTGCATCGCTCATTCAACACCAACACAGAGGCTGTTCGACGACACCGGATTCACAGCCTGTGCAGCCCAAAAAGGATGCTCTGTGTGGCTCCATGAGGACACATTGCATTCACTTCAGTAGAGCCTGACAGTGATCTGACTGCATGTAAAATACTACCACATCAAGCCCTTGGCATCAACGCGTGCTCCATCAAATGTACTGTTTTCGGCAGGCCCTGCATAGGTTCTGTAGCTGGCCTACCCTCCATCGTGATCGGTCTGGATTTTGGATTAGCACTGGTCCCTCGCAACCTCAAGTAACCTTTTGACTGCTAGTGACTTCTAAGCACTATTTTACACTTAGGCCCTCATTATAACCCTGGCATTCGGTGACCGCCAGGGCTATTGTGGCGGTAGTACCCCCAACAGGCTGCCGGTACTGCCAGCCTTATCACGACCGTGGCGCTTCCGCCATGGTCATACCGCCAGCCTGTCTATGGTGGTAGAAACTGCCATGGAAGGTTGGCGGTAAGGGGACTCAGGGTGCCCCTGGGGGCCCCTGCACTGCCCATGCACTTGGCATGGGCAGTGCAGGGGCCGTCAGGCACAGCCCCATCGCGCATTTCACTGCCCGAATTTCAAGCAGTGAAATGCACGACGGGTGCTACTGCACCTGCTGCACATCAGCATTGCTGCCGGCTCTCTTACGAGTTGGCTGCAATGTTGATGTGACTTTTCCGCTGGGCCAGTGGAAAAGTCGAAATAGGGAGCCAGATATACCGCCAGCACTGGCGGTATGCTTACGCCCGCAGCCGCGGCGGTCTTTACAAAAGACTGCTGAGGATGTAATGAGGCCTTTAATCTTTAAAAATGTATATCTCGACTTCTACTGATTGGATTTTTGTCATTTTGGTCTTTCTTTACTGAGTTAAATATGCTCTATTTTTAACTATAGGCAGAGCATTTTTGTGGTGTCCTTTATCGTGTTACTGTAATTAAGTTTTGCAGAAATACTTTACACACTGCCTCTTAAATTAAGCCTGACTGCCCTGTGCCAAGCTGCCAGAGAGTGAGCACAGGTTAATCTTTGGTGTGTAACTGGCTTACCCTGACTAGGATTGTGGTCCCTACTTGGAAAGGGTGTATACTTTGCCAACTAGAGCAATTCCGCATTTTAAAAGTATTTCTTTCTTCAAATTTGTTTTTGGTGTAAATGCTGCACTTTGGGTTGTGTGAAAGTTGGAAATCTTTTTTAGGTGTTAATGTTGCCAAATAGGTTGTTTAAAAGCATTATGTTGCTGGCAAAAAGATTTCCTTGCAGGGGCTGAATTTTGAGCTTGCTTCTTTACAGATGTCCATTGTTGTTGGCAAAGTGTCTTTCTGGAAAAAGGTTTTTGGCTTTAGCATTACAGTTTCCTGAAAAGGCTACTAGGCGAGCTTGTGGTTGGCTAGCTTGACCTATCAGAGTATATCATGTGACAACTGTGTAGCTTTTTTCTTCAAATTCTCCAGGGCAAGGTATCCAGCAGATATAGGGATATGAAGTAATAGGTGACTCTCCAAAGTGACTCCCTTGCATGAACCTTTTAGGACCTCAAAGGGTATAGGGTAGTAACCATGTTCATGTAATAGCAAGTCACACTACTTCCAGCAAGAACCAAGAAGAGCCACCATCTTCTAGAACTACGAGAAACAATCATCACATGACACCTAGAAAGAGCCTAATTATTTACATCTTTATATAGACCAATGTTGCTCTTGGATGAACCCAATCTGTATTTATATGGCTGCCAATAACAGGTGCATTTCATGTGTGACTCCTCTGTTGCTTCTGGATGAACCAAATGGACATTTATCTGACTTCCTGTAACCAGAACACACCATGTGAAGTTCTTCTGTCGCTCCTTGCTAGACACAATGGGCATTTTTTGGGCTGACTGTAACCGGTGCACACCATGCGTTACTCTTCTTTTTCTGTTGGGGACTGTTCAATGTTTTTAGTGGCTGCCTTTAACCTGTGCATGCCACAGGCGATTCTGCTGTGACTCATGGGTGAATGCACAGGACTTCCTTTTGGCTGCCTTTAACTCATGCACGGCATGTGCTGCTCTTCTGTTGCTCCATGGGACTTTAGTGTGCATTTAACGTGGATGGCTGTCCTCAGTTCATTGCTGCATCAGAAACATCTGTCTAGCAAGCATCTGCCGTCTGTTGACGACTCTTGATAACAAAGGGGTGAACGTCACTTACAAGGTGGGCATTAGGCGATAGTCTCAACTGTCCTTTTGCCCTGACTCCTGTCCTTTCACCTCTTATTCCCCATCTATATTTTCACCTCTCACTCCCTCACTAAGCTTGAAGGAGCTCTTTCATGTTGAAGGTCTGGTGTTTAACACTGTGGCAGATCAGGGGAGGTTTCTGGTTGAACAAGGTGATGTGTGGAAGCAACAGGTGGTCATTCATGTGTGGGCTTTTACTAGTGTGGCATTCAATAGGGGTCAGTGAGAAACGTCTGCCTTTAATGGTGCCACTGATAAATATTTCAGCAACAACAATATGAGTATAAAGCAGCAGGAACCTTAGTATGCATCTCCTCCATAAGTTGTGCTAAAGATCATAAGATGAATCCATTCAAACATTAATAAATCCAATGTCCTCTCATTTGTGCTACCAACCAATAAATTATTGCTGTGCTCAAGTCTTGAGCAGCTAAATGGGGGCATGACACTTTTGAAACAGTCCCGCTCCCTCAGATGCGCTGAGATCTATTGGTGCAATCATCAGCTCACTCCATGTCACCCAGTGCCCCAGTGAATAAATCTCTACAGTGTGAGAGAATGGCTCCCTCATGATTCTCATTCAGTTCCAGTCCGATGAGCAGCTATTAAAGCTGCACCAACCTCAGTCGCTCACATGGTTCTCTTGAATGTGGGACACTAGTGCAAATACCTATATGATTGCCACTCCTCCATCCCGCTATTTCTTTGCTTGCCTGCATGCCCCAACGTACTTCTAACAGCTCAGAGAAGAGTTCCACAATAAGCAAGTGTTGGAGTGGAGACTTGAAATAAATAACCTGTTAAGTATGTCCCATTGAAGATCTACACCTATTACTGGACCCTAAGTAAAGGACCTTTGTGGTAAGTAAGCAGGGAGAAGCTGCCAATCAAACATTAATTATTCTCAGTTTTTCAATGACGTTTCTTTACAGGAGTCAATGATTAGTTGGAAGATGATTTAGAATATTTATTATCAGCCTGTAGTATCTCATCTTATGTTGAAAGAAAAATGAATTTAATTAATCACAGGTCATTAGAATCAATCATAAACAGAACAATGCAAAAACTGTGTTCCATTCAATTATATTCCCTAGTCTAATCTAAAGGATGATTTTGTAAAGAAAGTAATCAATGAGTTAGAAGAACCCATAAAGAGTTTGCAAAGTAGAGATGTGAAAGCATTAACAAACTCAGTAAAGTTTTCAAAGCAAAATATTCTTTAGGCAAAGAGTCTCAGAATGAATCTAAGTGTCAAGTTTAAAGAATCTCAAAGTGAGTCTGAAAAAGTGTCAGTGAGATTGCTCAAAACCCTCAAAAGAGTGAGATAGTGTCTGTCCTCTTCTCCTATTCAAAGAACACGTATTTTATAATATACAAACAACATAACTTGTAATTTCTTACTTCTTCTTCACCCTCAGTTCAGCCAATCAGGCATCAATGTTCTCATGGGAACAGAACAGTTTCCGTTGATTAATCTATATAAACAAAGCAGTTATGAACCATTTTATTTATTATTTTCTAACATTGTAACTAAACTATCTACTGGATGCTGGATCGCACAATTGTAAAGAATAGAAGAGAAAAAGTTTATGGTTAATTTGCACATCACATTTCCTTTCCATATACATTTTCTATCCAACTTACTCATAAAGAAACAGATTTTGTAATTTTAAACTAAACATTTTGTTTGTTTACTGAATGTATGAATATGCAAAAGTTAAAATATTGTATTTTTCTACGTGAAGCTACTGTTTAGTGTTTCAAATAGTAATTAAAAGTTATTCATAATACATTGCTGACCTAGGACAATAATGACAACCAAGTAAAATATGTGTTCATTGATGCATTCCTCAACTAAAGTCTACAGATAATGTTGCCTTGTGCTTTTTCGACTGTTAAGGAAGCACAGAAATGAAAAATACATGTTTTTTTTCTGGCTTTTAGGCCTACATGCAATTTCTACATTTTTAACTCTGCACCAACTATTTTGTTAATTAAAACACCCTCTTGCAAACCAGTGAGTAGGTGGCCTGCTGTATACCATCATTTCTATCACCAAGATGTTCATATTTTAGGCTTAATTCAAGTGTTTCAGGAGTATATGTAGAACAATGGGACATGAGCCTGCAGGAGCAAAAGCTGTTTATCTCATTGCATGTAATGCTGCACCTTGCTGCACAATTTTACCATGGTTGAATCTGAGCTTCCAAAAACAGTAGAATGACTGTTTTGCAGTGATTTTATAGAGCTACCTAGCCAAAATTGACAGTTAAATCAAAAGCCCATGCAGAAAGAAAACAAAAAGGAACATTGAAAATATCTTGTGTAGCAGTATGGAATTGCAGACAGGAATGTTCATAAACTTTAATCCTAAAATAAAAGAGAAACAGTTAAACACCATATCAGAAAACGACTCGACCAAATGAAGCATAAACAGAGATTTTGATGACTGGATTAATATATAGAAAAATAGTGGACACACCGTGACACTGAAAGGATATCATGTAGGACCTCATTAAGGTGATCATCCTGAAAAGAAACATGAGGGCACTCATTTCATAAACCGAATAGGCTTACCATCTGTATCATTCTCAGATTCTGCCTGCAGTAACTTCTGGCCATTACAAAAACACCTGTGATAACTGGTGGAGTACTTCACATAAGGTATTTTCCCCCTAGTGATGAACTCCACTGGGTTTCCATTTGCCCTGCCACATCTTATTTAGCTAGGGAGTTTTCCACAAATATGAGGTTCACCCCTCTTCCAGTGCCAGTTGCAGTGTGATACCTTTTGATCCTACAAAGCTGACCAAGAACGAGGAATCCCAGCCCTGAATTAATAGCAATTCATATTACCATGGTACAAAGGTGAATTTTCAAAAAGGCGTTGGTAAAGGAGGTGTTCTAAGAGCTCTTGTTCTCCTGAAAGACCCTCTAAGGGTGACACCATTCTGTTCTCTGTCGTCCAGAGGTGCTGTTTCTGCTTTGCGGTCAAGTCAATTGAATTGAAATGGATTGGAGAAGGTAAGACTGTCTGTTCAGCCGTTCTGCTGCCTACGGAGACAATAGCCAATTTCTATATATTATCACCCTGTGTATACATTTAGAATTTGGCAATAGCATTATCACCTTCTTAGGAGGGCATTTCTGTTCTGCACTAAGGCCCAACACATGTTAATGACAATTTTGAACAGCAGGGTAATATGATATTATCCACAGGACCCCGATTAAGAATGCTTGGGGAAATCAAACACAAATAAATACAGTGAGAGCAAGAGAGCTAGTGGTAGAAAAGACAGAGAAGGGACCCAATACATTTATATTGAGACCACCGTCATCCAAGATCACTGGTACTGATTCTCAGTACTGCAGTTAACAATATTTGACAGAGAGGATCAGAAAGCACTTGTACAGGGGAACTTGAATACATTAAGAGAGCAATGCTCTAAATTTCCTATGAATCCGAAAGTTTGTAGGAATATTGCTACAAGGGCCTTCATTACGAGTTGGCCAGTATTGGATACAATAGCTATTGCACCTGATAAAAAACAATACTGAGGTCTTTGGTATTTATTTCGTGCAGTAATTATCACCTTTTGCAAGCTTTTAAAGAATAGCAAGTTTATTTCGGCGCTTACTGCACCAAAATATGCATTTCCCAGTAAATACGGGGAAATGTTCCTTAACCTTCCAGTATCCATGCAATACTCATCATTCTGATACGTTTGGTGGCAGGAACTACCTTGTTTACCGGAAGTTACTGGTCTACTCCTAATGAGGCTGTATGTCATAAAATAGCAACATTCTTACATTGTGCAAGAGGAGGCCCTCAATAGGGGGGCATAAGGGTATTTGTTTTTATACACTAATAACCTATTAAACTAGCACAAATTGGATTTCTGTACCAATCACTCAATGGAAACCAGACTTTCAAAGGTGTCCAATTTTATTGTCACTGCTCATCACAAACCACTTCATCAATCCTTACACCTCTAGCCATACTGGCTGCCTTCAACACGGTGGCCCTTTCTACTCTGCTATGCTCTCTCAAATGTATTAGCATCACAGGTCTAACGTACATGTGTCTCAGTTCAGACCCTTCTGGCCACTCTTTAAGACACTCACACTCACCTCCCTTCTAGTTAATGTCCCTGAAGGTTCAGTTGCATGTTAAAGAGACAATCCGGCAGCTCTAATGGTTTCTTGAAGCCCTGCTGTAGTGATAATTTTTAAAAATAATAATAGGAAGTTCAGAATTACTTAAGAGCATGCATGGCAAGCTAGAAGTACGGTGCAGCCATTGTGATATGTCTTGAGGCCTAAAATGTTCAGGGCCATATTTATACTTTTTGACGCAAAACTGCGCTAACGCAGTTTTGCGTCAAAAAAATTTGCGCCGGCTAACGCCATTCTGAAGCGCCATGCGGGCGCCGTATTTATTGAATGGCGTTAGCCGGCGCTAGCCGACCGGCGCTGCCTGGTGTGCGTGAAAAAAAAACACGTACACCAGGCAGCGCCGGCGTAGGGAAAAATGGCGTTTGGGCGTCCAAAAATGGGGCAAGTCAGGCTGAGGCAAAAAAAAACGTCTTAACCCGATTTGCGCCATTTTTTTTTGGCGCCCAGACGCCATTAACATGACTCCTGTCTTAGCAAAGACAGGAGTCATGCCCCCTTGCCCAATGGCCATGCCCAGGTGACTTCTGTCCCCTGGGCATGGTCATTGGGCATAGTGGCATGTAGGGGGGCACAAATCAGGCCACCCTATGCCACAAAAAAAAATAAAAAAAATACTTACCACAACTTACCTTTTCTTCCCTGGGATGGGTCCCTCCATCCTTGGGTGGCCTCCTGGGGTGGGCAAGGGTGGCAGGGGGGGTCCCTGGGGGCAGGGGAGGGCACCTCTGGGCTCATTCTGAGCCCACAGGTCCCTTAACGCCTGCCCTGACCCAGGCGTTAAAAAGAGGCCCAAATGCGGGTTTTTTTGCCCCGCCCACTCCCGGGCGTGATTTTTGCCCGGGAGTATAAATACCACGCACATGCCTGGGAGTCATTTTTTAAGACGGGAACGCCTACCTTGCATATAATTAACGCAAGGAAGGTGTTCACGCAAAAGAATGACGCTAACTCCATGAACTTTGGCGTTAGACGCGTCTAACGCCAAAGTATAAATATGGAGTTAGTTTTGCGTCGAATTTGCGTCGAAAAAAACGACGCAAATTCGTCGCAAACGGAGTATAAATATGCCCCTCAATCTCCATTAAAAGGCTGAGAGCTTTTCAGCCTTCCTAAAGAAATCAGACATTTTCTGTGCCTCTTTCATAGGAATATTCTGCAAGGAATTTAAAATCCAAGTGTACTTTGTATCTTTAATAAGAGGGTAGATAGTACATTTGCTATTTAGGCAAGATACACACATCTTAATAGGGCGAAGTTTTATCCATAGAGAATGTCCTGAGCTACTCCAATCAGGTTTCTTCGTGCTAGTTCTAGATCTGTAGAATGTGTCGGTATTCTAATTCCATTTTGAATCCTGGGGGAGTGGCTTTCGGGGACATGGGGTCTAAGTGTGGCAGGTCCTGTCTTCTGGTAAAACTTGTTGACCCCTTGGATATATCTACAATAAACACTATTTTGTATTTACTGGCTCATCATCTTTAGTGGTGACGAGTCAGCCCAGAAGCAGCCCCAGTTTATCGTCACACTTTCTTTTTACCAGAGTGGGCAATTGTCCAGCTCCAGTGGTATGGAACAGTTCAGCTGTTACCCTGACATAAAGATATGAGTCAAGTGCTTGGCTGTACGGTGCCAGAGCTGAAGCTGTGAGGTAATGTCTCATTCTAACCAGTGGTAGCCCCAGGAATCTGTCTCATTATCAGTATGGTATGCTGTGAGCTGCAAAAGGAAAAGTCAGAGTCAGGCTTTCCATTCGCAGTGTTCACAGAGTTACACTGGTATTAGGTGAGAAACATAAACTAAATAAACTTTGTAACTTGGCTGTCCCATGAACGACTGAGAATTTGGAGGGGTTTAGTGCATATGGTTTTGGCATGTAAAGAATGTGTGTGGACTTGTGGGACCTTACCAGAAACATCTGTATGCACTGCCATCTATCTTCTGAACATTACAGAGAAGTTGGCAACTATTGGGGTGCAGTGTTTCCAGTGTCTTTGCTTCCCCAGCAGATAGAGCTCCACAGAGAACCAGACCAGCTGACTTTATTTGAGACTCCTAAGGTAGTCTATTGTTACAAAAGCATTCCTGTCAGATTAGTATAAGCCTCTGCTGTTTTTCTTTTTCAAGGGCCTATCCAAACCCTATTTAAAGAAATGAAGGGGTTGGAGTATTTTCAAAATAAAATCACTATACTTCGATCTTATGAAAAACAGCATGATGCAACTTTGGAAAATGTGTTGAATGCATTGCATGAAAACGGAGTGAACTTGAGAAAAGAGAAGTTTAGGTTCTCAGTGGATACAGATGAATATAAAGGGCATCAGGTTTGGGACAAAGGTGTTGAGTGCACCAACTATCTTATTTCAGCCATCAAAAAACTCCCAGATCCAGCAACAAAGACCACTTGGAATCATTCTTGGGCCTTGCAGATTTTTATGTTAGAATTGTACTTCTTAAGAGGACAAATGTCACCCTTACATTTTTTTGCTTGAGAAAAATTAGGGATCTATAGATATGTGTATGAAGCAAAGAGTGCTTTTCGACGTATGAGCATGTTAAGAAATTGGCTGTTAATGCATTGTGCTAAACACTTTTGATATGCAAAAGTACCTATCATAATGACGGATGCAAGTGGCTGCTCTCAAGGTGTTGTGTTGTTGCAAAAAAGTGGGAAACGGAGAAATTGCTGCATTCAGTTTTAAGGTGCTGAGAGGTGCATAGTCAGATATTCGGCAGTTAAATGAGAAGCTCTAGCATGTTGCAGAGTACTGAATTTCTGAGCATTCCACAAGCCCCAGCCATATTTCTTTAATACTAGGACAGCATTGTACAATCCTGAAAATGTCCACACTGCAGAATTGACTCATGGAGTACTACTATAATTAGGAATCTGGTTCTGGTGTAAAAAATGTGTGTAATAGTTTGTCCTGGCTTGATTGTTTGTTCTGTAGGACTGAGGGTGTCGAATAGGACAGTTGCTAAGTAAGTATTGATATGGGGCTTAAAATATGATTTTGCTGTCCAGAATAGAGGATTATACTGAAATAGGATGGTTTTCTATGCACTAGATGAGTGTGGAAGAGGAAGCTTATATGCGTGTGATGAATGAACTGACGTTGGATGGTAGATTGGTTAGGCATTTGGGGTTGTTAGCCATACGGGTGGGCAAAGTATCATGGAATGGACTTTAGAAGGCCATAACCAGAATAAGACACATAAATAGGTCCATTCATGAGAATTTCTTGTTGCCAGCACTTGATAAGGAATTTGAAACTTTATAAGAGACTGTAATAACACCATGAATCATACTGCTACCCCAAATGCTCTTCTGTCACTAAGACGAGCAAGGAAATTAAAATAGGGAAAAACTGACATTATAGGCAGGCAGTGTACAGGAAGAAAGGTTTGGGTAGGTGTGCTAGCTAAAGGGTGGCTTTCTATCTTTGGGTCGCTGGTTCCAAACGCTCACTCTCAGGTACGTCGCTTCCAATACATCATTTATGTGTCTGTGAAAATTCCAGCATGAGAGGAGATCCACAGTGCAGTTTATGTATAGGTACGTACTTTTGAAGAAGCCTAGAAATTCAGAATGTTCGGTGTTACCCTAATTACTATTCATAGACACTTAAACTGAATGTGTGTTTCAATGGGTAGCCAGTGCAAGGCTTTACAAACTCTGACACATTATCATACTTTCACTAGCTGTAGGCCCCAAGCACTTCAAAATTACATTCTGAGTCCTTTCAACCACTGTCATAGAACAGCTGAAAGGCCAAAGTATAGGCTATCAGATTATTCAATCTTTGACAAAACACATGATGTCACCACCAGGGCGTTTTAATCCTTGAGGAAGAACACTGTAGGGTCGTAGCACTACAAAGCAGTTAGAAGCAACTTTCAGGGCCAGGTAGAATTGACCCTTTTCACGGGCATATTTCTGAGCCATAGGGAGGCATCCCACTGAACGATGTTACTTCCCCTTGCCAGGAGCGCATTCTTATTTATCATTATTGAGCTTGAGGTAATTATGGCAGTGAGGAAATTCTTTAGTTTGCGCACAGATTATGAAGCAAACCTATCTAGTTTGATAATTTAGTATTGTCAGCCTAGGAAATGCCCTACACCCAAACGATCTAGATCTAATCAGAACAGAAAAGGGAAAACATAAATGGTAAACAATATTGGAGGTAGGCATGAGCCCTGAGAAACCCACAGGGTACCGCTACCAGCACTGATTTGAAGTGGGAAATGGAAGGCACAAGGGATCAATTTGCCACCAGAAAAGCAAACCACGTCTTCACTTAACCTCCTTTACAAACCTCGTTGATCATTGGAGGAAGATTGCCTGGTTAACCACGCCGAAAACGGACAAGAGGTCTAAGAGTAATACTGGTATTACTCCCATCGTGTTCCCCTTGACCAGAACTACTAGAACTTTTACATAAACCAACAGCTACAAACTTTCGAGACAACCATCTGCCAGTTCTCTCACGTCTTTCCCAATATTTGCCCTAAACCAGAAACAGAGCGTATTCTGCTTTGTCAGTGTGCTTATTGTGTATTTTATATTTATGGCTTTCTACTTTCCTCCACAGACGGGAGGGAGTAAGGCTGTGCAATCCTTTTCCAAGGCTCACAAGCTCTCTTAAAAGGATGAAAGTTTTTTTTTTTTTACTTTCAAATTCTTCTGAGGGATGTGTGAGACCATAATCCTTTCTCATATACTTTCAATGACCCTTTAAAAATACATTCCATATTTGTCAAGAAGGAGAAATGGGTCTGGTTTAAACGGAGCATGTTGATGCGAGCATGGTAAGAAATAGGTATTTTCCAGCAAGGAAGTAATCGATTTAGGACAATGTTTTTGCTACAGCTGAGCAATGGGTGTGAGTCATGTTTGCCCCTAAACTCACCAAGCTGCCACAGGTCAATGATCCCCATACTAATGGGAACAGTATTCAGAGCATTTCTGTCAATCTGATCTGAATGTTCTCATTCCATTTCTGTCTAGGATATCTTCCGTGATGTACTGATGTCTCTACTGATTACATTGCCTTTGCTATTAATGGTATTTTGTTATTTTGTATCAGTCGCCCTTAAGCCATCAGGCCAGCAGAATGCTTTACATGGGTACTACAGAACTGGTGGAATAAAGAAGTAAATTATACAACATCTTATAGTTACTGCAAAGAAGAGGAAAATACAGTAAACAGTCTTGAAGTTAGCAAAAAAGGAATAGTTCCCAACCACAACAGCTGGACTCCTAACTAGGATAGGTGAGATATATTAAATGTCTGAAGAAGTAAATTACATACAGTTGATGTTCACCTAGGTCAAAAGTAGAGGTTAGCATCACTCAAATATAAAACAACCATAAGTACCAATTTAACATTTACTTCAAGACATATCCAATTGACACCCCTTCTGTTATTCATTTCTTTTTGTGCCTAAGCTCCTTCTTAAAGGTGGCACATGAATTATTCATCAATAGACAGAAAGGATTGAGCTGCAGACCTAGACCTTGAGTTCACTTTCTGGCAAAGCTGGCTTTAAAGTACTTGCTTATCTGAAGGGATGTCTAGAGACACACTGTCTCCACTTCGGAGGGAACAATTTGAATGACAAGTATTTTGCTCTCCCCTCATGTAAAGCTTTTTGCACTGTGTATGCCAGCTTCAATGAACTTCTTGCTTCAATCAGAAGCCAGGTTAAGAATACTAGAATATGGCAGGTTGTGTTCAGATTTTCTGGTACCCCAAATTAGGTGGGCTGCCTTTAGTAGAGTAGATGGATTTCGGGGGAATGCCAATCAGTAGGGAGTTCCCATAATCCAGTCTGGACTGGATTGATGGTTGCACCACAGCTTTAAATAATCGTGTTGAACAAAGAAATTATATTGTTTTGAAGAGTCTAATCTGGCATTGGGCTCCCCATTTTAAGACAATTAGGTGGTCAATATGACATTGGCGGTGAGTGATAAAGTGGCAGAAATACCGGCAAAAACCTGGAGGGAATTACCGCCAAATTATGACCATGGCGGTGAGAACTCCCATAGACAGCCAATGTACCATACCATCCGCCGGTGGTCGCCATCAACAGCCAGGCGGAAGACAAAGTACCGCCCACCGCAAACTGCCACGATTTCTGGGGCAGAACCAACGCCATCAAAAGCCTGGCGGAAACACTGCCCAGAAGATAAAAGACTCACCATCAGAGACACAGAGAAGGACAAAGCCGCCATGGAACCGGAACTGCAAGTCTTCCCGATGCTCTTCTACCCCATGCTCCACCTGGAACACCAACGCCGACGAAGGCGATGACAGTGAGTACGTCAGTTGAGGTCTTCTTCCTCTTCTTGGCGGTAGTTGAGGGCTTCTTACCCTTCATGGCAGGAGTCGAGGGATTCTTCCCCTTCATGGCAGGAGATGCGGGCTCCTTCCTTTTCATGGCAGGACTTGAGGGCTTCTTCCCCTTCATGGCAAGAGGTGCGGGCTCCTTCCCCTTCGTGTCAGGAGTTGAGGGCTTCTTCCCCTTCATGGCAGGAGGTGTGGGATCCTTACCCTGCCTGGCTGGTGGAGTGGGATCTTTCACTGTCATGCCTCCACGACTAGGAGGTGCCTCCACTATCCGCGTGGACTGTTTGGCTGAGGTGCTGGGTTGTTGTGACCCTGCTCCTACAGGCAGGATGGGGGGAGGGGGTGGAAAGAGGTCAAGTTGGGCAAGGAAAAGCTTCTTAGGGATGGTGGGGTGGGAAGAGGGAGGAGGGATGGGAGTGGAGGTTGAGGGAGTAGTTGTTGGAGGTGATGTCTGCTGGACTTGGGTGCAGGTGCATAGGCAGTGTGCGTGTGTAAGGTGAATGGCTGTAGGGTGTCTGAGTGCCTGCATTTGTGTCCTTTAGGAGGGGGTGACAGACAGGGTGGGAGAGGACACAGGGGAAGCGTGGATGGATGTTGTGGGGGTGTCTGCTAGTGAGGTGTTTGTGCTGCTTGGTGTGGTGATGCCGGTGGTGGATGTTGATGCAATGCATGCAGGTGTGAGTGTGGACATGACTGTGAGAGAGGTGGAAGAGGAGGAGGGAGAGACAGTGGAGGCAGTGGATGTGGTTGTGTCTGCAACTGTCTGGTGTTTGCGTGAGTGCTTGTGGGCTGAAGTGTGGTGCCTGTGTTTGACTGTGCCGCTGTTGTGTGATGTCTTGTGTGCATGCTCGTCTGTATGTGTGCATGGGATGGGCTGAAGTTCAGGAGACGGGGACTGGGAAGTGATAGTTGAAGGGGGGGCAGTAGGTACAGGGAAAATGGCTGCCATCAGAGAGGAGGCCAGAGCCTGAATCGATCTCTGTTTAGCTGCCAATCCACCGTGGATGCCCTCCAGGAATGCATTGCATTGCTGCATCTGGGATGCCAGCCCCTGGATGTATTCACAATGGTTGACTGCCCTACAGAGATGGATCTCAGGAGGTCAATAGCCTCCTCACTCAGGGCAACAGGGCTCACTGGGGCAGAGCCTGAGGTGCCTGGGCGAAGGAGATGCCCACCCTCCTGGTTGAGTGGGCACAGGCAACTCGCTGAGGGGCTACTAGGAGGGCGTGCTGGTAAGGGGCTGGTGGCTGTACCTGAGCTGGGGTGGTCACAGAGATGTCCGCCACCACCAGGGAGCTTCCATCGGAGGAGGTATCTGAATCAGTGTTGTCACCTCCTGTCTTCGTGGTGGTGTTCCCCTCACCCTCCATCCCACTGGTTCCCTCAGCATCGATGGACTCTGCCTCCTGGGTCCTGTGGGATGCAGCGCCCTCTGTTACCGGTGCCCCTGCTCCTCCGCCAGATAATGCTAATGCACACATGGACAGGATGACAGAAGGAAAAAAGGGGAGAGAGAGAAAGGGAGCACTAGGTCAATTACTGCACCAACACCACAGAAGACATACACAGTATCGTCACACACAGGGATCAAGATTGAGCACTATGCATTGCACTGCCAAACAATTGGCTATATGCCACAACAAGATAAGGGCCAACCACCGCCAACTGCACCCCTCCTGGGACCCACTAAGCCCTGATTGACATGGAATGCAACCTAGATAGGTTAGCTTGTTTTCCCTTTCAACCATTACCCTTGAGCTGGATCACGCTGCAATGTCTGGCCTGGCATTAAGGGGCACCCACTAACCGTCACCTACCACCCGGATCCCATGCCACCTACAAATTATTGTTGTAACGGCTACTGTACTCACCCCCTTGTGACTGCTGTGATGCCCTCAAGCGCCCATCCAGCTCTGGGTAGGCCACTGCCAGTATGCGGGCCACCGTGGGGGTCAGGTTCCGCCAGGCACCCCTTCCTCGCTGGGAGGCCATCCCCAGCTGGGTCGCCATGGTCTTCGGTGCCCAGCGTCTCAGGTCCTCCCACCGTTTCCGAAAGTGGGTGCCCCGCCTGCCATAGACCCCCAGGGTCCGCATGTCCTTGGCGACGGCACGCCATAATCCCTTCTTTTGATGGGCGCTGACCTGCAGAGGCGATAGATATGGGAGGACACCATTAGACATACAATCCAGCCTGTCACACATATGGCCCATCAGTCCTGTTTCCATCACCATTGGCACACACATCGCCCGGCGCACACTATGTACACCATCACAAGATATCCCCCCCGATGACATGATCGTTGCACGCACATCTCCATGCATCCTTCCCACATGCATCGTGCCCAAGGTGTACTCACCTGTTGGTCTGGAGGCCCATACAGCAGTCAGTACTGGGGTAGGACCCCATCCACCAATCATTCCAACTCCTGTGCAATGAAGGCAGGGGCCCATTCCCCGGTCACACAGGCCATGGTAGGTTCCAGACACAAGTCACAGCAGCACACGCAGTGTAGGTGTTCTCCTGTTGAAGGTCAGGAAACAAGTGAGGAATCAGATAGAAAAATCAGATAGTGGTCACATCCGCGGCGGTGCACACCGTCACTGACGGCGCTGATCCCCATTGGCCACTGTACTCCATAGAGCCCCATGTTATCCAATGAGGAATTGCATGGCGGTGCAAGACCGCCTTCTGCCATGACGCCCATAATCGGTGGAGTTACCTCACTTCCACCTGTCCCTACATACAGGACAGGCGGTTGCCATTTCATGGTGGGCAACGATCAGATTAACCTTAACTGCGTCACTGCCTAGATTTGAACATACCTTGCCATTCCCCCTGTCCCATCACATAAATGCACTATGTACACTGAGGTGGGGGTTCCATTGTTCAAATTGTAACATCCCTCTCACTCTTGTGTCCCTTAGATACCTACCGCTGTGGATGAATGCGAGGAGAAGACAAACCCCCATGTACAGACCCCTAGTGGACATGGCTACACTGGAGGACAGGTACATTATACTGACTTATAGACTGGACAGGGTCACAATCACAGAGCTGTGTGCCCAATTGGAGCCTGATCTGATATCAGCTATCCGTCATCCTACTGGGATCCCCTTTCTTGTCCAAGTGCTATAAGTTCTCCATTTCCTGGCAACTGGTTCTTTCCAAGAGACAGTGGGCTTGGCAGCATGAATGTCACAGCCAATGTTTATAATCTTTCCGGCAAGGGTTTTGTCTGCCCTGGTGAAACACATGTTCAGCTACATTGCTTTCCCCCAGGTGGAAGATTTGGCCACTGTGAAGGCAGGATTCTATGCAATGGGGCATATCCCCAATATTATTGGGGTGATTGATGGTACACATATCGCGTTTGTCCCCCCGCCAGAATAAACAAGTGTTCAGGAATTGTAGGAGTTTCCATTCACTGAATGTGCAAATGGTGTGCCTGGAGGATTAGTACATCTCCCATGTCACTGCCAAGTATCCTGGGTCAGTGCATGACACCTTTGTCCTGAGGAAAAGCAGCATCCCAAATGTGATGGCCCAACTACAGAGGCACAGGGTGTGGCTAATAGGTGAGCCAGAGTACCCACCCACTGTACGTCAGTGTATGCCTTCAGGTGTTATCCCCATAGCATTATGTAAGGTTAAATGTTGTCCCTCAATACTTGCAGGTGACTCTGGCTAACCAAACCTATTGTGGCTCTTGACTGTGAGGAATGCCAGGACAGGGGCCTCGGACCGTTATAATGATGCAAATGGGAAACCAGAAGAATAATCGAGAGGACCTTCAGGCTCCTGAAGGCCGTTTCAGGTGCCTCCATCTGACAGGTGGATCCCTGTGCTACTCACCCAGAAAGGTCTGCCAGATAGTAGTAGCATGCTGCATGTTACACAACATGGCCCTCAGATGACATGTGCCTTTTTTGCATGAGGAGGAGACTGGAGATGCCCCTGTGGCAGCACCCTGAGGACAGTGAGGATGAGGAGGCAGAGGATGAGAATGAGGACAACAGAACATCAGTTATACATCAATACTTCCAATGACACACTGGTGAGACAGTGGAACTGACCATTACTCTGGCTCTTGATATTTTTTCTGAGTGGCTGTAGCATGATGGCATTCATTTCCTTTGCATCTCAACTTACTGTCACCTATGGCTTCTCATTTTCCAGATGTTGGTGATATGAAAACAATGTCCTGATGTGATCACTACAGACAGTTACAGGTCATTATTTGTATGCTATCACGGTGCTCAGATCATTTGCACAAGATGTGACTGTTCCCACAAATGCACATTTTCAACACATAAAACAGTGTCACTCAAATTGTGTTCAAGGGTGTTTATTGTAGTGCAAATAAGTGACTGAAAAGTGCAATGAAATGGGTTGATGGTGGAGGAAAGTCCAGGGTATTGTTCCAGTCTGTTTGTAGCACAGATCCAATGTCAAAGGGGCCATAGGAAGGAGAGCAAAGGCAGTTCAAAGTGGACAAGGTGACAGGGTGGTACACAAGGGGGACAATCAGGAGAGTCTCATTTCCTGACGGTGGTCTTGGTCTTGGGAAGTGTCTCTGGCTTCTGTCTGGGTCTCAGGGAACGTTTGCGGGGTGGTTCACCTTCTACAGGGGGAGAGGTGCTGGTGACCTGTGGGTCCTGTTTCGGGGCCTCCTGTCCACAAGCTGCAGTGATGTGGTTGGCTGGTCAATAGACTGGCTATTGGTAGGAGCCCACTGCTGTGCAGTCCATTCCCTCATGATGTTGGCCATGTCTGCCAGCACCTCTGCTATGGAGATCATGGTGGTGTTGAGGGCCTGCAAGTTCTCCCTGATCTCCTGATGGTGTTCCTCCTGCAGCCGCTTGTTCTCCTGCATGTTGTTCAGGATCTGGCCCATCGTGTCCTGGGATTGTTGGTAAGCCCCCTGGACATTAGTGAGCGCCATGTGGAAAGTCGGTTCCCTGGGCCTGTCCTCCCCCTGGCACACAGCGGTCCTCCCAGTGTCCCTGTTGCCCTGTGCCCCTGTCCCCTGAATGGTGTGCCCACTGCCACTGACCCCAGGTCCCTGATTGTCTTGGGGGCGAGGTGTGGTCTGGGGTCCCTGTACAGGTGGGCACACTGCTGATTGATGTGTCCTGGGGACAGAGTTGTGGGTATGCTGGGTGGGTGCTGTGGTGTTGGATACTGCTGGGGGAGGCTCTGTGGTGGACTGGGAGTGGGCTGGGGTGACCGAATGACCAGTGGTCCCTGATGGACCAGGTTGTTGATCCAGATCCTGAAGTCCAGAGTTACTGTCATCACTGGGGGTATCTTCTGTTGGGGGACTGGATAGTTGTGGCACCTCCTCTCTGCTGAGATTTGCTGGGGCACCTACGGGGATGTAAGTGATGTATTATGCTTCATGCCGGTGACATATTGTACATCCCCATCTTACCCTCTATTGTTGCTTTTGCCCTGCCACCTTTGAATGTGTATGGTGATGTATTGTGGGATTGTTAGTACCCCTATGCTGTGCATGCTTTGGTGATGGGTGTCCATGCAGGGCTGGGAGGGCTGTACATGCATCGGTATGGCATGCAGGACATGGCATTGAGGTTAGTCATCTGCGTTGGTGCAGTGTGTGGGATGGAGTGGAGTGATGGGAGTGAGGGTGAGGGTGTGAGATGGCATGCAGGTATGGGTGGTGATGAGTGGTAAATGTTGACTTACCAGTGTCCAGTCCTCTGGCTACACCAGTGAGTCCCTCTGGATGCAGTATTGCCAAGACTTGCTCCTCCCATGCTGTGAGCTGTGGGGGAGGAGGTAGGGGTCCACCACCAGTCCTCTATATTTCGAGCTGGTGCCTTGCTGCCACGGAATGTACCTTCCACATAGGTCATTCCACCTCTTCCTGATGTTGTCCCTTGTTCTTGGATGTTGTCCCACGGCGTTCACCCTGTCCATGATTCTCCACCATAGTTCCATCTTCCTTGCAATGGATATCTGCTGGACCTGTGCTCCAAAGAGCTGTGGCTCTACCCTGACTATTTCCCCCACCATGACCTGCAACTCCTCATCTGTGAAACAGGGGTGCCTTTGTGGGGCCATGGGTGTTGTGTGGTGTGTGTAAGTGTGTGGGTGTTGGGTAGTGTGATTGGGTGTGCGTAGTGAAGAGCCTGAGAGATGTATGGGTGTGTGTGTATAGTTGTTGCAGTGGTTTTGATGTCTGTCTGGTGGCAATGATTTGTATTCGTAAGGGGTTGTGGGTAATGTGGGTGTGTGTTTTATGGTGATGTGAGTGGGTGGGTTTAGTGTGTGCATGAGTGTCAGGTGTGTGTTTTTTTAATTGGCCAATGGTGTGTAGTTTAGTATTTCGGTGGCCATTCTGAGCGTGGCAGTGTGTACCGCCAATGGTTTACCGGCATTGAATGTCCGCTGTGGTGATTCGTGGGTCACAATGTGGTGGGCTTTGTTTTGTTGGTGTAACGGTATGGTTGTTGGTACAAAACGTTTACCACTGACCTTTGGGCTGGTGGATTTATGTATGTGGCTGTATTCTGTTGGTTTGGTGTGTGTGTGTCATAATATGGCGAACGGATATCCGCCACCGCAGCAGTATGTTGAGGGCTGCCACCGTGGCGGTAAGCGGGATTTACCACCAATGTCATAATGAGGGCCTTAGTGCCATTGAAAATGAATGTTTTGCAGTTTTGAAGCTCTACTGCATTAAGCCAGAATTGCACTGGTATGGAACACAGTCAGGATGAGTAGCTAAAAGGAGTTCCATTTGTATGGGTTTAATTTGAGATGATGACACAACCTTCAAGATTGACAAGATTGATGGTTCACTATGGTCAGTGCAAGGTTAGCAATGCCGTCTGGATAGGAAATCTTCAGAGACAGTTAAGTATCATCATAAAAGCAGATATTGGAGCACACAGGAGGAAACAAATGGGTTCCTCGTATAAGCTGATGTTCGTCAAGTAAGGGATGGTGCACTATGGGGCAAGGGATTGTTTTCTGGGGAAATTGTACTGTTTTATTTGCTAGTCCACTTGTAAGGAACTTTATCACGTAACAGGCATATCCGTAGACTACACATTCACCCCCAATTCGGCCTCTAGACACTATTAAGAGATAACAGATATAAATGACTGTCATCCATAGTTCAATATGTATAAACCAATCATCACGCTTGGTCATCCAGGAACAGAAAAAACAGAATTACCATAGCGGATATTAAATGTGTATATAAAATGATGAATAACTGGTATACATGGAGAGGAGGTAGCTTTTCAGTTGCAGCCTCTAGCATGGAATATATGCAAATATTAGGAAAGCAGGGTAGATAGAAGGGCATACATTAAGCACCCTGTTATGTGCAAATGTGTAAGGAATTGTAAAGACAAAGGGACTGATAGAGACTGATAGGGACTAGGGACTGATAGAGACCAGCAACCTCAGTGATAATGCTAAATGAAGGGTCTGTTGCTGATGGATGTTGTAGAGTTTGCTTAAACAGGGGACATTACCTCGATTGATGACATCCAACATACCTCTTACACTGACAGTGGGAGTGTGGTTATCTCTCGTTTACACTTAATAGGAACACTCTCAAATCACATGTTGTCGTCCATCCACTTATAATTTTAGAGTAAGAGGTGGTCGTCTATCAATTCTGATTGCAGCATTCCAGGAAATAACAGAATCAAGATTGCAATACAGATCTGAGTTCTGAAAATATAGCACCCTTATGAGTGCCACAGAATGAGTTTTTGCAACAGGTTTTAGACGTCCTGGAACCACTGCCCTGATTCCTCTAAAGAAGGAGTCAAGGGGTACTTAGGTTGACCATTTGACCTCCAGTAGGCCACTGATGTGTTGGTTCAATTTGTGGTCTCAACTAAAGAACAGGAGTTTATTTTGATTGGAAAAAAAGCTCTACTGTGGCTAAAAAACTGCTTGAGGGTTGAAGTCCATTAGGTCCTCACTTATCGATCTGGAGCGAACCTGTTATTGATCAAAGGTAGAATAAACAGGGGTTCTGCTAACGCTTCAATTAAGAGTCTTTAGTATTCCCAATGGAATAATTCATTTTAATATGTTGAATGAATCGACATCTGGACAAAGCTACCTGAAGTAAAGCAGCCTCTCTAGCAGTGGCTAGGATGCTGATTGGGTTAAGCCCCATTACGTACACTTGCTCTATATCTCTATATGAGGGTTTGCCTGAGGACTATCCAGATGGATGCATTTACTCATCGATGGGGGACCGTACCATCACAGAGACGCCAATATAATGTGTAATTGTGTAGTATGAAAGTCATTTTTAATGCCCCTTTTTCAAAGAGACAATAGTAGCATAAACCTTCATCTGATCCTCCAGCAGTATGGGACAAAATAACAGGGAGAAGGGGGGACATTTATTGGTCAAGATTCTACCTCTCCACATCCACCATTTGTAGTTGCTAGCTTTACATAATTTTAGTGCCTGGTGCGGTAGGAACAGATTAATTATTTGAGATTTACTGGATATGAATTTGAAGTTTCAAAGAAGTAACCGTTTGTAAATGTATACACTGTATTGTTTTTAGGAATCGTTTCAGATTATCTCCGATGTATAGTACGCCAATGAATGTATTTATTGGTGTACATATTTTACAGATTTTTGATTTCAGGATAAATCTTTATGACTAGCTTCTGACTGTTTGTGCCACGTAATTAGAAAATCAATATAATAAACACTTGTAGAGATTCATACTGTTCAAAGCACTTAAGGAGCGTTCTGCTGGGAACAATGAAAGCTCATGTTGGCGACGAAGCTGAATACCTAGGGAGGGTGGAATGTATTGTGATAGATTTCTGCACATATGGAACATAGCGTGAGCTGACATCTCTGCATTCCCTTGTAGGTCAAGGACAAAATCATCTAATGCCATAATGCGATCTAGGTAAACCATTTAAAATGAACTTTAATCCTGTTTACAAAAATACAGAAATATGATTTATGTGTGAAGTATGTGCAGGATTCACTCATGCTCATAAAATATGGCAATGTAATTCTATCCCCTGCTGCCCGACAGAGTGCTGTCAGTGTTCTGAGCGTGTAAAATGTCAGTAGTGAGCTTAGCACCTGAGTCAGTTGAATCAACTAATTCGAGAATTGGCTACGTTACTGTCTTTAGGCTTCTGGTTGGGCGTAACAAAGGGTGTTTCTAGGACAATAGGTACTTAAGAAATGCTCCTGTAACTTGGACTGAATTGTCTCAATAGACACAAAGAAGATTTCAAGCAGCTGTAAAAAGCAGGGGCGGCTCCTCCATAAGGGCGGAGGAGCGTTTCCCACCCGCCCCCCGCCAGCAGAGGCAGCTGCAAACCATTTTTACCAAAAACGATAATAAACTGTGTTTATTATAGTTTTTTTGGAAAAGGGGCGGGCCACGGGGGTGAAGAGCAATGAGGGGGCCGGCCAAACACACATTCGCAGATGGGTCTCTCCAGCCCAGCACAGGCTCCCAGTCTGCCTGGGAGCACCCTGGCTGGGCGCTCCCAGCCAATCCTGATGCTTCTCTGAGCAGTGTAAGGATTGGCTCCAGGGCAGGCTTGGAGCCTGTACCTGCAGCGCCAGCGAGAAGGAGGAACAGAGGAGCGGCGCAGCGCAAAGGTAAGTTGGCTTTTTCTAAAAAAAAAAATGTAATGTAATGTGCCCCCTCACCCTCCCCCACCCGCGCGCTGCCTGCCCTCTCTGTGACCCACGGGCCGCGACTGGTAAAAAGACACCTTCTCCTGCGATGTATTAAGAATATTGAATATAATAGTCTGTATACAAAGAGCAATCTCGCACCATCACTCCACTTCAGGAAGGAACTAAGGGCCAGAAGTATCAAGATTCCAGGTAGCGATTTCCAAATTGCGAATTTTAAGAAATCACAATTTTAGAAATGCAAAACTTGATGTATCAAATTTGAAAATTGCTAAAAGCGATTTCTTAAAATTCGCAAACGCTATTTGCAAGATGCAAATACCGAATCGCAAAAACATTTGCGATTCGGTAACTGAAAATCGCAAATAGCAAAAACGGCAAACCGGAGCAGCCTGATAACATCACAAGCAGGAAGTGAGTCAGCCCATGCTGTTTCCAGATGCCACACCCATAGGAGCAGTGAGAGAGACACAGCCCAGCACCAGGGAGTCAGCATTGTGAGGATGCCAGGATCAAACTGCAACATGGCCAATGCTGGCAATGGGAAGGAGAAGGGAGACAGGAAGAGGAAGCTGAAATTCAGTGAGAAAGAATTGGAGGTGCTCATTGAGGAGGTTGTTGGGAACCATGATAGACTCCTTGGCAAGACCTCACTCCAAGTACCTGAGAGTGAGAAGCGGAAACTCTGGTCTGACATCCAGACAAAAATATGTGCAGTGGGTGTTGTGCAGCGTTCTGTGGAGGAGATACACAAGCGATGGTACGACTTGAGGTCCTGTGCCAAGGAGATGGTGGCCAGAAGGCTTAGGGAGGCAAGGAGCACCGGAGGCGGACCATCCACCCACACACCGTCCCCCCTATGGATGCACAATGAAAAGTAGTGCATGTCACATCTTACATAGAACACAACAGTGCCTTATGGGAGTGGTAGTACACAACCCTAAGGTGAATACACAACATAAATAGCAAGATAGTGGGCAGCCACATAGAGAAACACCACAAACTACTCAAGATGACACAATTTAATTGTACATACAAAGCAACACTGTGGAAATCTGTGACAAATGCTAGAAATGACATGCTGCACATTGTCCTTGCAGATGACTCGGTCCCTGCTGCTGGAGGATCTGAAAAAGTGGGGGAAGCAGAAACACAGCCACAGTCAGACTCAAATACCAGTGAGTCCTACAGTATTGTACCGACTAGACGCAGGGCAAGGGTGTTAACACTGCCAGAGTGCAACCTGGATTCAGATGAGATGCCAGAACACGAACCCACACCACCACCAGAGGCTAGTCCCACAGGAAGACAGCAGGCCCTGCACCAGCTCCAGCAGCAGTCAACTCCTCTCAGGAGGCGCCACGGTGCAGGCAGACAGGGCACAGAAGAAGGAGTGGGCCCATCAATCTTCGGCGGCCTGGAAGCTTCCATGCTGAAGGTGCAGCGCCTGCAATG